>NW_009952707.1:291982-345819 GCF_000747805.2 Chaetura pelagica
TAGGGAAAGGGTTAATTCATGTCAGGAATTCATCGTTAATTTTAAGGAATAAATAAAGGAAACTGAGTCTTAACAGCTGGCCAAGAGTACTCAGGAAGACTTGCAAGCTCCTGCAGCAATTAATCCAGATCAAGAGAGGATTAACTTTGAAGTTTAAAATATCCTCCATGCCTGAGGAGGGACCAGTTTAAAGTGCTCATGAATGGGGTAGATTTGTAAGAGTGGGAGTTAATTTATGGATATGAAATCTGCTTTTTGACTTTGCAGCCTGGACTTTTAGATCTTAATAATCTGTAGCAGATCAGTAGCCTGGGTGAATATGGAGTGAAAAATACCATATATCATCTCATATTAGTACAGACAGTAAAAAATATAAATTACTTGACTTGTGATATTTACTGCCAGAGTCAGGAATTAGAGTTTTCTAACTTTTAATAATCAAGATTTTGAAGTAGACCAACAGTAAGTTTGAAAAACCTTAGCAATATGGTGGTATTATTTTTCAAGCTATTGTAGAATAACATTGTAAAAAAAGTTGTTGTTTTTTTTTAATTAATTTTTGAGAGGAGGGAAAATATCTATAATAAAAGGAATATCCTGCTTATTATAGAGTAAGTCTTGGAAACTAACCTGCGAGTGTGTTCATCAGCTTCAACCCAACTTCTAAAGATTTTATTTTTTCTGGAAATAAAATGATATTTTTTCTTGTTTTAATAAAAAAGCTCATTGATATAATAATTATATTTTCACATCAACCAGAGGGAGTGACCAGTCTCATAGAAAACATTTTTATTTGACTGACCTAAGCTTTGAAAATTATAGTGAGGTTTCCACATTTTGAGCAGGAAGCTTCCCCCAGTCTCCCTCTTGCAGCTTTGCATTTTGATGGGAATATTCTGTTCTCAGTCCTGTGTTTGTAAGAGGTTCTTTGGCTTTTCTTTCAAACAATGAAATGCCTACTGCTGTCCTCCTTTCACTGTCCTCTTTCCTCCCCACAAAAGGAGAAAGTGAAGCTCTTAGCAAACAGTCATCTTGTCAATAGAAGGACCCGAACACTCTGACTAAACAGCTTTTCCCTGCAGACTGGAAGTTTCTCAGTCTTTTTAATTCCCACACAAACTTTGGGTGTCTTTTTTTACACAACCATACCCTTTTGTAAAACTCTTCTTCGTGTACCTTGATGAAATTATGCCCACTCTTGTCTCTAGTGCCAGGAGTCTCTAATGACCACAAAAAATTGAGGAATGGTAGTTTGGAGAAACCACTTGAACAAGCACATCTATACCCTGCTTTATTAATACTTCCTGTGTGATCTCGCATTAGGGGCCATGATAGCACGTTTCTACTAGGAATAGTTCTCAACCTCTATGACAAAGTACTGCAACAGGCTTGAAAATATTTTAAACATGTCTTCACCAGACAGCCATGGATGTATCATTATATTAGGCACTGAAACTTTGCTATGTTGGAAGGGGAATGAGGAAGGCGTGTAACTTCAGATAATGTGGAAGGGTGTGGGAGATGGGAATGGAGATGGAGGTGTGATCATCACAGCTACTTCCAATGAAGAGCTCTGTGTCATCAAACAAAGTAGCAAGAACACCAACAACACCGCGCACTAGCTTTGAATGTCAAACTAGACTAGACTGAAGAAGAGATTCATCTTGCACAAAGGGACAAAGATGGTACTTAGTTCAGAAAAATCCTCATGGATGGAGCTAGATAGCTAAGAGCTCAGGATAAACATGATCCTGGAAGGAAAAAGGATCTTGCTGTAAAGTGTAAAATTCCTTTTTCTTGCTTCATTTTCCTTTTGGTAGGTTCTCATGTTGTTTAACATTTTGCTTTGACTTAAATGTTCCTGTTTAAGCATTTCTCATCAAGCTTGATCTTGAGTGAAGTTAGTAGAATTTTTTTGTTATTGTTGCCTAAGTCTAGACTTACTTTCAGATATGTGCCATGACCTGTTTTAAAATCTGGTCCCCTCATTTTTCAAGGTGTTTCTGCTGAGAGCATGCCAAGTCTCCTGCATGGGGTTAGGACACAGCTACTTGTGTCTGTAAAGCAGAGTGTGGGCAAGAAGGAGCTGGTGTGTATTTTCTGTCTTACGCTGACTTGCGGTGCAGTCAGTCGTACATCCACATCCTGAAGTAGAATGTACTCCTGGAAAGCATAGAACAAAGCCAAAGTAGTTACTTCAGAGGCAGTGAATCTGTGTGTATGTATCCTAATGTGCAGTTGTAGGCAAGTGGGAATGAATGCAAACCATAATGCATTTAGGAATTTCACACTTGAGGGAAGGTTAGAGTAGTGAGTCTTCAGAGTCTTCCTCTGCAGCCCCGCTCAGCTGAGCAAGCTGGGGTATGAGCTGAGCTCAGGGTGCATCTGATGCTCTGTGAATTCTTGCAGCTGGACTCACCTTTCTGGGCTTCAGTCTAGGTTTAAGGAGGCAAAGTCTTTTGAGAAGGATTTCCAAGGGCGTCCTGCTCCATCTGGAGAGCAGGGACAGAGGGTTGGCTCAGGATGAGGCTCTTAGGGCACTGTGCTCTGCTTTGAGACAAGGTTGAGGGCTTTCAGAGATGGAATTGCATTGGAGTCTTGCCCAGTCCAGAGAGCTGATGGTGCCCTGTGGATTTTATGGGCTGATATTGCTAAAATTCATGTCACAGGAAAAATGTAAATGAATGTCCTGCTGTAAGACAGTGAGCAAACAGTTCATGCTTCTGGCAAGATCCAAATTCGCATTTTGACAGTTATAACTGCTTCTTATTTTAAAGATATTTTATTTTCAAATTTGCAAGATAAGGTGTATTGAAGACTTTATGTAACTCCAGGATTTATTTTTTTTAATGTTAACTGTTAGCCTGTTGAGTGATATATCTTTATCACTTACTTAAGCCTGAAATTCTGCACTTACTTTTCATGTTGTTTATTTTGGAAAACATAGTGAAGTACTTTTCTCTCACTAGCTTAAATAAAGGAGAACAGCTTGGCATTTGTAATAATCAAAATGACTGTCTGAGGGTGGAAGAGCAATTCATTCAGCACAAGCCAAAACCAGAAGATGTCAAAAAAGTAGTTCATGTAATGAGAAACTCTGCCAATTCATGAATGTGAGTCTTTTAAAAGAAAAATCTGCAAAACTTGGCCTGTATTGCATATTAGCCCCTGGCTGGTTTAATTTATCTGGCACATTCTCAACTCTGATGCTAGCTGATTGTGTTGCTTAAAAAGAAGGGGAAGAAAAAGTGTATCATCTTTGCACCACTGTTTTTATATACCTACCCCTTCCATGTCATAGAACAAGATGCTGACAGACAGTACTTCGTCACCTGTTATGTCTGTTGATTATAGGCTTTGATGTAAAATTTATTTTGCACTTCTTGGCAGCTGAGCTGTTTCTTAATCCATTGATAAAACCTGCTTAATAAGCACTTACAAAGACATTGACATCACCAAAAACAGACTGTGCTGGTGAAATCATGACATGATGCCTGTAAACTCAGAAGTCTTGTATTCAAGGCTTCAAGCAAAATGCTTTTTTTGAGAAATAAGTAACAAGCAGTTTTATTCCAGCTTTGCATAGTTAAGTCTGATGCTTCCTTATATTTGTTTCAAATGTAAGGAGAGAGCAGTTCAAATAGCTGCTTTCTTATGAGGGATTTGTACCTTGCCATGCTTGAAGCTTCTTTTTCTGTGTGTTTAGGACTATTTGAAACATCATTTGATCTTCCTTAATTATGTGTGTAGCTATACTGCTGTTGTCATGAAGCAGCTTTAAAAAGAGAGCCATTACCTTGTCTTAGGGTGGCCTGCTGTGACTAAACAGAGCTGACATCTTGCCATGAGAAGTGTAGGTACCTAAAACATGGCTTTTCTTGTTTGAGTTTTTTCTTGGGTTTTTGTTCGCAGTTTTCTGTAAAAGGTAAAGCTTTTTGGATCTTTTGTTTGAGGGTCCTGTTACTCAATACCTTTCTTTGGTAATACAGTGTGACTAATAAGAACCAGTTACAGTAATCTCAATACATAAATCTTGGTGAGGACAGTTACAAATTTTGGATACCTTGAGGACTTTATTGCATTAGCATTTTTGCAAAATCAGGTCTTTCTACTAAGCTGCATGACCATCTCTGGCCAACTCATACTGTCACCAAGCTTTCCTAAGAGGGTCAGGCAGTACAGTGTCACTTGCCATCAGTTGGCTGGCAACTCCTTTCATCCAATTATCAAGGCATATTTTGTCAGCATGTAAGCAGTGTCTTCTGCCAGCTTGGGAGCTTTCCAGTCTTGGAGACCTGCAAGGCTGCAGTGCAGGAAAACTGATTTTGCTTAGCATTTTCTGCCTGGACAGCTTGCTTGATGTCCTGTGAAAGAGCACTGGAGAGAGCCTAGGTAATTAATTTAAACTAGGTGGGTAAAACTGAGGGATGTGATATAAGAGATTGTCTCCTCTTAAATTATCCATCATCAAACAAAATATTGAAGATGCCCTGTGAAAGCTGTTAGATTCTCTACAGGAGAATTGCATTTATTTTAAAGCAAGAAATACAAATTAACAGAGAAGATGATTGTGAGCAGAATTCTGGAATATTTCACACTGAATCTGGTCTTAATGACACATTGAGTGTTGCTGCTTAGATGTGCATTGAGAATAGCTCTTCTGTCTTTTAAAATGAAGTGATAAGGAAGTTAATACTTATTTTTCTTTGTTGCCCCTGGGACTGTTTACTTGAAAATATTAGCAAAGTATTTCTATAAGTTTTGCCCTACATAAGTACATGAGTAAAGTTCTTATAAGAACCCAGGCTCCCATATTTTTTTTCATTTAATAAAGTGGGCTCTACTACAATTCCTGAGCAGATGTTAAAAATACTATTTCAAATTAAAATAAATTTCTTTTAAATAAAATATTAAAATAAAAATTAAAATTTAAAAACCCAAACTCTTTTCAGTTTGGAACAAGAATGGCTTATTTTCAAATATAGGCTAGAGGACTATTACTTAAACTGTAAGATCCTGAGAAGCATGTTAAGGCACGACACTGTTGCACAGTTAACGATCGTTCTTTTTTGGCTTGTTGCCTCTAGAGACATACTGAAAAGGGGAGGAGAGGGGGGTGAAGCAAGCAATTTAGAGCCTATACTTAAATAAATACAGATAGGTTTAAGAAAAAGAAAAAAAGAAAAAACAAACAACAAAACCCAATCCTCCAGAAACTCCTCAGCCTCTAGAAATCCATAACAAAAGTACTCTCAAAACACAAAATGCTGTTCTTTATCAGTTATTTTTACCTGCCAGACTTGGGGACATACAAACTGCCAGACATACCATCTGTCATGCAGCCATTTTGGTGTTTGGCGCTGCCAGAAATGTTTGCACAGCTCTGAGAGGGTACAGCAAGGGGTAGCTGAATGCTAGCATGGAATAATGCTTACTTGGAACTTGCTTCTTCTAGGAGGAGAAATTTGAATTTGTATGTATTAGGGGAAAAGGTAAAGTATGTTTTATCTTAGGAAGCTCTTAATTGGAGTAAGAGAATGGATTTTGTGGGTTTTTTTGCTTTCTTCTTTGGAAGGCTTTGAGCTTCCACATGAGATGATGTGATGAATGTGTGAGAAAAGCAAAGCCACAAATTTAAAATATGCTTTGTGTGTTCTTAAAAATTAGTTGTTGTGATAAATCTTCTCTGTAGTAAATACTGTAAATGTCAATTAGTTTGAATATTGAAGAATACCTAACTTGAATATCTAACTTGTGGCTCATGAATAAGTATGTATAAGTAGTATAAGAAAGTTAATATATTGGGGAAGCATTTAGCAGTTTCAGTCAGTCCTTATTTTTATTTCTCTCTTTCCTTTAATTATGAGAGTATCCCAAGAAACAGCAGGGTAGAGAGCTTTTCTTCCCTCCCTGTCTGACACCTCCCAGCTCTGTTTTCTGACTCTTTTCTATTTAGAGCCTTCTTCCACTTTCACTCAAATGCCTTCTCCACCTTCATACACACTGGGATGTTCAGCCATATTTGTCCTCATCGTCATGCGTAAGAAACGTTCATTTGCTCCTTCCCTAGAAGCCTGATGAGAGTCCTTTCACTCACTGTTTCCCAACATCTCCCCATTCATTGTGTGACGCTTCCTGTGCCCACTCTGCTTCCCATTGCTGGGTAGTGCAACACTGAATTTTGCCAGTTTAGCTTGCAAAAATTACTTTTGTCTATATTAACAGAAATCATTTCCAAGTGCATCAGAATGCTATAATTCAATGTCCATGTCATTAACATCTTCATTTAAAAGCTGCTATAGAAAGATTCCCCAGAGAGCCAAGGAATTACAGATTTTCCAGGCTTCAGATGAAGCCAACAATTCAATAGTTTTATATGAAGGATCTTTAATGAGAAGATGCAGTAGCAAATAAAGCAATCAATGCAGTAATTCTGTATTATCTAAAAATGGTCTTGTTGATGATGATCCCACATTTATGAGGTTTTGTCAGATGATTGAGCCAATTCACTTTCCCAGGGTGTCTGCAGACTTAAAAATAGAGCATCTTATCTCCTGTCATCTTCTTTTTAGAAAACATTGTTTTACAGCTGTAAATTAAAAGGAAATGTTTAAAAATTCCTACTGGAAACACATCTTCAACTGAAGAGAATACTAGGATAAATCCAGCAGCTGTGGATTTGCCATATGTTTAGGACTATGGCCATGAAAACTTCAAGTGGTATTCCTGTTGTTTGGGGTTGTTGTTTTTTTTTTTTAAAAAGGAGGTTTTATTATTTTTTTCCTTGTAGATAAGCAGATTTTTAATAAAATATTTTTGTTTGTGGGGTTTTTTTTCAGTTAACAACAATAGTGATAAACTGACATGCTAATAAGGAAACCAGGTTTCAATGCATATGCCAAAGAAGGAGGCCTAGGCCAGGAGTCAAACATTTCACATCAGTCTGCAAGATTAAAATGTTTGTAGTTTAGCATTTTACAGTTTTTGTTGGAGTGTATCCAGATATTTGCATGCAAAGAATTATTGCTCAATGACAAGTTACGTTGATACAATCTAGTGTGCCGGGAAATTTCCACTCTAGTATGGTCGTATGCCAAGTATGATCCCTTTTGGGAACAATAAAATAAATGACATACTTTGGCCTCAGAAGATAAAGTGGACATCAGCAGCATTTTTCCCTAATTTTGGAAATGCCACAGTTTCTGTATCCCTTATCAGAGGAAATAAGCATTTTTGCTCCTTTGTGCTAAGATTGTAATACCATAAATCATCCTTCAACATCTGCAAAATACTCCTTCTCTTAGGAAGAGGAAAGTCTGCAGATGTGCATATCTGGGCTACCCATATTCCAAAGTGTCATACTGCAAATGTGTTATGTAGTACTTTCTCCCCATGAAGTTATAACATTGTGAAATTTGCTTTATGGATGTTGTCTGCAAAACTGAGGCCTGGCTGCATGGCAAGCCCAGTGTAGGAGCTGAGGACAGGATTGTCTCATCATGTTCATCCTCTGTGTATGCTCCTTTTCAGAGCAGGGACTCCTTAATGTTCAGAAACTACTGTGTATACACAGTTGCTACTCAGCTGCAAACTGAGTATCTCGTAGCTTACACAGTATTTCCAAAAGTATTCTTGCACATTGTTGTAATGATATTCACTAAATCAGAATAGTTTATTTGATAATTACCTAGAACAACCATTAGTTGACAAGAGAAAACAATACCTGTTATACAAGAGCTGGTATGCTATGGTAGTTAATAGATTCCATTTTAAACCTGTTCTTCTCTTTATCTTCTCTATTTTCTACTCTATAAATACTATTTTGGAGTTTGTTACTGGGCACTTATTCATCTCCCAGGTCTCTGTGCAGCAGAACTCTACTTCTAAGCATGACAATGATACTAAGATTTTTGTGTGCCAGTAACACATTCTACAGTAAATCCAGCATGTCTGGTGGTGCAGAGACTTATTTCATGAAGTTTCATCTAAACCTTTGGGCAAACTGCAGTATGATAAGGAACAATCTGATGTTGAAGTGGATGTGTAGAAATGTTCTGCTTTAGAAAGCCTGAGGTTACTGTGCTGACATGTCTTTAACTAAAATATTTGAAGGAATGCATGGCTGCACCAGTCTTTGAATCTGATCTGCAAATACATCTGAAATACAGAAGATGCTGAATCAGGCTTCTTCACTTGAGCCCTTCCTGCTTCTGAGGGTTTTCAGGCAAGGCTGGCACTCCACCACTCATGCTGGACATAGAGAATGGGAAGAAATTACTGTGTTGTGGAGTTTAGAACCAGGCATTGAAAATCAGACAAGCAAGATCATCAGCCAGGGAGTTTTTGCATGAAGTACTTAACAGCCCTTCAGTAAACTGACCTTAGAGGTAGCAGCAATAGGTTTCCTATGGTTTTTCTCTCAGCCTTTGCAGTGGAGTCTGTGTAGAAGAAACAAAGTCTGAAAAATGTGTGAAAATAAAGTCCTTTTTTTTTTTTTGTACATAACAGTGGCATTCTTTTGCCTTTTTGATAATATAAACATTTCAATGTCATAAAAAGCTAGTTTTTAAGCTGACTGACTAAGAGTCATATTTTCAAAAAAGTTTTGAGGCTGAAAATTCAGTTTTCTTAACTGGAGATGTGATCTCTGGAATTCCAGTATTAACTTCAGTGGGGACCTTTCAGATAATTTAATTCACTTGTACTCTTTGTAAATGTGTTTTTATTTGGCAGCACAACAATTGTAAGAACAAGGATTAGTTTGTGTGTTTTATGAAGAGATTACACTTACCATTTATTACTTTTCATGTTTATGTTAGAATACCACTGACATTATGAAACAAGTCAAAAAGGCTTAACTTTTAAAATGACAGCTGAAGCCTTAACACTGAAAGCTCTTTGATGATTAGAAGAAATGTTTTCTCTTCAGGAAGAGTGTTATGGGAAAAGAAGAAAGTGCTAGTGGGATTCAGATCTCTGTCAACGTTTTAATTACACAGCTCATGGGTTTTAGTCACTGTACTGAAGTCTTGCTTTGTGCATAGCTTTTACATTGCATTATTTTATAGTTGTTACCTATTGACCACTGGGCAATGTCACACTAACATAGTAAATAATCTTAACACTATTTACAAAGAGCAGGGTTTGTGGTGTTTATTTTGGTTTTGGTTTTCGTTTGGCTTTTTGTTGTTGTTCTGGGTTTTTTTAGATACCTGAAGGGAAAGGTTTTTGAGGTAAACTTTTAGTACTTGGGAGGCAAATTAATGGCAATATTTTATGAAGTCCTGTGTAAACTCCTACTTCACCTATTATGTTTCTGTGTGATGCTTTTTGCTTTGTGTACCAGTTTGAATGCTGATTGCTCTGTATGTGATTGTGTTTGTTGACACAAAGCATTGGCTTACATGCCTCGTGAGGAAAAGATAAGTGTTTTTTGTTTCAAGGGCTAGATCTGTTTGTATGGAGCTGGTGATAACACTTTTTAACCTGTTCAACAGCTTTTTATAAATGCCCAACCAGCATACATGTAGATGCACTACCGCTTCAGTTGTTTTAAGAATCCCACAAACAAGTAACAGAAAACTAATCTATCCATCTCCTAGAGTACTGTTTTTAAGCAGGAGTACTTGTCAATCCTGCCTGCTTCATGTCTTACAGTACTGAAAGACTAAAAATAACCACATTTAAAGCCAGTAAATAGTGTCATTGTAAGTAACAAATACAGTTTCAGTAGCTTACTAACAATTCAACATAGTTTATTTACATACTGAACTCCACAATTTTATCTATTTATAAACAGGATGTAAAGGTGCTGTTGCAGAAATCTATCCAAGAGTGATGGGAACTAGTCAAAATTTGGAAGAAATTGAGAATAATGAACTTTTAGTTCCTTTACTAGCTTAGAGAAGTCAGTGAACTTTGTCATTGTGATGAATGGGCACATGGGACTTCCATTTTCACAGACTAGCCCGGGTTGCTTGTAGAACAATGCGTTTTTCTAATTCATGCTGTCCTTTCAACTGAGTATTTCTTTCCTTTTTTTTTTTCTTTTATTTTCATTACCTTTTTTCCTCTACTGTTTCTTAATTTTTTATGTCTTTCCTCTAACTCTTTCTGCTCAATTTGTTCTCTCTAAACTCTTTTCACTCCTCTGTTTCTAACTTCACATACTAGAAGTGTTGCTGGAGTAAAACACAATTCCAAGAAAATAAGGTCCAATTTCTCTCAGAGTCTATTTCCTGCAAAATGATTATATTAAAATGTCTAAAATTTGCTTTAAGGATATAGAGTACACTATTCAAGTCACAAGGACCAGAAAATTGGTTCTGGAGATCAGGAACATCTAGTTTTATTTTGTAACATCTTGATGTGTGTAGGATGTGAAAGGGCTTCCGCTGCCTCAGAAAAACAGTTATGTAGCGACAAACTGCTTTGCCACAGCCAAAGTGTTGTGGTCCTGCTGCTTTGTCTGTGCCAGGGCATTAGAAAACTGGCTGCTGCTGTTAGAGGGTCAGCATACAGGCAGAGGCAGCTACTGCTGGGGAGGCAGAGCCCTTCCAAAAGCCATGCTTGGTGCCCAACCCTGTCCAGCCTTGCACCTCTTCAGCTGGCTCATTGTTGCTCTCAGTCCCCTTCATCTTCCCATTCCTGCCAGAAGATCAGGCTGTCCCTGGTGCCATGTTGTCATGCAGGCATGCTTCTGCTGCAGAGAAGCCCTGAGATGTTTCTGTTTACATGTTGGTTGCTCAGTGGCTTCTGTGAAATGAGTTACTGACCTTTGTGCTTCCTTAGAGGCAGCGATTACTTTACAGCTGACATTACATGGTGTAAATAACATAGCTGAGAGCTGTAGGAAGAGAACGAGTGAGCAGGAAAACTCGGTGAGCTTTCAGTTCAGTTCAGAGTGACATAATCAGTGTGTGGGAAGACATTTTTGCCTTTTCCTCTCTTCAGTGCTAAGCAGAGGAGTTCTGCTGTTGGAATGAGCAGCCTCATACCTTGTCCTTCAGAGCATGTGGTCAATGCCAGTATGATGAAATTCAACATGCAACCTCCTAGGTCTACAGATGGCATCATGCAATACTGTCACCAGTAAGGATATTTCCATGTAATATTATTTCACAGGCTTTATTGCAGGATGTTTCAATAAGAGGGATAATAATTGGTTTGGTCTGACTTTTAATATTTAGTTTTGTTATGGTGTGAATCACTAGCTACAATTTCCTGTCATTACCTGTAGTTTCCTTTGGACTTAGCCAGGCTCTTTTCAATTAGCCTGCTTTCTGAAGACTTTTCAGGAAACATCTGTTTGTATGTGTCTGTCTGTACTCATGGAAAAGAACGAGTTGGATCTATGAGGAACCAAAAAAAACCAAAAAGTCCTCCACACTCTTCTAAAAAAATCAACAGTGATATCCCAACATTTTGTGTAGCGCAAAACACTTCTGCTTCCATGTCATGGAATGATGCTGAAGTGGTTTTTGTCTTTAGACAAATATTTTCTGCTTCAACATGCAGAGGCTTTGTTAGTGGGCTCCTCTAGTAGGAGATAGCATTTCTTGCTACAGAAATAGGTAACACAATTAAAACTTCCCTCAGTTACTAGCTGTTATGAAAAAGTGTATGAGGTTTTCCAGTGATTCATTTCTTTTTGGAAGTGTTATTGGGTTTGATCTCATGCTTAATTTGCTCTGCATTTCTCATAAGCTCACAGCCTGCTGAGAGCTTGCTGGTTCCAAAAATGTGCCAGTGTTAGTTTTGCATGTGGATTGGTTGCTGTGTACAAGCCTAAGCTAACAGAGGTGGTTTGAAGAGCCTCACTGTTATCTTTTTGCAAAGAATGTTGATTTTTTTATGGCGGTGTTTATGGATAGGGAGATACCAGACCTATTTGTGTGCACAGCGGAGGTTACGCAAGTGATGCCAGACAAGACCTTCATGGAGTAAAAGGCCTTTTGAGAAAGGCTTCCAGCTTCTTTCAGGCCTTGACAAAGTTGCTCACCTGCAAAATCTTTACCAGTGGAAACTTGTTGGAAGGCAAGCAGATCCAGGTGACTATTGTGTAAATGTGGGGAGACCTTGTCTGAAAGGTTGTTAAAGGGAGAGAAAATTAGAAGAGAGAAAGTAAATGTTTTAGCTTGTCTTCAGTTCTAGGGCTATTTACACATATACGAGGGTTGTGTGTGAGAAATTGAATACTGAGATAATGTCACAGTTGTGACTAAATGAATTTAATTAAAGTTAGTTATTGCTTTTTCTCCCTGCTTCCATGAAGTGGAATAGGCTTTTTATTAAGCTATCTTCAGACAGCCATGGACTGTTAATGCCAGGTTACCCCTCTCTCATTTGAGTTAAAATAGTAGCTTCCTTTCACAGATCTAGTCTCTCTTTCTGTTCCTGATTATCTTGCATGTTTTGTGTAGGGCAGGTGGCTGGGAAAAGAAGGAACAGCTTAAAGTGCACTCAGTAGCTTTTGAATTAAGAAAAAAGTTTACCCTTATCAATTAGATTAATACAATTAGAGCATGTTACCCTGCTTAGATTTAAACTCATTTGGGTTGAGCTGTGGAATGCATAGCTGCAGTTGTACTGAACTCTAGATATAACATTGCCTGAGAATTCAAGTTTCAGGTCAATAACCTTGTCTCTGTACAGTACATAAGATTTTCAATGCATGCTACTTCATTAGTCCTTGGTAAGCTTGAAATCAATACGGGTTCTTGTACTTTTAAGCAATATACTGTATAAGAAACCATGCAAGGCAATCTCTTGGGGGGTTTCTTTTTTGTTGTCACCTGAACTATATGTAACAAGAACCAGAGAAAAAAATCCCAGCTCGTCAAAGAACATATTCACAAAAGTGCTCAGTGTGATTCAGCATTACTTTGAAGGCCAGGGCAAGAAAAAGAAATCTTAAAAGTGCAGGGGCAAAGAGGGAGACACACAGAAGCATGATTGTACCTAGTCATTTGAGACAAATGTCAACAGCTTCACGCTACACAAGTCAGGTATTTGTCATAATGGTTACATTAGAGAAAAATAAGTGTTCTCTTTCTAGCATGAGGATGTATACAAGATATAGAAGGATTAAATCACTGGCTACATTTACTATTAAAAAAATACACATAAGAGGATGAAGCACTGTTTGCGCTATCTTATTTTTTGTATTCCACAGACAAAAGTACCTCAGATCTTAAAAAGAATAAGGTAATTTGATTTATAGAAGTAAAGTGAATTTAAACAAAAATACCTGCTGTTTATCAAACACTTCCAAACCTTTGTGTTTTGAGAAGGTGAAAAGTAGTTTAACAGCAAGTAAAGGGTGTTCTATCTGATAATTCTATTTCAGCCTTGTACTAATAAACTTGGACACTGTCATCTGAGCAGAGAGAAAAGGCAGATTTTATAGCTTTCTACTATGGTAGTAAGTACTGCAACATATTTATTTTTTTCATGAGAGTGATTTTTGAATCCTTTTTGTTTGTTGTATTCCCAGATATAATCATGCTATGCCCATTGGATGGTTGTTCTCCAACAGGCAGATGTGTTGCTTGCATGTCTGAAGCAACTGAATTTTTTGCAACAATGATGGTTTTCTTCTATCAAGTGAATGAGTTACACTCAAACAAATGGCACACTTTTAAGCATAGGTAGTGTGAAGTAGGGCTCTATAACTTTGCTTTCTTCTGGGTAAATGATCCCTTCCCACTGTATATAAGGTATGGGAGTCATGGCAGAGCTGTCCCTGCAGAGTCATTCTTGTGCACTGGGCCCTGTAGGTTTTGGGTGTCTTCAGAGCAGTAAGATTAATAAAATGGGTATGCATCCTGAATGTGGATCCAGTGTTCTAAAGAGGATCTGAAAAAAGCCTGTTCCAAATTTCTTTGCATTGGAGTAAGTATCAAAAGATATTTAAAGGAAAGGTAATGTGAGTCTGCAGGTGCAACACTTCAGATTGCATCTGTGATTCCCTATCTGAAGTCCCTGTCCTATTGTTGCAGCTCTTTTCTATTTATTAATGCCCTGAGAAAATGTTTTTTCAGAGTTAATGCATCAGATCAAGTCTGGAATAGGCATTAAATTTTCTTTTGGTCATTAAAAAATCACTTGATTCAAAAATTACTCTGGGAGTTTAGGGAAAAAAACACTTCATTTGTATTTGCAATTTTTCTTTTGTGAAATATTGGCAGGCAATCTATGGAAGCTGGTACTGACCTGGTTGGAAGAGCCCCATGATTTATCTTGTGCTTTGGCTTGTTCCCAGAACTATTTTTCTATTTCTCAAATATTGAAAAAAAATTAATCTACTCTTTCTATATATATTTTTAAGATGAGGTTAGTTCATCATTGTATTTTCCCCTGAAGGTCACAAATAGTCTAGGTAATTTCTTAGAAAAAAAATTTCTAGTTATTCTCAAATTGTAAATTATACCTGCATAGACATTCAGATCATGATTTCTGGTGTTTGTCAGTGTATGGAAAAATAGAGGATCCATAAGTTGATAACTGAGAAAACTGTGCCCGATCTTTGATTTTTAGAAAGTGGAGAATGAAGGACTTGTGAAACTTGTCAGTTCTGTAATGTAAGTGCTTTCCCTAAGTTACTCCACTCTGAGAAGGATTAAGTAGGGACTTGAAAGGAGATTCAAGTAGCAAAAGTCCCTCCTCTCAGTATAAACAAACACAAACTTCCAGTAGTCAGATAATCAATATGACAGTCAGATGCAAAGAATTGCAAATGCAATTGATCATAAAGTATAAACTTAAGTCAATAATTTCTATTGAGTTTTATGAACAACTTATTAAAATACACAAGTAGTTTCTGAGATTTAGGTTATTTCATTTGTGAAAGTGAGATGTATGAATTACTAATGTGTTCTTTAAGAAAGATTTTTTTTTTTTCATTATGATTCCAATTTCAGAAAGAAAGAAAGAAATCAAGATTATTGTGTGGATCACATCATACTCTCCCATGTATTTTTCTGGGTTTAGAATTTCTTACTATTTTGTCTGTTTAGCATTCCCAAATTTAAGTGTTTTCCCCAAACTGCTGTAATGCAATCTGAAATATTTTCTATATTGGAATTATAAAATAGCATATCTACGTTTTCCAAATGCCTTGCCATGAAACTTTTCCTTTCAGTGTGCACAGTAAACATCAGAATTATTTTCCCTGCAGACAGTCTTGAACACAGAAGATATAAAATAATGTATTCTCACAGCAACCTGTTTACTATTAATATTCCTCTGTAAAATTATATTTTGAAAAAAAAACTTTTGTATGAAGTAACAATGGAAAAAAACCCAAACACAACAAACAAACAAAAAAACCCAACACCAAAATAAACTAAGCAAGTTCAAAATCAGCTGAAGTGTATTTAGAGACAGATTTGTTTTTAGAAGGAAAATTATAAATTTGGGACAAATTGGAAAATAAAGGCAATGTGTGCATGGTGCATCCTTTGGTTCTTTGTTTAGCTTTTCCCCCCTCATTCATCACAGACTCTGGATCTGAGCATTAGTTATGTTTATCCTTTAATCCTGCTGTCTGGGTTTGTTTATGTAAGATTTATTATATAGCCAGGGTGGGTAGTTAAATTAAAACCAAAACTGACCCTTAGTCAGTGCAAGAATGCCTAGGACCAGATTACTTTACATAGACAAGTTAAATTTATTCTCAATTCATTATATAAGAGTTGGGCTCCACATTTCCTGAGTCAACGTGAGACGGAAATTGCTGCCAGTTGTATCGGCCTTTTTCACTCAAGCAGCAAAACAAGGAGGAGGAACAGCTCTGTACTTTCTCTAAGTATTACCTTAAGATAGAAACTCACTTAATGACCATGTTTTCATTGTTCAATTAATTAAAACACTGGTATAACTGAATGTACCTACTACTGACACTGTATAAATCTCACCCAGTAGGACTTTTGTTGGTCCCTGGTAACCTTTACATGGCAGAAAATTATTAATAGATAGCAGAAGCCTAGGGCTTGGGTGAATGAACATGAAAACCATAAGATTGTGCTTCCACCTTTTTTTGGACACAAAACCAGTTTTAATAAGTATAAATTATATTAGGGATTTAATGTATTTACCTTAAAATAATTGTTGACTTTATAGCTTGTTCTGTTAGGGCACTGTAGTCTGAGGCTGGTTCCTGCTGCTTTTGGGCTTGTTTTTTTAATTTATTTGGTGAATGTGCTGAAGCAGCCTGGAAATAACCAGACTTCTTAGCTGTCTGGACAGTGACCAAAGGTAATAGTTGTGGAAATCAGAGATGTTTTCACTCAGTGTATATTTTGCATTCTAGGATAAGTATAGAAAAATTGCAGTGGGTTTGTCCTGATATGCTGCTTGGACCTACAGATTAAATTAATCCTGGTTTAAAAGACCTACATGAGGTTTATTCATCTTTAAAATCCCACTTAAATCCTGTTTTAATGTCTTAAGTAGGTTTTAAATGATATCTAGTTATAGGCCCTTTGTAGAGAGGAGAAAAGTGACCTGAAATTTTGCTAGAAATGTAATATTTTGCAATTTCATCAAGTCATATCCAACAGGATTTCAGGGCTACTGATGTACTAACTTTTTGTGAATCCTAACTGGCTATTCTTTGAGTAAATATTGTTTCTACTTCCTAGGAAAAAAATTAAGGAACTCAAATGGCTAAGTGACCAATTCTAGAATCTTAAACAATGGATGTTGCTACTACTTCTCTGACCATTCCCTATGGCTCCCTATGCATTTATTTCGTTTTAAAATAAGTTCCTCAGTTAAAAATAGTGTTTGTTTGTTTGTTTTCCTATTGCTGCTTGTGAAATGCTCTTGCAAGTAGAAGGTAAATGAAAAGACACTGTAGGAGAAACGCTGAAATCAAAGTTGTATGAAATAATGTGTAAAAAGTGAACTGAAGAATCCCCTGCCCCAGCTCACTTGATGCCCTTATAGTTGATGGAATATTCATAGAGCAGCTCATGAAAAATGTAGGTGAAGTACCAGTTTTCAGCTATTAACATTTTTAACAGTGATGTGAAGAAGCTGAAAATCCTAGAGATGACTGTCAATGTGAGAGCAAAAATTTACTGGAGTTCTGGGCTCTGTTATTAGTTGTCTGGAAGACACATAAGCTTATCCTGCAAATATGTTTTCACTGAAGTCATGTTCCTTTGCTCTGAGCACAGCAGTTTGATGGGGTGATGTGGGTGTGTGGGCCTGTGGTTAGAACAGGAGAGTACAAGTAGGACAGGAACCCTGACTCTGCACCAGCTCTGCCATTAACTCTGGTTTGCCCAAACCTGGGCAAACCACAAAACCTCTGCTGTTCATTTTGTCCATTCATACTGGATAAAATGCTGATTTTGGAATGGGTCAAGAATCTTAATTAGCACACATTTAATTTGCTTAAGATTTTTGAAGAAATGTTATGGAAGTTTAAAAAATACACATAATTACTCAGACTACCAAGTTTTGCTAATACCCCAGCACAGCTATGCAGTGAAAGATACTGCATTCTCTTGCTGTGTCAAGAGTAGGTGGTTTTGGCTTTCAAAGGCCAGAGTAGTGTTTAATTTCCAGTTTAAAAAAAAAAAAATTAAATACTAAGTCACACATCTGTAGAATGTATTGTTATAAACTGTATTTAGGATAATATCGTTTTTTTTATTTTTTTTTTTAATCAGCTCACAGTTGGTGAAAAAAGCCAGTCAAAATCTAATTCATTGCTGTCACAAGCTTTTTAAGGTGTGGTATGAATGCAGGTTTAACTTAAATTTCCCCCCTTAGGCAAAATATTTGTTACTTAATTATGTGTAATTTCCTATCTTTTTGCTCATCATCTTGGAAGCACTAACAAGAAAATCAGGACATTTTGTCAGAAGCAGCATGGATGGACAGAGAACAAATCTGTGGGCAGGGACATGCAGGAAATGTTCTTTTGAGGCTTTGTATTCAGAGACATTTGAGTTGCAAGACTGACTTTCTGCATGTGAAGCCATGGCTGAAGTGATGAATCAAGCTTGAGGTATAATTTAAGGGAGGGTAGTTTTAACACAATACAGCAGGAAAAATAGCATTTGGGGGCCTCCAAAAAATAATAACAAAGAGTAGGGTTTTTTTTTCCATTAAGTCATCCGTTAAAGTGGAAAAAAAATACAATTAACCAATAGTAATTTAGACATTACTTTGGTTGAAGTATAAAATTAGAGGAAGGCAAAGTTATTACATCAGTAGGGAGTGGAGTATATTTGGTCTTTGCTAAATACAAACATTGTGTGCATGAGGAAAGGGCTGTTGACACAGATTATTAAAACATGATTGTGAAACGTATTCTCCATGATTGTCTCTGCTAGTTAATAAGGACAGTGTGTTGCTGATTGCCTTCTAAAACTGGGCTCTAAATCTTTGAAGTTTTGAATTCACAGGTAGTCCAACTTCTATATAGGCTACCATTTGTAGCACCTATGTTTGCACCACATGCAGCAATTGGAAGGAATTTGTATTTAGAAGGATTGCACTGCATTACCTCTGTGACAACAGGAACCTCCAGCTTCAATTAGGAATCAAGCCACTATAGGAAGCACAGTATATTACTGTGAGTAAACACAGGATAAAGTGTACCATATTTTGCCTTGAGAAGCTTAAAACTGCCAAATCATGGGCAAGACAGTAAGGTGCTGCAGGCAGTAGGTTGGTACAAAATTCTGATGTGTTTCTAAGAACAAAATGGTTTTATTTTCCGTTGTGCCTTATCTTTTCAAGGGCTATCATTCTGTTGACACTTAGGAGTAGCAGATTTGTAGCAGATGTAAAGTAATTCTCCAGTCCATTAAATGCTTTTACAATTTCACAGAATCATAGAATGGTTTGGAAGGGAACTTAAAGATCATCTAGTTCATCTCACAACTGTTTTCTGTTATTGGCCTGAAGTAGTTAAGACAGTAGCAGGTTAAATATTACAAAAGGTTTTGTCAACCCTAAGAGTAATGTGGTACTAGAATGATTGCTGTGTTGTGGAGCTTACACTGGAGATCTTCAGCAACTTGTTAGATCTTCATTAGTTAAATATAAGTTGACTGCACCTGAAAAGTACAGGGGCAGCTCAATTGAAACCTGAAACATCTTTCAGCCCTTTCTGTGATTTTTATATGTTGTTCATACACATGTATGAAAACTCTGCTCTCGAGTTCTCTTATTATCCACTGTGAATGCTTAACCCAGAGATTAATGTTTTCAGTGGGACATGAAGTGGTAATTCTCTGTGCATTGACAGAAAGCACTGATATTTTGACACTTGCATTCAGTAATATTGCTTGAGAGATTTTTGAGGAATGGAGTAACTACATGATTTGGACAGTATATAAATTTGCTAACTCTGCATTTATTTAATGCATGCATTTAATACATGGCTTGGTTCATTATGCTTCACCAAGTTCATTTGTAGGTTCTGTTCCATCTAAAAACTGACTAATGGACCCCTCCACTGACAATCACAGCTTTGCTAGGATGTCATGTTTGTTTGGGAGAAGTGGAAAGTGATACAAAATCAAGTCTAAAGCTGGGATTTTCTCAATACAGTGAAATTTATCCCAGATAACTAAGATTGCCTATGTTTTGAGGAGGGGATAGTTTTGTGTCTAATTCCTGGGGAAGGGAAAATGAAGTTCTCATACCTCTTTGCAATCTTGTGTATGTTTCTAGGTATTTGAACAAATACAGCCAAATAAGTAGTAGTTTTAAACTGTAATATCATGCCTCCTAGATCATCTAAATCATTCTGAAAAAAGTATGTAATTTCAAAGAGCTACTTGCAGTGGGAAGCTTTAGAGATATTTTCACATGATATTTCTAAGCTCAACCAAGAAACCTGGGCAATGATCTTTGAGAGAGAATACAAGGAAGGCCAAGATGTGGAAAACTTGTTGGATGACAGCTGAAACATAGAGCTCTCTAGAGTTCTCTCTTATGCCAGTGAAAGGCAACTGCTAAGAAATTGTGTTTAGCAATTAGCCAAAATTCTCCTCTAGTTGTGTGTCAGCATTTTCAGTGGAGTTACATTGGGTGCCTACTCCAAACCTCTTCTATAATCCAGGGTATGAATTACAGATCACTTTATAGTCATTGTTTCAATGAACTGCTTACCCCATAATAACAACCTGCAAGCATGCTGATACATACAGAGTTCTTAAAAAACCAATGTGCATAGGTATGACCTGAAGAAAGCAGACCTTTCTTCAAGCTCATCTGCTTTAATTCAGGTTATGTAAGGTAATTTTTATATTTTTCTGCCTTACATCAGTTGTTAGGAAGCTGAGGACAATACCATTTCCTAGGGTTTACATGATTAATTAGAAGCTTTGGTTGAGATATAAAATTAAATACTTATACCAATATGGGTCAGCTTTAGTTTTGCTAACTGAAACTGTAATAGGCTGCTATTTAAGGCCAGACATTCTCACCTCTACCAAAAGTGGAAATGCAGCTCTTCAGCAAGGAATAAACCCTAGTTGCTTAAGTTATGTTTACAAATTATTTCTAATTTTCTATTATTTCTATTATTTCGCAAATTATTTACCCACATTCACTTTTTATTTTCATTACAGTTGAAGATTTTGAGGGGTTTTTGTTCCTCTTATCCTATTACTTTTGTAACATTTAACACACATTTAAAATGTCAAATTTCATAATCTTTGTTACCACCATTGAAACTTCCATAGAACTGAGTAAATGAACATATGGTGAACAAAGCTGCCTTTTGACCCAAGTTGTTAAGATTGAGGGAACACAGCTAACAAATATAAATCAAATTCACATGTAGGATAAATATTCCTTCCTGGTTCAGAATTCAAAGACTTTCCTATTGTGAAGTAGTGAGTGAGTAGATAAAAGCACCTCCAGACTGATTT
This sequence comes from Chaetura pelagica, assembly GCF_000747805.2. Lineage (NCBI taxonomy): Eukaryota > Metazoa > Chordata > Aves > Apodiformes > Apodidae > Chaetura > Chaetura pelagica. Next base: position 312,886 of record NW_009952707.1, read on the forward strand.
TCTCCTCCTTTAGCCCTGGGTCAAGCATGAGCTGGGCAGTATGTTGGATCAGTGTTCCAGCAGTGCTTGCTTGTTGCAGCCTGTCATGGTTCCTGTTGTGTCTGGTGTGTGATGGTAGGAGGAACTATCTTGGCTGTTGTTTCCCTCTGCTGCCTGTCTGCAGTTTGTGGCCTCGTAACAGAAAGGGACACTTGTGTGGGCCCAGAAATCTAGGCCTGAGAGTATTCTTTCTTGGGAATGAATTTAGTATGTTCTTCCACTCAACTGCAGGGCGCTGTAGAGCTGCATGGGGCCATGGGATCCTATGGTTATGCTCAGTCCAGTGCAGGGGTGGCCTCAGCTTCCAGTATGGAAAGCCATGCAGGGGAAAATCAATGAAGAAACCTTTCAGAGTTTGAGGCCTATTAAAGGGTGCAAAACACAGGAGTCTTATGTAATTTCCTGTGTGGTTAATTTCTGATGGAAGAAAGACAATGAAAAAGTTGATGAACACAATGTTTGGAGTTTCTTTTATCTTTTTTAATTTGACCAGCAAAACTTTTAAGTCAAGGAATGTAACTTTAAAAGCAAGTATTTTAGTGATATATTTTTAAAATTGTATTTTGTATACAAAATGTGATGGTTCTGTTCATGGGTTTTAGAGGTGACCTATCCAAGCAAAACTTTGGACAAGTGAATATGCACATTTTTGTGAACATGTACTTGGAGACAAGCAGTGAGGAACCAGATAAAAGAAACAGTTTTGAGATTTAGCAAGTCTGAAGCTACAGAAGTCATATCTAAGCTGGTGAAGTAATAGTTTACCCCCCTCAGGACATTACCTTATACTGAGAGAGGATTGTGTGCTGCTAATTACTGCTTAGTAACATCCTTTATGAGAGGTGGGGCTTGGCAGAACTCTGAAGCAAAATCTTGATGTTGGGATGTCTGTTATATCACATGCTCTGCATCTCTGGTGGGCTTTCTTTAACCTGCTTACAGCCCTGACACTCATAGTGTAACCTGGATGTGGCATGTCCCATCTCTATGCTTTTTATGCTTGGGGTATTAGAACATGTTTCTCCCTTACAAAAGTGGGCACTGGTGGTGAGGAATCTTGCAAAATAGTTTTCTGTGACACAAACAAATCTCCCTTTCCTTCCTAGTATTCTAAGTGAAACAACACTAGATAGGAGTAGGCAGGTACACCAGGGATTTTTGCAACAAGTAACATGTTTTTTGGCTGAATACTTTTTACCAAACTGCCCCAGAGAAATTATCGTTAACAATTAAAATAACAATGTCTTTGCTAGCAGAGACATTTTCAAATATCAAGTTACTTAACTATCAATTATTCTTCATTAAGTGATTCTTCATTAATTCATCAGCTAAATTATGCTTCATTAAGTGATTCTTGAAGTATTGTTCAGAAATGTTGTAATTATTTCTCTTTTAAATACAAGGGAAACTGAGGTAGGCAATTCAGGTGGTTTGCTAATGGCTATGTAGACCATGGTTACTGTATAACCAAAATTGAAGGTTAGGTTCCTAGGGCTTCTCTGTTGTTATTAAAACCACTAGCTCTGATTTGATACCTGTTTAAAAAAGAAAAAAAACCCACAAGATAATAGGCAAACACAACCCAAAAACACACACACTACCAGCCTGCACCACCATCCCCCCCAAATAACTCCATCAAAACAAACAAAAAACCCCCTCTTCCATCTTGTTTTACAAAAATCTTAATTGAAAATCTTCATTCATGTGTACTGGCTACACAATGCCTGAAAATTATTCCATTCCAATAAATGTATCAAAGCCTTTCCTAAAATATTTGATAGAATTTAAATTCAAAAACATGGGGGTTTTTCAGACTAAGTTTTATTAGTCATGGTTTTGCCATTTGATGTTGTAAGTATGTTTTAAAACTGTTGCTTAGGCTGGAAATGCAACATCTTTTCTGTCAGGAGCATTTCTGTAAAGTATGTGTTTTAGCCTTTCACAAGTCATCACGTTATTGCATCCAATTAAGTTGAAGATTTTCAAAATCTCTGTGGCTACATAAAAGCACCCACCACAGAACTCACCCCCGCTTTAGCTGAATGGCCTTCAGATCTGGTAGTATAAAATAGCTGAGAAATAGCATCCTGAAGTTTATTTCCCCTATTACCCCTTTCAGATTTTCAACTCGTTGTAAAAAGTGGCAGGACTGAACTTGTGCAAACAGGCTGATGTCTTTCCGAGTGTGGCTGAGAAGCTCAGAGAGAAGGATGAATAAAGTGTTGCTCTAGCTCTTGCAAAACTGCATCAGACCCATCGGTATGTGCTTCCCCCAGTCCCTGAGCAAACTGGGGTGGAGGAGCAAAGCTGTGACTCTCCCACAGCTCAGCCAACAGATTTTTACATGATTTCCTCTGTCTTCAAGCACAAAGAAATGTACTCCATGATGAGGCTGTATTTAAAAGCATAATTAAACCCATAAATGAAGGCTCATTTTGTCCTCCCCTAGTAACTAGTATTGTTCTCTGGAGCAGGGGGAAGAAGCAGCCTTTCAAAGCCAAGTAATTTCATCTCAAACTTTATTAAAAGTGTATAGGAATCAGTGTCTTCCTGTCATCTGGTGATCTTGTTTTAGAAGACACCACAATTACAAGCAAGTGACACGAGCTCATATGTTGGTGGGTTTCATTGCTGCTGTTTAGTTGGACTACCTGACAGGCTGCAGTGTGTGCAGAGAACAGGTACTTCAGTACATGTAACAAATTATTACTCATCCGATTATTATTATTATACGCATAAGACAAATATGAAATGCTGTTTATAAAATAATCTGCAAGATTATTTTGTGGCTGAAGGCAAGTGAATGAAAGAGGGTTGGAGCTTATGTTACTTTTGGACTCAGCAAAGACTGTCTTGTTCCTGCACAGATAATACGTAACTGACATTTGTGGCTTCATTTTGAAGAGCAGAAAAATGGTAGTTGATTATTTCCTTAGAGCAAACTTTCTTAAACTCTTCATCTTTGCATATTTGATAATGTAATGCAGTGCATTAATTCTTCCCATCTACAATACATAGGTAGGTTAGACACTGCAACTATCTATAGGTTGTCCCCCTTCATTTACTGAGGTAACGAGTTTTCTTTTGGTAGAGCAATGTTTTCCTCTCTAGCCTGTGACAAGTTAATTACAGTTTTCCTTACAAGGATTTGATTTCTGAGTATTCTCACGTGTGTATTACATGGCTTGCTGTAGCAGGTTGTGTGCCAAGTGCCTCCGAACTGTCAATTTAAGGAGTAGCCCTTGCAGGGGCAGCACATACAAGCCTCTCTGCCCCCACGTGAGGGGGCAGGGGTGCTCCACCCTTCCCTTTCTTCTGCTGACCGGTGCTGCCAGTTGAGTCTTACGTGTTGCCTGAAGCTGAACTTGTTCTTGCTCCAACTGTTTACATGTAAATAACTTATACATTGTGTTAATTAATGGAGTTGGTGTAAGGCAGCAAAAACCAGAACTTGTTTTCTTCTAAGTGGGAAGGAATTGGAATTTTTCTTAGAGCCCTAGGATTTTTATTTGATGTGCTCCAGTGCTGACACCTCTGAATTTCAAACTTTGCCCTTCTCTTGCCAGGATGTTTTGATTCAACAATGATGAAGGCAAAGTGTATCTAGAAAGGTGTAGCACTTCTAAAAAAAGCTATCTGAAAGAAAATGAAATCTTTGCAGGCTTAATAGGCAGATTGCTGGGTTGGAGGTCTTGATTGCTGAGGCCCCCAGCACAAAATATATGCCCCACATTTGAAAGATGGGATTTTCATAAGGAAAATTTCCTGTGTGCTTACTCTGAGAAGTGTGAATCTCCTTCCCAATGGGCTGCTTAGGCTGTTTGGCACTGTAGCTCTTAAGCAAGTTTTGAGCATGAATGTTGGTAGTTCCTAAGACTGGTGGGTGGGAATGGGGCAGGAAATCCAAGAAATCAGCCCACAAGCTCTCAAATGCTGCATCAACAGCTAAGCTTTTCCCAGCCCCCCTCAACTGTCAGCAGAGTTAAGTCCTCCAGGTATGGCTCATGGTGGGGTGATTGGTGTCACAGCAGGGTAGGACTGCAGCCACCCCAATGTCTGTCTGTCCCCAGGCTGTAGTCCATCCATCCCTGCAGCCATCCCTGTATCTGTTCCTCTGCCTGTGTTTGGATCCCAGCAGGCACATGTATTCTGTTAAGTTATATGTCTGGAGATTTTTCATATTTTATTTCATTCTGTACTCAAACAAAATCAGCATGGCAGTAAGCTGTGGGATGTTGATCCTAGGTCTAAGCATCTTTGTGGGGCTCCATGAGCTTGGGTCCTAACATGGACCTGCTGTGGTCCTAGTAGGGATGCTTCTCACTCCATCACATCTTTCTCAGCACTTGTTTTCAATGAAGGGAGGGACAAGGTGCTACAGAAAAACACAGAAATTACTGGTACCCCTCTGTGTGAAGATATTCCAGATGTAATGCTTGCATATTAATATGGCCCCTTAAACCTTGATAACATGCATTTAACAGACCTTGGGTCCTCTGACTTGTCTAGCTAAGAATGCAAACACAATACTTGTGATCTGAGGCATTTCCTCACATCCAATATCAAACCTTTTAATTATTACTGCAGCAAGTAAAAAGCCAAAATGGATGCAGCATTCCTATTTGAAAGGAGCAAAAACTTTCCAGACAGAAGTGGCAAGACTTTACACTTTCTTGAGGATTCTGGGTTAATACTCTGTAGATATGCTCCTAGAAAGGCAATATGACTTCAGCAAGAGTCATTAGGAACAAGGCAGGAATATTGAAACTTATAAGGGATGCCAGAGTTCTGGGGAAAGTAAAAAGTGTGTGTGTGTGTATATATATATATATCAATCAAACTGTGCTTCTTCAGCCATACTGCTGCTTCAGTTGTGTAGTATTTTGAAGTATCCTGAAGACTTGCAGATTATTAATTGTTTATAATTTTGTTCTCCATGCTTCCACAGCATCTGACACTAAATCTTCAAAGACTTTTGGGTGGCAAGGGTTCTAATGTCAGATGAAATCATACTGCTTTCATCTTTCATATTTCTGTCATGCACAAGGATGTCTCTTACAAGATGGTGTTTAAATTACTTGAGTATGCTTCAACTAGAAGCTGTGGAAGATGTTTCATAGGCTTTGAGAGGATGCTTTACCTCCAAGAGACAAAATCAGTTTGGTAGGCTGACCTTTCCTTGTTACAAGAAACCAGACAACTGAACCTTAAAGTGAGGTTTTAATTGGTTTCCCTAGTGTCCTTTCCTTGAGACAATGACGTATCAAATCAGTCATGTTGAGCTGTATTGCTGTGAACAAATAAGCTGCTAGAGGAGAAAATTTGGCAGAGGTCGTAATTTCTTTCCATTCTTTTTCTATTTTGGAAGGAATTAAGCAGCTGGTGTTTTTTGCCTGACTAAACCTAGGCTTCTACACATATTTTTACAGTGTAATTTTGATTTTTATGTAAAAGGAATTAATTATTGTTGGCGTGATTCTGGTTTCTGCTGTTCAAGCCAGACTTGCAGCACCAAACTGAATGAAAATTACTTTTCTTTTAAATAGCTGCTTGTAAATCCAGATTATGAAGTGGTATGTGGCATAGCCTAAGTGTGACAGAAATACTTGCAGATGTTTCAAGAGTTGATTCAGTTGCCTTTAAGTCTGATGGGTTAAGTATGCTCTGTTGGAGGCCTTGAAGAGCTGTCAGTCCTCTAAGTCTGACTGGATTGACTTGGAAGGTTGTGAAGATCATCCTTAAAAAGAAAATAAGCAAAAATCTATTGTGGTTGAACTCTTAAGGATTAATTGTTTCAGCAGATCTAGTTACAAATGCAGGTTCCTTCTTCCTCCATTACTTTTTAAGACTGTACGTCTGAGCAGTTGGAGACTAAGAGCAAAGCCTATATTTTTCTCCTGAATGGCTGTGGGTAATTTTATGGCTCATGTATTACAGCTGAGCTGTATTTCCTAATTATTTGAGAGTAAGGTTAAAGGATGCCACTTGCACAGAACTTTAACTTACCTAGTCATTGTTGCATGTTTTATGGATAGTAATTCTTTCAGTGTCTTAATTCCTAAGGAGCTGCAAGTAGTAAAGGTGGGGTAACAAAACGATGTCTGCTCAAAGTTTACTTTTAGTTCAATGTACATTGAAAGAAGTAAACTGAAGAGGTATTATCAAGTTACTGACTGTTGTGGTCTGAAAAGAAGCTAAAAGCAGAAGTGTGTGACAGTTAAAACCCTGGTTCAGAAGAACAGGAGGGCTTTGCAGCTGGTTGCACAGTGGGATGTTGATCTTTGCCCTCCATTTGAGCATTAGGTGCCCACTTACAAAATAATGTCACTGGGCTTCTGCCCCTGTGAGTGTGCAGGCTTTGTTATCTTATTACATGACTTTTAAGGAAACAAAAGGCAAAAGAATGTGTGAAAGCCTCTTCAGTGCATCTCTAATGGTCTTTTGTAGCTTCAGACTTTTTGTGGATAGGCAAACAAAGGCATCCCCTCCTGCCCTTGTGCACCAGCTGGGAAGCACTGGCAGGGCTGCCACCCTCCTAGAGAGATCTGGGGATCCAAGTCGAGGGGATGGAGAGGACAGAAACATCAGTCTGGAAAAACTGATTTCCACCCTCCCTGCAGATACATGTGCACACTTATGGGTGTGTGGGCACTAGGCTTTGGCATCACTGAAACTATTTTAATTGTGTGGGTTTTTTTTTAAAAAAGCAAGCTATAAACATTATCTGCATGTCTTTAAAAGCATATCCTAGGCTTTAGAATTAGAAGTATTCTGCATATTTGTTACTTTGTTATTTCCCCTCTATTGACCTTAATGTTGATAGTGTTTTTCATAAGTTTCTAATGAAGGCAGAAAAGTTCTGGTGTCTATAAATTATGTCACAAAAGCTAGCACTTTGTAGCTTTGGTCTAGCAGATAGGAGCAGGAAAATGAAAATGCTTGTCTCACTGTCTAACTGAAGGAAGTATAAAACTAGGTAATGACAGTATGGAAAATGAAGGAATCTTAGAAAGTAATTGCCATTAATTTCAGAAAGGAGTTACCAACTTCAGTTTGTTCTCTTCCTCACATAAAAATAAATGTAAGGGTTGCTTTGTGGACTTGTGGAAAATATCTGGCCAGATCCTGCATTTCCATCTCAAGATTTCAGAGACAGCTTTGTCTGCATGAGGACTGTAGAATTTTGTTTGGTGTCTAAAGCACCATATGTCATAGAATCATTAAGGTTGGAAGGGACCTTAAAGATCATCAAGTACCAGCCCCCCTGCCATGAGCAGGGAACCCTGCCACTAGACCAGGTTGCACAAAACCTCATCCAACCTGGTCTTAAAAACCTCCAGGGATGGAGCATCAGCAACCTCCCTGAGCAACCCACTCCAATTCCTCATCACCCTTATAGTGAAGAATTTCTTCCTAATATCTAACCCAAATCTCCCCTCTCTGTTTAAAACCCCTTGTCCTATCACTATTTTCTCTGATGAAAAGCCCCTCCCCAGCTTTCCTGTAGCCCCTTTCAAGTACTGGAAGGTGCTATAAGGTCTCCCAGGAGCCTTCTCTTCTCTAGGCTGAACAGCCCCAATTCTCTTAGCCTGTCTTCACAGCAGACAGGCCTTTGATCATCTTGGTGACCCTTCTCTGGACCCTTTCCAACAGGTCCATATCTTTCTTGTGTTGAGGGCACCAGAGCTGTACATAGTATTCCAGGTGTGGTCTCACCAGAGCAGAGTAGAGGGGCAGAATTACCTCCCTGGCCCTGCTGGCCATATTTGTCACCTGCCTCCATTTGGACATTGAGCCATTGTCCACAACTCTCTAGATGTGGCCACCCAGTCAATTTCTTATACACTGAGTGGCCCATCTGTCAAATCCATGCCTTGTCAGTTTGGAGACCAGGATGTCATGTGGGACATTGTCAAAGGCCTTGCACAAATCCAGGTAGATGACATCAGTTGCTCTGCCACCATCCACCATCCCTGTAGCCTTGTTGTAGAAGGCCACCAGATTGGTCAGGCATGACTTGCCCTTAGTGAAGACATGCTGGCTGTCACCAATGACCTCTTTATTTTTCCATGTGCCTTAGCAGACTTTCCATGAGGACCTGCTCCACAATATTGCCAGGCACAGAGGTGAGACCGACCAGCCTGTAGTTCCCTGGGTCTTCCATTTTCCCCTTTTTAAAAACAGGGGCTATGTTCCCTTTTTTCCAATCAGTGGGCACCTCACCAGACTGCCATGATCTCTCAAATATGATGTGCAGAGGCTTAGCAATTACATCTGCCAGCTCCTTCAGGACCCGTGGGTCAATCCCATCAGGTCCTGATGGGACTATCATGTCTATGTATACCTGTTTGCATACAAAGCTTATGTGCATTGATTTGTTGTCCAAGTAGTTCTTCTGTTTAAATATATTACTAGAAAATGATGTATTTGATATTTAATGTTACTAGTCATACTTCTCCAAGTGCAAATAATTTATATAATTATTTCATGCAAAATGTGAGAAATTATTATTATATAGGTAGCAATTGTTTTTATTAAGATCTTTAAGTTAATTCTATTGAAGATAATATAATAATTTTAGGGGGGCTTTTTACACTGAAAATGGAAGACTAGACCCTGGCCTTAGCTCTAAAGAAGAAAAAACCCCATGTATTTGTAACTGCATTTAATGTCTGTAGTTTACAAGAACAGTAATTATAGACTGTGTCTATGAAAACTCCATCTCTTTATAGCTGAGTTGAGAAGTCCTCTCTGTTCAAAGCATTCCAAACCATTCTTCACCTCTTTGAATTAAGTTAGGAAGAGGAATCCTTATGCTGTGAGTTGTATTTGATTAGAGACCTGACGTGTGATCTGTCACCACTTTGGACTTTTTATAAATTATAGTAGCGAAAACACAGAATGACCTGAAAAGCTTTGGAAATTGGAAAGTCCTCTTCTGTTTCAGCCAGATAAAATAAATTAATACATCTTTCCCATTCTGAGTGGTATGATTCTAATTTTAAAATAGTTTATTTTTTAAAAAAAAATTTGCTATTACTGTAATTTCAGATCTGGCCTTCTTAAAACCAGGATCGATATCCTGCTGTAAAGCTTGGCTTGGGATTCAGATGTGCAATGTAGCATCAAGAAACCTTTGTTATCAGCAGAAACTGGTGTAGTTAGAAGTTAAAACTGCCAAGCCAAGCAGGACCTAGCAAATCTGCCTGCACTTCTTGTTTTCCCTATTATAGAAGGGTGCTGTTCTCATTAGCTGGGTGGTGTTCATTGTACTAGGAGTGTCAGATAGGGACCAAGTATATCTTAAAAGCAATCTCTTCAAGTAGGATGTTAGTTCATCACCACCATGTCATTCATGTATTGTTACAATGATAAAAGCTAACCCACCCTCACTCCTACATGCTGCCTTCAGAGTGTTTTCTCTTGCAGCTTCTTAGAAGTTATAGTAAATACTTGCACCTGAAGGGGAGGGGTCACCAAAGGAAACCCATGTTTTTTCTCTTTGAGTTCTTCTGCTGGGTTTTTGGCAGTCACTGTCTCTCCTCAGGTAAATATTCCTTCAGGAACATCTGCAGTCAGTTCAGCCTGAGATGCTGGGCAAAGGACTCTGAAGAATAATGCTAGGTACCTCCCTGCCCTGCTGCTTCCAGAAACAAAAAGGGGAGGAAATGTGTGACACTGGCATAATCTGCTGCGATGTTTTTCTGAGAGGAATCATTAGTCATTATTTTAATGACTTTTGGGCAGGACTGATTTGATGTTCATCTGTGAACAGGACCCAAGATGTACTGACAACTGTCTTGGAGCAGTAAAGATACATGATTTTATGGATACTGAAGTACCTTACATATTCTGAAATATGAATGGTACTGCTGTGAGGTAACTGTTACAGTCTAGGGAGATGGGCACAGAAGAATAGATCAGAAATTAACCCCCCTTCTTCAAGCTGGCTGTGTGGTCGATGTCAACTTTTTCTCCCATGCAGCAGGGGAGCAGACTGTGCTGTATCTGCTGCTGTTCTCCCTCTATAAGCAAGTGTGGGCAAGGGAAGGGGGGAAACTGCCTTCATGGTTTAGCGATGTTGGACAGGAGGTAGGTTGCAAGTAGATACACTGTGGGGCAGAAGAAGGGGAGAAGTACAGCTCTATTATTTCCACCTTAAAATTCTGCTTCTCTGAAGCTCAGTTCATGTCTTCAGCTCTTCCTTCAGCAATAGGGCTGTAGGCCCTTAAACTGCTGTAGAGCATGGGTAGGAATATACTTACTTGCATAGCTGGTCTGCTGTTACCACTCTCTAATATATGAAAACATTAAAGGACTTCCCTGAGGTCTGATGTGTCATTCATAATGACTGGCTTTTACACTGGCATATTGAGCTTCAAACATTATCTTCCATAAAACTACACAAGGAAAAGATATGTTCAATAGCAGCTATTGGTTTATCTTGCTATTGGTTCATGTTTTTCCTGTGTCTGACTTTTGAAGTATTTGTGGCAGAGATTTTTTCAGTCTCTTCCAATCCCTGCTGATAAGTCAGGAAGGCTACAGCCAGTAACCCTTTGTTAGCTCTGTGCAGATTAATTATTGATCTGCATGCAAAGATTTGAAACATCTTCCCTTCAGTGCTTGACTCCCCAAATTATACAGTGTGAAACTGATCACCTGGTTGCCTGCTGAGGTGAAGTGAATGTATTATACCAGTACAGAAATCTTTATTAGAGTCTGAAGCATGTTTCTTAAACTAATGTTTGCTTGTGTATGATCAATCGTGACATGTCGTGACCTTCCTTAGGTAAAGTCAACAAGTACTTTATACTACTGTTTATTAAATCCTCACTGATGTACAACAAATGTGCTATTCATTCTCTTCAGTTAGTCATGGCTAGCCTGACAGTGGAGGGCTTTCACTCCTGTTTTTAAGGTCATCACTTTTGTATACAATGGCTAAACAATGGTGCACCAACTGCAGTGAATGATCTGATGAACTCATATTCTCAGTGCCACTGACAAATACATCAATTTTAGCAAATATGCTAATGAACTCTTAATCTGTTAATGAAGTTGCTGCAAATACCAGACATATCTTCTAGCTTTACTTACTTATGTTAAAGAAGCTTCTATAATACATAAAAATAACTGTCATTATTATTAAGGATGCATAAATTACACAGATAATTTTGTTAGTGTCTAAAATTCAAAGTTTCCCATTTCACACTGACCTTTTGATGTCTCTGTATTCATGTGTGCCATTTAATGCTCTATTAAGCAATATTAAAATACTAGCATCATCCAATAACACAAATCATTCAGCAGTAGCATGCAGAGCCTATTATTCATAGTTCACTGACACCAGGCATTTCCTGGCTTATTTTTGTTACCACTTGTGTGATGCTTTTGACTGCTAGATTACACCCATTACCATTTGTATACAAGTGATACCTAAGAGAACACCAAACCTAGCAGATTTTAAAAAAAATAATCAGAACAGTCTGTCTTTTTTCAATTTCAATTCTCGAGGTGTTTACAAATGTTATTTGGTGCTCCAGCTTATTGCCTTTTTCCATTCTTCTCCAGACTCATAAGGTTTCATTAACACAGAACCAGTAAGATTAAAATATCAAAATCAGCCACTGTTTCTGGTTTTGTTACTATTTCTCAGGAGTTGATCAATAAATAAATGAAAGCTTTGGCAATCTTTTTCAGTTGTTGAAAATCGAAGGATATTGATATCTATAGAAAATATCCATTCTTTGAGTATTTAAGCAAAATGCTTGGGATCAGTCTGAAAACATTTCACAATTAAAATCAGTCATGACCTAATTAAATTATTTCCTACTTCATTTCACACAGCCATGACCGTCATGACATCTCTGGCTGTGACATCTCCATCACTATTTCCATTTAAGCTCAGCCAAGAATTTGAGACGTTTGTTAGAACAGAACAGCTAAGGCAGACTTTATCTTTGTGATTCTTACCACCCTCAAGTCCACTAGTGTCACATTCCTGGTATGCCCAGCAGCACTCAGTGTAAAGTGGATTTTTTATAATAATTAGGACATTGGAAGAACAATATATGTTCTGTGGTCTTACAAAGCCCCCTTTCATCGCCCTGTAATATTGTATGTTTCACTCTGCCCAAAGGGTTAAAAACAGTTTCTGCCCTAATAATAAATATTTCTTAACAAGAAATTTCTTACAGATAAATTTTAGTGTGCAAGTTCTGAAAAATAAAACCCAAAGATTTTGTAAGGCTGGTTTTCATTTTATTTTTTCAGATAGTCTATTTTTATCAGACTTGGCAACATTAGTGGAATGGATGTTTCAGAATTTGCATTCATGTTTTGCATATAATGGGCTTTTTGTTTCTTTTGCACATAGCTTGGTGTTCTCTCATTCATTCCTTTTCTTTTTCCCAGTTTCTTTCATTACAGTTACAGTCATTTGTCACCTGTTTGTTTTCAGAATCTGCAGAAATTCGAGGCTGTTATCCACCACTTTTTCCTAACATCCATGTGTTGTATAAGGATTTATTCCTAGATACCCATTTTTCTTACACTCATGGTGAAAAGAAATATATTGCTGTCTGTTTCTTGCTGTAATATTTAAATGATTCATTTGAAAGGTATAAGGTTGAGTGTTCTCCTGGTGCTCTGGGCATGCCCTGGAAAGAGACTGTGCAGCACTGAGTGATGAGCCTGGGGAATCTTGTACTGAAATTTGAGGATTCTCTTGGGGAATGTTTTCGTGGGTTCTGCTCAGCTGATTTTTTTCTATTTTCTTTTTTGGTGTTGGGGGCTGACAAGTAACACACTTTAAGAGTTGCTTTTTTTTTTTTCGTCTGTGCATGTAGTGTGTGTCCAATGCTTTTCCTTAAATTATGAAACTTTGTCTCCCCTCTCATTTCTTTAAATTGCAAAAAAAAATTCCCTCCAATCACACAGTTTGGCCACTGCTATTGTACCAAACTATCAGCAGTGTTTTTCCAGAAGTAGAAATGATACCAATGAAGCCTGTTTGCTGTTTGTAAGGATTTTATTATATTTTTGTCCTTAATGAAGAGTGCTGTAATGGGGAGAACATTGATTTCACACACCTGCTAGTGCTGGAGATGTAAACACCTAGAATAAAGGTGGGGGGGTTTTAGCAGGCCACATTTTGTGGGAATCTATCCAATTACTGAGTGTGAATGGGTTCATTTAGTACAAAGAAGAATTTTGTGTTGTTTTTCTATAACTGTAGAAAGACTGAGTAATTAGGGGATCCTGTTCAGTACCTGGGACACTGCTGGCCTTAAATTACCATGGCAGACTCTCATCTCTGTTCTTCATTCTGTTGGATTGCATTAACTTACTGCATCCTCTACTTCTTTTTACAATGTTTCTTTTCTCTGCAAGCACCTTAAATAGGTGAAAAATATTATTACAAGGAGGAGATATTGTTTGAAAGTGATCTGATGTGAATGGATTTAAAATACAGCACATCAGTATATTTGTGTTAATGAGGCATTACAATAAGCATTTTTGTGACAATGATGTAAATGCAAATGAATACATCTTCTGGGTTCAGAGGAGAGCTTATGTATAGAATGTCTTGGTCGTGTCCCTTTAGGATATCCTGCACCTTTTCCACTGACATTTTGGATACCTGGTGTTCATATGGCAAGGTTTGGAAAAACAAGGAGTGGTGCACCAGGGATCACATGCAGGCTGCTGTGCATCTGTATGTGGATGTAAACCCTCCTCCCCTTCTGAAAGGGAGCTTGGTGCTTAGCAGTGCTTTGAAAGATTTGCTTTATATTTTGGAAACCCTCACATACAGTTTGCTGTGCTTTGGAGAAGTAAATACGTTAAATCTGGATTTGTAATATCTAAAATGCACGGTAATTCATGCTCAATTATACAATTAATCAAAGCAGTTTGAAAGCAGGATAAAATCAAGCACACCATGACAGAACTGCCTTCTAGATGGAGGAGACTTACGCTTCTAGTTTCATAAGCTTTTAAATTGGAGCTGAGGGGGGGAATTAAATAGTGTGTTAACTGTTCAGATTTCTTCTACAAGTAATTTTTTCAAGCAGGCCTGAACTAGTCTGCTTTTGAATGCTAACTACTGGAAGTTGATCTTCATTGTACTGCTCCTTTAATATACTGATTGTTCTAGGAATTGAATGTCAACTTAGTGTGCCATGCAAGGCGTTTCTGTGTCTCTGTACCTGTTTCATTGTAGTAGTTGAAAGGATGGTTTTCTGTTTAAAATCCTTTCCACTGGTCCTCTATTCAGAGTCATCTTGTCCTTCTGCCATGTCAGATGGTAAGATTACAGTTCCTGGTCATTACCAACTGAAAGGTATTGAGACAAGTTATGGACAGTCACCAAACAGAGGAACAATGAAATATCTGTTCCCTGGGTGGGAGCAAAGGGATTCATCCTCTTTCTTTTGTCAGCTGGTGGAACACACTAAGCTCTTGCAATTCAGATTCTCTGTTTTCTCCTTTGTTACTAATCTTTTGAGTATAGCTAGAAAGAAGCTTGTTAGAGAGTTCATCTACTGACCATGTCATTCTAAGACTGACTAATAAATCTTTTGAGCCTGTTAAAGTATTTGTTTATAAGCATTAAAAAAGCACTAAAAAACCTAACCCCCCAAAAAACCCCCTTCTAATTACCAGAATACAAATCCCTGAAAAGAAAGACACTGATGCTACTGTAAGAAATTGGTTTATATTGAGAATGAGATTTATCTTATTCACAATGTTATTAAAAAAAATAATAAATTCTTATGGGTCCAAATCTGTACTCAGTAAAAACAGTTCTATTTTTGCCATTTACTTCAGTGGGAACAGTTTAGTAGCAGTAAATATTAGTGCAGCTAGGTAGATTTCATGGTGGTATTAAACTAAAAGTAGTTCAGTGACTGAAATATATTTATGAAGTTTTCAAAAGCTTCAAAAAGTTAATAATATTTATATATATATATAGTTGTGGTTGTTAAGCAGGGCTAAAGGATAAGCACTGAATCTATTAGTGGCACTTAATCCTTCACCATAATTTTTCAAAACAAAACAAATTGGAGAAAAGAAATGCAATACATCCAAATGAAAGCTTTTCTGTTTTCAGCAGAACCCTTTCCTGTCCTGAGCAGTTTGTGGGCTTCCTCATTGCAGCCATGTCACTTAAATAGATTATGGCTAATGTAACACTGAATTTACACTAATTAGCTGTCTTAATTTTGCATTCAGCAAAGTCTATTGGCACAGAGAATAATCAGCCTGTGCAATTCAGTGCCCTCAGAGGTGTTTCCAGCAACCTCTAAGTAACCCGAGAGATGCTTTTCTTTTCTTTTCCCCCTACAGGACCAATATAAGACTTAATGTGATTAACTGCATGGGCTTGGGGCCCCCACAGGAGCAGAGCTTCAAGGCTTCTTCAGTATGTGGGCAAACCTCTCTGGCACCTCTGCTCAGAGCCAGAGTGTAGTTCAGAGGTGCTATATGAGGCATTTGGGGCTGTTGTGTCTTTCAGTCTATTAGTCTTACAAATATTATCTGTTTTCATGCTCTGGTAGATTTCTTTTTAATGTTTTGTATCTTCAGAAAACCCCAGTGAGTCAGTGAAGTGCTGCTTCCTTTTGATAGAGGGGAACTGAGGCACAAAGAAAGGGATGATGAGGTAGGTTGCAGAATCCCAAGGGCAGCTCCTTGGGTGGAGAGCATGAGGGGACCTGGAGCTTGGTGAAAGAAGGCACCCCACTGCTCAGTCAGTGTGTGCAGTCCTTGAGAGAGCCATTAGGAAGCACTGTGCCAGGGGTGTGTGTAAAACCACACCTCAGGGCGTGTGAGTGGCAGAGGAGGAGTAGTCCCAGCTTTGAAGTCTCATCCAGAAAGCAGGTTACCCAGGTTTAGGTCCCTCCTTTGCCTAAGGTGATCCAAACCCACTGCTCCCACCTCCTTTGGAGCTCCTTAATCTTTGCTCTTGGGTGCTCTTGGGTGGCACTTACCTCCACCCATCCTGCTGGAGCTCTGCCCACAGAAGGTCCTCACAAGGTCCTTATCCCACTCCTTCAGCGAGTACCAGTGCACTGCTCCTCGTTGCAGGCTGACCATACCCCCCTGTAATGGAGTATGGTGGCGGCTAAAGTTGGCCTGAACAAGCAGAGTTCCAGTTTGTGTTTAAAGGCCTCCATGAGGAAATGTGTCATGGCAGCTTGGCACAGGCACTTGGGAAAAAAACACCTGTTTACAAGCAGCAAAATACTGGAGGAGGTACTTGAGGCATCTTCTGTGCATTGGAAAAGATGTGAAACAAATGGAACACCACCCCCCTACACTCAACCCCAAAGTTTCTCAAAAGATTAAAGATTTGTTGGGGAGCATCTATGCTTTTGATTTTTGGCATATTTATACATATCTAGATGTGGTTTTGATTACTGATCCTTATTTTTCAAAGGGGACCCTAAAATCTGAGGCTAACTAATGCAAGTATGAGAAAGAAAAAGAATCTAGGACTTTCTTGTTCTGGTCACAAACTTAATGTAGATATTAATATTGAATGCTGGTGGGACACTGGATGAAAATTGATGTCATTACAAATGGCTAAACCAAGGCATTTAATTCAACACTTATAATGCTACAGCTGTTCTGGCTGTAACACTTAAGTGTTTCATCTGGAGATCTAAGAGTGCTATAAAAACAATTATTTATTTGAACTTTCCTACATCCTGAGAAATTTCAAATTGCAGCTTTTAAAGTGTATTTTCTCTAGCCAGTAGTTCAGACATCTAACCTTAATGATACCCTAGCAAAGTCCTATTTTTGTTTGTATTGAAATTATTAAATATACAAAAGAAATACATAGTTAGGGAAAGGGCGTTTCTTCCTTCACAAGCAGCCTCTTAAAATCAGAAGTTAGCAGTTAATTGTGGCATACTCTGTCTGATTTGTATTTGCACCAGCCACATTCTTCATACAAGCTGAATCTAATTCAGTACTGAGCCTATGAACATCTATCCCAACCTTTTCCCTAAGGTTGTGGGGGTGCAGAGAAACAAAAATTGCTAATGAAAGGAGTTATTAGGCCTTCTTGAGCTCTTCTTCCTTTTACTTAATGTCTAGGAGCTCCTCTATAAAACTCAGTGATGTTTTGCATAGTCCTATGAGCACAGCCTGTTTTCATGACTAGAGCTCCTACATGTATAGCATGGATGCAGATGTGCAAAATGAAAATAAGTTTTGATCATAAGATCAAAGTGTGTCTGGTGCAGAGCAGCTCACGTAGCTGGTATGCAAACTCACTGTCACGTACATCTCACCTAAAAGACTGATCCCTTTCCTGTGGTCAGGGAATGGAAAGGCAGGGCTTGCTTTTATAGAAAACTGTGTAGAGAAGGGAGTTGCTTCTCTTTCTTACTTTTTCCTTAGAGCTGAGTTTATTGATATTCTCAAGTGTGAAAAAGGGATGTAAAGATTTCTTGAAATGAATTGCTAAAAATGTATTAGGCTAGGCTACTGTGAAAAGGCTGTAACCCACACAGCTGACTTGCACAGCCACCTGTTTGTTCAACTTTACTGTTCAGGGGTTGCAAAATAGTGTGCTTCAAAGATGCTAATTCAAGCTGTGTTAGGTGAAGGAAGGAAGTCAGTTCCAGAGTCCAGGATATATCCTGCCACTAGCCACTTTCATTTAAGGTACATGAATATTTAATGTTAAGCTACTGTGTTGAAACCAAACCAAGTTAGAATCACAGATTGGGTTTATGAACCATAAATTCATCTACCTTGGCTATATCCTACAGATTGACTGGGAGTAGTGGCAGTAATAGAGTTCATTTTTTCTTTTTAGGTGAATCTTTATTACTGTTTTAAGAGCTGTCACCATTGTATCATGTGTTATAGTAACCCACCATTGTCCATCATATGAAAGAAAGGTTCATAATTGCACAGTAAATGAGCAAAAATTATTTATTGGCTAATACCATGACCTGAACATCTGGAATCATTAGAATATTCAATTCTCCTAAGCATTGCTTTTCTCAAAGTGGTGTATTTCAGAAATGCTCACCAAGATATGATATATCATCCTTGTAGTTTCCTGTAGTTTCCTTCTCCACCCTTGTAGGAATGAAGCTGTGAGACTGAGTTGCAGACAGCACTACTCCAGGTCTGTAGTTCAGATGAGTGCCTGGTAAATTGCTCAGTTACATGGTTCTGTTCCTGGCTTAACTTGTAATAAAGTGGAGCTAAAAAGCATCTGCATGAATAATTAACATACTCCTATAAAGGTGGGATCTCCTAAGGAAAGTCTCTATTCAGAAGAAGAAATACTGGGCCCTGTTGTTACTACGGAACTTGTACTGCACTGTTCAGAGGCCTTGATTTCCTGAAGAAAGGTGGTGTTTTGGTCAAAGGAGTTCCCCATCTTGCTGCTCACCTTCCCCCAGGAGCTGGGTGCATGCCTCCTTCCCCCTGCTCCCAGACCCCTGAGGTCACTGGTACTGAGTAGAGTTTGAGCAATAGGTGTACTGGGGAGCCTGGTGCCTTGGGCTGAGGTCTGAAAAAGCAGGGGGCAAAGGCAGAAAGCAAATGTCAGTAGCAGGGAGAGAGAAGGCAGAGGCACACAAGGGCACAGAGGAGATGCAGCCACGTGAAGACAGCAGATGTGTTCACTGCTGGCATGGACACTGGTGAGCAGATTGAGTTGTTAAGTATAGATTATATCTTGTAGCAATTCTCATGACTTCTAAAACATGTTAAAATTGCCTGTAACACAGTGGATGATTTATATAAAAGATTAATAATACTTTGATTGCCTAATAACAGCCCTTGCCAAGATGCTGTAGCTCCTCTGTGTCTTGCT
Source organism: Chaetura pelagica (assembly GCF_000747805.2). NCBI lineage: Eukaryota > Metazoa > Chordata > Aves > Apodiformes > Apodidae > Chaetura > Chaetura pelagica. The sequence continues at coordinate 331,778 of NW_009952707.1, forward strand.
TTGGCTTCCCTACTGAAAGAAGATGAGGAGGAGGGTAACTGTCACTAACATAGTCATGATGAAATGCTTGGCCTGTTCAGCTGATCCATGCTGGAAGGAGAGAAAGTCCTTGGGCAAGCTGTGTTGGATGGTGGTTAGTAGCAGCTCCCTTTTGTCAGAAAAGGGAGGACTTCTTTCGAGCATTGAAACAATTAGCTGATGAGGAGCCTAGTAAGGAAGGAATATTTTGAAGCACGTTAAAACCACTGCAGCAAATCCCACTCAGTAGTGCTCCTTTTCCACACTTCTTTCCTTGGATGCTGTCATGCAGTGGCATGACAGAAACACAGGAAGACAGCAGTAACTGCCACAGTCAGCTGTTGGCTACTTCTTGCTTTTTTTCTCCTCAAAAGCAGTTCTTCCTTCATGGCTTTTCTTCAGAGCAATAGGGTTTCTGTTTGCTTCCCAGAAAAAGTTACTTCACCACTCGGCCTCAGTTACTCTCTCAGCCAGAGGGAATGAAGCCCAGCCTGGATCCGGGCATGCCTGCTGTAGAGTTTCGCCTTGAGTTAATTGTTTGTTGTTTAGAAAGGCTAGTCTGGACACTCCCTGAATGTTTGTTTTCAGGCTATAAATGCTTGCAGTTCATGCTGAAGATGAGTAAGAATTAACTTTCTGTATATACAATATTGACTAGATTTTTATATATGAATATGTGATGATACGGTCTTGGCTCTTTCAACTTGCTGACAAACTTCTGGCAGTTTTTTCCCCATGATATACTTACTGGGCTAAGAGGGTTTTTTTTAATGATTCTAGCAATCAGTTTTGGCTAGAAGTCCTCCTAACAGTATTGACTAAGATACTTCTCTCCCTTTTGCCAAATTATATATTTTAAAAGGGGATATTTGTATCAATGCCTTACATTTGTATGTAAGTGGATTTCTTCCCTCTAGATTGCTTTACCAGGACAAGATTAATGTTAAGGCTTTCTGTAAACATCTGTTTTCATGCAATTATACTCCATAAACATCTCATAATCTATCTATGTAACACATCTTGGGGATCTGCATGTGCATTTCTCCTTCCCACTTTTATGCAGCGTAGTAAAGTCAGGACAAGAACAGTGACAGAGTCAAAAATGGCACATTGTGTTGCATGATTCTCCAAAGTCAGTTTACTGTTCAAATTCACTCTGTGTGGATACATATTTTCTCAGTCATTAATATTAAACCTCTTGAAGTCAATGGACTTCTAGCTCTTTTGCTGTGTAGGCTTAGAGCAGAGAAGGATAAATACATAATCATTATTCACTCCCTTGGCCACTATTTTAATTATGAACATTAGATACTAGTTTGGTCTAGTTCATATTACAGTTACTGATGTACTGGTTTTATTCAACAAAACCATAATTGGTTAGCTTATGCCAGCAGGGAAAAACTGGGGTGGACAGCAAAACAAAACCTGTATTAGCCTGTTGGATCAGCATTGTTGGGTCCATGAGCAGTGGCTCTGTGGATTAGTGTCAGGTGATTGCCCTGCTTGCACACTCTGCCCCTTCTGTCTGACAGCAAAGTGGGGCTGTCATGGGGATCCATTAGTGATCTCACTAGTTCCAGGTGCCAAAGCAATTCTGTTATCAGCACAGCCCATTCTGTAATGTTAATTACAGTAGGGTGAAACCCTTGCAGTCCTGAAGCAAGATTGCAGTGCTGAGGTTTATTCCTTGATCAAAGGCATTGATAGGTTTCCAGAGCTAGGGAACCAGGTCAAGCCTTCACGTGCAGTGTTGTTTCTTCCAGCTGTTCATATCCTTAGTGTCCTGGCAGAGCAGCAGAGCTAAGCTTCTGCCTTTAGTAGGGGCAGCTCTTGACTTGGGTTTCATCCTGTGAAAGTAAATGGGATGTGGGAGCACTTGTAAGAAAAGTCCAGGAGCTAGAACAGTTGTTTGTTTTTGTTTGTATTTTTTTGTTTGGTTTGGGGTTTTTTGTTTTGCTTTTTTTTTTGGGGGGGGGGGTTGTTGTTTTTCTATTCTGTAAATTTAACATTACCTGAGTGTCTTGTAAGTCACACAGCTGGATTTGTGCAAACCTAGGCTTTCACAATTAATCTTTGTGATTATCCTGCTCAGTTACTCTGTGGACCTGGACAGATCTGGCACTGAGATGCATATGCTCAGCAAGTGGAATACTGCAGTGTGATGAATATGAGCTTTTAAAAAAACAGTTCAGTGGGCCAGCTTAATTAACTTTCTATTCATATATTTCTATGACCTAGAAAAGCTGGGCTTAGGAAAGATCCTAAATATTTCCATATTTGCCCTCAGTCTGTATTTTAATAAGCGCTGGACACAGTTCTTCAGAATTGTGAGGAAGTCACCAGTAGTAGCTCCAGACAGGTTTCACTGGATGAAATTGCAAAAATGCTCTATGCAAAGTTTCCTCCTAATCTAAACCAACATTCTTCCCTTATTATTATTTTACAACTTCAAGTTTCAAAGGCATATAATTTGAATTATGTAGGATGGCTCCAATTAAAAAAAAAAAAAAGAAAAGAAAAAAAAGGAAAAAAAAAAACCCAAACCCAACTGTCTAAGTGGTTTTAGACTGTTCTCACATGTGATTTTCCAAAACAGTAACCTTTTGGACGACAGGTCTCACTGGTAGTCAAAGACACTTGTACCTCTTCTGAAAGCAGGACTTGGGTTCCTAAGTTGAGAGGTGGCTTTGGGTGATTTTATCCACACCCTCTCTCCCCATAGCAAACCTAGCTAAGGAAGCCCCTGTGGGCATACTCGGGGGTGGAGATGATGTTTGATTTGAAGTCAATGACTGTCAGTCCTGCTGGATGGGTTGGCTTGTGCTAATCCTTTTTCAGAAACAGGGCCAAGCTTAGGCATGATACTCCACATGACGTGATGTTTGCTTAGCATCAAGAAAGATGTTTGAATGCAGTTGCTTGGGGACTACTGTTCTATTATTCTTTGAAATGAGTAATTGCCTTAGAGTGGGGGGTATATAGGATAATGCTATTTACTGAAAAGAAAATTAGGCATGGGTGTGCCCAAGTGACAAGTGAGCAACAGACTTCTCAAACAGCAGTGGAGAACGTCTCCTTGTAGGCTCATATTTACTTATGGATAGACTGCACTCAGATATGAATGTATGACACTCATGAATGTCATGGAAATTTTAATGTTTGTACCTTGAGTTGGAATTTGACACTTATTACTCATAGGAAAATATGTGATGGATTGTTCAGCTGCATTTCGTACCCTTAAGGATTTTTTAAAATCCAAACAAACAAACACAAAACCCAAAAAACCCCCCACAAATCTTGCAGACAAAAATACATATTTGCCCCATGTTAATTTACTAAAAGTTCTTTATATTTTAATATAGTTGGACATTTTAGCTTTTGCACTTGTACATGTTTAGGCTCGATTTGCCAGGGAACATAATAATAGATTATTTAATTAAGAGTCATTTAAACTGAAGACTGATTACATACTGCTTACAAACATTCCACACTGAAATTAACTAATTTTTCTCCTTAGTAATTTGAATTTGTACTTGTCCTTCATTGACATACTTTTCATCTTACGATGTCTAAACGAGATTCATACTTTAAATATCAGATAAGGAAGAAAAATTAAATCAACTTCAATCATCTCATTTAACTGAGGAGCTTATGAGCATAAGTTCTGAATTTTTGCAATCACTAGCTTATTGGAAGAATTTACTAGGAATTGTGAGGTATTTTTGAAGCCTCTTTCTTCAATATGAAGTGTATGTCAACATGCAAAGAATTTCTTTACTTCTAGGGAATTCTTGACTACCTGTCAATTTTAAAGCAAGGAATAGAAGTCAGTCCTCATGTGATCTCTTTTTCACATGACTGAGCAGGATTTTAGTTATTTTGTTCAATAATTGACTACATCATTATTAATATGTATAGTTATATTAATGATCATGTCCAGCTAATCAACATTTAAATACATTCATTTTACTAGCAGTTAATTTTTAAGAAAGATTTTGCAAGACTCTAATCAGTTTTAGCTAGTGTTTCTGGCCTGCCACAGGAGGAGACAATCCAAACCACAAAGCAGCAGGAAAAGGGCATATGCATTTCATACACTAAGTATATATAAAGCTATATGAAATGTTGAAAGCAAGTTCCAATTGCATCATTTTTTCATTACTTGGTTTTCTTTTTTCCATCTAGTAAGTAACTATTCAGGGCCTGCTCTTATTAAAGCTCAGAATTCAATAGACAAAATACTCGAAGACTTAAGACACTAGATTTGGTACTTTCCATTCTGGTCTTTGATATTATTTTATTCATTAAAGATTTGCATAACAATGGACATTTCTCCAGTTAATCATATACTGTGCATCATGGTTACCTTCCCATATACAAGCTTTTGGTGAGGGCCCAGACTGTTTGGAACTTATAGAGCACTAATTACAGTGGGTTCCTAGACAACAGAACTAGCCATAATGTTCATTTGTATTACATAATAACTAGGGCTTTCATCTAGACAGATCAAAAGATACATGATAAAATATTTGGAGTTGTTCCTTTTGAGCCCTAGCAAACGATGCAATCTCTCTTAGTATTGAGTATTTGTCTAATAAAGCCTCTTGTGGCAATACAGAGCTTCAGAGAAAATACTCCATTTGTGGCTCCTTCAGTAAAGCTGAGAACCTCAGGACTGAGCTGGGTTCAAATGGCTGTGCTGGCAACTCGCTGAAAGAAATAACCTCTTAGGTGCCATAGCCACTGCTACTGATTCTGCTGCTCCACCTGAAACAGCTAGGTATAAGGGATGGAAAAGGAGAAGCTTCCATGTTGGCAGCCACCTCCCAGGCAGAACAGCTACAGCTGGAGAGCTCACCTGAGAGGAAGCTGAGCAGGCTTGGGAGTGATATGGGAACCACCATTGGCAGAGCTGGTCTTCACAAAGTGTTTTGCTTTTGCTGGATTGGCAAATTAAGATACAACAGCCTTGTCTGGACTTTCCCAACCAACTCTGTTCTCCAGTGTACATCATGTGAAAATTAATTAGCTTTTCATGGAGACATGCTTGGCTGTTTTGATGAATGGTGTGAGTATTCACAGTTTCTGATATCCTGTGATAGGTATCTCAAATGTTAGGCCAGACTTCTGTTCATGTTTCCATCAAAATTTGTTGGTGTCACTTCAGCTGATGACAAAGTAAAGTTTGGAATTCCATGATCAAGAAATCTGAGAAAACTCTCGAGGCCCATGAATTTGAGTAATGTAAAACATAAATTTATCACAGTAGTATCTAGATAAAAAGATAAATGATGGAGCTGAGGCCCTGAGTGAAACACAAGCAATTTTTTTAAATTTTTTTTTTGCTCAGTCTCAAAACTACAGATTTGCTCAGTATACATTGCTAACAATATGGAAAAAATTTATCTGGAAAATTTACTCATGGACAGATCTTTACAGTATGTGTGGTTCTTGTTGCAGAAAGAAATAGAGATATCCAGGAGATGAACAATGAAACATTTGTAGAAATAGCAGCTATTTATCCCACTAACATGTAAATTAATAAAAAATCTTCCTCAAACCATAAATTCTCAGAGTACAAAATTATAGGCTTAAGACTATTAAGAATCACGGTTATAAAATGTAGTAGTGCAGTACAATGTTTTCCTAATGCTCTTTGACCTCCTGTGTTTCTTCAATAGCTTGAATAATTCTCCTGGTACACAGCTCCTGTGGCAGTGGGGGTGGAGATGAATTTATACCTTGTCTTTTGTCTGTACCACATCACAGGCTGGAAGTGTGAGTCTAGGAGAGAGGAAAATGGATTAGGAATTGGGACAGTTGGCTTCTGTTTCTGTCTTTGTAACTAACCTGCAGCTCCTATGCCTGGCTTGTCTGTCTGTACTGTGATTTCATCAGAGCAAGGGCTACCTTGTCCTGTCTCTTTTAAAAATGCATTGTATAATAACTGTCTTCTGTGGTCCTGTTGGAAACAAGGCTTGGAAATTCTGCAGGGAAAAATACTGGAGGGAGGGGGCAAAACCAGATAAGTTAATAATGAAATATATGTTCTGTGAAGGTAAACTATTCCTGTAGGCTTACTAGAGCCATAGGAGAATTGATAATTATGGAGGTGGTTATGAGGGTGAAATTCAGAAAGGGGTGTAAGTATAGGTCAAATTAATATTGTCAAAACATGGTAATTGTGTCCATTAACTAGATTAAATTATCTACATGTGAATCACTTCAGTGACACATGATGAGAGACTTTAAACAACTGAAATTTAAATGTGGCTCAGTTGGTTTGTTTTACACTAACCAGTTTGCAAAACATACTTAGAAATGCCATTGCACATGCTTTGCAAGCTGGCTTTTGTAAACTGCAGTTCTGGATTTGCTTTTACTTAAAGCTTGCCTATTAAATTAAGCTAAATACTCTGTTTACTTGGTGTCACTGTTTTTGACAAACCATATAGGTAAACAGAGCAACATGACAACATCCTGGACCATAAAGCAGCAGCTAAGGCCTAATGTTCTAGGAAAGAGGTGTACTGGGGTGAAACTCTGACATGAACGATGTATCACCTGGGAAACATTAATTTCTTCATATTTACCAAGTATGAATTAGAAGTGAAGGAAAAAAACCATTTGAGAATGAGATGACATTCTCAGCACACTAGCCTATTGCAAATTCTGTAGTCACTGACCTTTATAGCTGACGTACTCAGGAAAATCACAAGACTTTTTGGGATTGTTTCTTCCCCCTGTTTACCTGGCTACAGTGATGAGACTCAGTGAAGATGCTATGGGATGGACTCCTTTCCCTCCCAGGCTGCTGTTTGTGAGGTGGTTGTAGCGAAACAGCTTGAAGCTGCAAGATGCACTGTGGTTGTCACATCCAGAGTGTTCTCTCTTGCTGCAATGCAGGATTTGATTCATGTGCCTGCTACTTTCCTATTGTCTAGGCTTCTTGCAGAGTTTTGTCCTTTCTTGTTTGTTCCCTCCAAGTACCTCCTCTCTGCCTTGTGTTTCTCGGGCTCAGTTCCTTTCTCTTCTGACACTGTTTCATTCTCTGCTCTCTCCTTTGGGTCCATCCCAAATTCATTTAGGCAGTGCAGAGGCAGGAAAGGCCAGAAGAGAAAGAAACGAGTTCTATGCTTGTTACCACCCTGACTGGTTTATAAATCTCTCTTAAGTCAGAATGGCATTTTCTTACCTAACTAGCCCTGACAGGTAGGGAGCAGGGATACTGTTCTTAAAAATCCACACCCTGAAGTCAGTAAATACATTAAAATTAATTCAAAAAAACACAGATCATCAGGCTATTCTATGGCATGTTGGAATTGCCTGCTGGAGATCACTAGTTGCCCCTGTCAGTGCTAAGAGTAACTAATCTGCCATGTGCTGGCTTCAAACCTGCCTCTCTGTGTGTTGGCCTGGGAAAGGCATTTCTCATCATCTCACTCCTGTGGATGAAGCACAGCGTGTGCACCCCTCTTTGTGTTACCAGTACAGGGCACCTGGAGCTGTGGGCTGTATCTGCTTTTGAAGGCTGGTAAAATTTGTGTGCCTGACCCTCTGTTATCTGGTCAAGGTAATATTTTTTGAGACCAAGCAGGGGAAGCAGGAGATATAGGAAATGTGCAGGGACAGGATTATAAAAAAAAAAATAAAAAATTACAGTCCTGGCTTTAAGCTTTTAACTAGTGATTCATGAGTCCTCTGGTCACTCCAAAAAGGAAACCTGCAGTAGAATCATGGAGGGACCTTGCTGTGAGAAAGTGAAGAGCAACTGTGAAAGAAAGGGAAATGTAAAGAAGCCAGAAGTTTGTGGTTGAAAACAAATAATTTGCTTTTATGTTGGTTAGGTGATCTGTATCTCTCTATTTCCAAAGTCGCTTTTTGTCTGTTCTTAAGTCTATCAAGTGGAGATTCGGTGATAATTAAATGCATAAACTAATAGCCTGATTACATGTAAAAATACAGTGTAAGAGATTAAAACAAGTGGATTATGTCAAATTGAAGTGAGGATTAAATATTTTTCCTAAAGGCTTTTAACAAGTTTTCCAAAGACCTGCTTATGAACTCAATTGGCTGATGAGAAGTTTTGCTTTTAGACATAATAGACAAAATAATCATATAATTAAGCCATGTGAAGTGCAGTGCTAGTAAGCTGATGATAGTATGTTTTAGATATGTAAGAGCTCTGAGTCACAGATTATTTTTTTGGTGGTGTTAGGGATTATTTTTCCCCAGTAAACTATAAAATCTCAAGACTGATGTAGCAAGATTGTGTTCTGACATCACCCTGCAGTGGTTTCAATGAGTTATTAAATGGAAAAGGTGATTTGAAACCATTTAGAAAAGAGAATCACATGTGTTTCAGCATTAGGGAAACTGAGGCACAGAAGAGTGAAACTGTTTAACGTTTTCATTATAGCAGTACCTAGAAGGCCACCTCCTTCTAGATGGTGTACAATCACACAATAAATATCTCCATCAAAAGCTTATGGTCCAATGGAAATTAGATACCACTCATTGCTCAATTTATTTCTCAACCTGGGAATAGAAACTGTCTCTCTACCCCAATGATCCACAGTAACATTGCCCCAGAATATCATTTGGGACATCCTCCATCCCTGAGTGAGAGGTACATGCATCTCAAATTAGGAGAAGAGGCAAATTTGGAAGATAACTTGGAGGCCTTGTTTAAAGGAGGAAAAAACACAACAGGAGAGGAGTGGCAGAGGGAAAGGGAGTTGAGCAACAGTGGCATAAAACATCTAATGTGTGTCCTTAATCTGTACAACACACTATTACTTAAAGAACTTTAAAAATACTGCTGAGATTGCCATGTACAACACAAATGATGAGTATTTGCCAAGATGTAGAAAGAAACTGTGCTTCTTCAGGTTTCTTACTAAGTGTGATCCTAATACTGAATCAATGGAGTCCCACCTATTTGAGTGAGACTGATATGATTCAAAGCAGATGCCGATGAATTTGGTGGGAAGGAGGAAAATACTTATTGTGAGGGAAACTATTTTTGTGGAACATCAGTGGGTTTCTGATTTTCAAAATTGAGAGGAGGAGATTTTAGTAAAAATTCCCAAATAATAAAAGCTTTAAAGTATAAATTAACTGATATGTAGGCAGTGTGTAAAGCCTGCAGAAATGTCATGTTCTTATGCCCTGGTAGAGTTAGTACTGTGCACTCTAAGAAATTAGTGGTCAACTCAGTAGTGTTACTGAGGGGGTGAAAAGGTGTGACAATCTGCCCTGCATAAAAGGCTCTGATGCATTTACACAAGTAATTTGTAAATTCTGCAAGCAGTGTTTTTTAAAATGCTATTTGACAATTCTGCTTTAATACATTTGGCTAATTCACATATGAAGCCAAATTTTGCTGTGAGTTTATTGAATTCTCCCTTTTTGTTAAACTTCCAAGTTTGTTTAGCAGTGAGTTTGTATCAAAGAAGTAACATCCATGTAGACTCTGCACTTTGCGATGCTCATTTCTTTAAACATGGTGTGCCAGCTCAGGAGCAATAATATCAAGTGACTTCAAAGGGCAACTGCTTCCAACAATCCACAATGGCTTGTATTTCAACTCTGTAACCAGCACAGCTCACCAGACCTGTTATTTTATTTCAAGGTCTGTGCTCCTCTTTTCATCTATTGAGCTACAGTCCCAGCTCAGAGCAAATGAAGGAAGGAGGGGGGTGGGAGCCCAAAGTACTGCAAAATTTGGGAAGGGGCAGGTCAGTGTGCATCTCTCCAGACTTCGTAGCAGGGCATGTTATGATAGGACAAAGGAGGGTAGACTTAGACTAGATATACAGAATATTCTATTTTATTTTTATGATGAGGGTGGTGAAACAGTGGCACAGGTTGCCCAGAGAGGTCATAGATGCCCCATCCCTATTTCTAACTGAAGATGTCCCTGCCCATTCATTGCAGAGGAGTTTGGACTAGATGATCTTTATGGATCCTTCCAAGCCAAACCATTATATGATTCTACATAGGCACAGATACTATTTTTAAAGTAAACATGGAAAATATGTTCCATGCAAGCAGTTGATAATAAAGATTGATGACATGTTTTTCCTCTCTCACACCCACTTACTTATTTCCCTGCTTCTACTATATCTTGTCTGAAACCAAGACTGTATGTTCTTTGGAAACGGATCTATCACTGCAAATCAACCAGACTCTTATTTGCCTGGTTATGTGCTTCTTTAGAATAAATGGCAACAATTAATAGGTCATCTTGCCTTCCCTCTACCCTCCCCATTTAGGGCATCACATGATATCCCTACAAAGTGCTTATTCAAACTGACAGATCTCTTACATGTGCTATGGACTAGAGATACATTGAATTTGAGACAATCTTCCTTCTGATAACATTGCTTGATATTAGGTTTCTGAAACAAGGTCAAGGCTAAAATCTGGACTACTTGACTTATCTTGGGTTTAATACAGGTGAGAGTAATGTCAATGAAGCTTCAGCTCGTTTCAGTTTTCCACCGGGAACCTCTCCAGACTGTGAGCAGGGAGATATTTACAGCCTAAATTAAGCTTTTGCCAACATGCAACTCAGTGTAAACTGTCCATTGCTGAAACAATCAGTTCAGCTTTCCAAGTGCCTTCAATTAGTTGTCTTTAGCACTATACCTTGTCAGTGGCAGAACTGTTTGTGTGATTATACATTGAGCCACATCAGGGACTCACCTAAGCTAAATAAAGCTTATAATTTTTTTTTCAATCTGATGCTCTATCTGGTCCCACAAAACTTGTATAGGCACAAAAGAAAGTGCCGTATAGGGTCAAAAAAATGTGGCCAACGGCAGCAAACAGATACAAATTGTGTAGTAGTGTTTGATTATGCTTGTTTTAAGTGTGCCTGATTCTATTCTGATCCTACTCCCAGACAAAGCTTTCTTTGACTTCTGTAGGTGTCTATTTGCTCGTCTGGTCTTAGGATGACAGAAAGATTAGATTTGGCTTGACTTTGGAAGATAGATGAGAATGGTATTAAAAAACCCAACAAACCAAACAAAACCAATTCAGGTGATGGCTGAAGCTTTCACCTTTCTCCTGGCTGTGCTGGAAGGTTGCTTGGGTTTTTTCTGCTGCTATCTCTTTCTTCCATTCTCTTATAACTGGAGATAAAAATCCTGCCCTTCTACTTGTGATTCTGAATCAGCTCTCTGAACCTTGGCTCTGTTCCCAGCAAAACCCCAAAGTGAAATTCCCTGTTAAAGCCAAGCATCCTGTGGCTTATCTCTGTGAACTAAGTGAGGATATACCAGTTCAGAAGAGGATAGGAAGGGAGAAGCAACTAATGCAAATAATGATTTTCTCTTGTACATTGATGTTTTACTAATGGTTTGAGTGAGATAGGGATTTGTGGAGATGCTTGAATTCAGTCTGTATGCAGGAACAAAAACTGAGCCCATTGCAACATGTAACTGTTTTAATGTCAAATATACCAAATTTCACCTCTGCAATATAGGAACAAATTCAATACGTGCTCATAGGACATCACTGCAGTTTCCACCAAAGCCTTGAGTCTGCGGTGCCACCTGCAGCGTTCTCAGCCCTGCCCTCATGGGACAGGGGTCAGCAGCTCAGCAGGGTCATGATCTACCAGATCACATCTGGGGTACTCGCAGCACAAGGGCTGCTGCATGGTGCCCTACAAACATGTCCCTCAGCAACCTGCAGCAAAAGTGGTTTTCTCTGGGGTTTAAGGCTTTTCCTAGCTCAGTACGAGTAGGCAAACTTTGCTTCATAACTTTGCATTTCTTAACTTCCTTCACCTCACACTTGATAAAATATCTGATGCCTGTATCAGTAGCATAATGATGTATGGCCTGTTGCAGCTTATTTCTATGAAGTGCTTGGTTTTTATTTGCTTGGTGTGGCTAATGAGAGAACTTACGTAAAGCAATTTCAGGTTTATTGCTTACATCAGTCACTGGAGAGGCTATCAACGGATACCTGCACCACCCACCCATTACATCTGCACTGATTTATACAGTACAATGTGACTCCCCAATCCCCCAGTTTTTTCTTCAGCTCTACTCCCATTAAGTATTTTCAGTTGCAGAATGGGGTGAAAATTCCTCACTCTGGACATGTGCCACCACTTCTAAATGCCACTACAGTGGTAATGACTGCAGTGACTGATCTGAGGAACTCAGTTACTTGAACCTGAAGGAGCTCCTTGTGCCATCAGAAAGTGAGGGGACAATGTTGTTTATGAGACTGACTGGAGAGGTCTGACTTATCTTTCTACTCACTTCACCAGAGGGTAAATGACACCGCAAGATAACAGAACAAAATCCCAGACCTGATATATGTATTTTAAAAATCACACTCAACTTGAAACACTCTTTGTCTTAAAAGTTTTATTAGCTCTAAAAATAGGTTCTTAAATATTTTCCAGGGTTAACTAAAATATGAAAAACAATTATCAGTATTTAAAATAAACCAGTTTGTTATAACTGAGACCCATTCAGTGGCGTAATATTTATCAAGAATGACAGCATATAGGGAATTGTACAGCCTCAACAAATCCACAGACAGTATTGCTCAGATTCCTTTCAAACTGAGTGGTTGCAGAGTTTACTCCTCTGTTGTCTAACAGAATTCCTACCAGCAAGAACACTGCAAAAGAGTGGTAGCCAGTCTTTGGGTGAGGCAGCTGCAAGGTTTTTATTGAAAATCAAGAACTGGTCTATTGGTGCACCACTTTTTCTCCTCTCATATTGTTAAACGAGAACTTTCATAAATAGGCTTACATAAATAATCTCAGAAATTTTTCAAAAGTTCACACTGTCAGTTAGACCTGACAAAACATTCTCTGGTCTCACACTGCCTGAACTGTTTCTGCAACTATTCTGGAATACAAGAATCACTAATATCTCTTACTGTAAGAGCAGCTCGTATATTTTTGGTGCGAGTTAAGCTGCTGCAGAAGATTTGGCAGTTAAGTGAAATGCATGTTACAGCTGATGCTGTGGGTTTGTTTTTTTTATTGGAATGACTAAAAAGATTAAGCTGTAGTGCAGGTAGGGCTTGAGTCATGCTTTTATCGTTCTATCTCTTGGCCTGATATGAACTATATTATTAAAAACGGTAGCTCAAGCTGTTTCTGTACGTTGTTTATCTACAACCAAGCTCAGCCAAATACCAGCTAGCCTAGTCAAAAAAATGTAGTTGAAGGCTGTTTACATACAGGCACTGCTAATTACTTTCAATGACTGTCAAATGAACGTTGATACTAATAGATTTCTTAGTTTGTCTTTAAACAAAGCACTCTTATCTATGCATAAGAAAAAGCCCAGAGCAGAGATAATACATGTTAATCTGTACTTTTGTTTGGTGGGTTTTTGTTGTTGTTGTTCGTTGTTTTTTGTTAAAAAAAGAAGTGATTTATTACCCCTTTTTGTTGTCAAAAGGAACTGCAGTACCTTCCAAAGGTTGTGCCTTGGGAGATCCCAGGGTCAGTTTCAGTAGTATCGACACCTCTTTTCCTCCGTAGTGTTTAAATGATTAGCAGTTTTAATCTCAGTGACTTTTTGCCTGTAAAGGAGCCGCGTGTGTTTGTAAAGGACAGCCAGCACCACCCACCATCTGCCTTTGCCATGCTTAGAAACTGTTAAGGAGATACCCGAGTTACCCTACGGAGGAGTTTCAGTAGCAGAGCTTATCCCGAGCAGTCCGTGCTACAGCGGGGAGACCGTGGGGAACCCTAGGGTTAAAGGTCCGGCAAGGAAACCTTCGGAGGGAAGCAGGCGGCAGGATTTAAGGAGCGAGCACTCCCAGACGCGAATGGAAGACAAAACACGCTGTGGGTTTCTCTTCCTTAGATAAAAGCACCGGCGAGCCGGCATGAGCGCTGCCCGTGGGTGACTAGTTAGAACAAGTTTAAACTCCCGAGCCTAAAATTAAAATGTTTCCTCCGTGTGACTGCCTGCTGCACCGCCAGCTCTCCCGCCTGCCCCGCACCTGCCCGCACCCCCCTCCGCCCCCGCAGC
>NW_009952707.1:347702-361493 GCF_000747805.2 Chaetura pelagica
GGTCGCCGTCGTCTCCGCCGCGTCTTGCTCTCTGCCCTGCCTGTGCCGCGGAGCGGCGGCGTCTGGGGATCTTCCAAAGTGCCGAGGGACAGAGCGAATCCTGGAGCTTCAAAGTGAAAGGCAGGAGCAGTGAGGAATTTCCAGTTTTAGTCAATCATCCGCCTGTAATTAGGAAATTCATGTTTGTAAAGCACTTCGCGGATGGAATATGCAAAGGACGGGAATGGCTGAGTGTTATTAAAATACTAGCCGAGCCAGATTTTAATGGGAGCTTGCTGTGTGCTTTGATGGGAACAGGATCCGTCTCCCGAGTGCAGATTAAAATGAGGAGATGTAAAAGTTGCAATAAAAGGCAGGGTTGTGGCACTGATTTTCATGCTGTGACTGCATCGTGGGGGTTCACGGGGACATCTCTGCGTGGCTAGAAAGTATTATAATGGGTAGAGAGGGCAAGCTCTCTAGAACGTGAAGGCAGCTCTGAACCTTCTGGGAGATTTTTAGAGCAAATAAAGTTGGTTTGCTGTGTGGAGAGGATACTTGCATTAATAAGGTTTGTGTTCCAGTCAGTGGTACAGCACAGTTATGGTACTGTAGCCTATCTACTGTAATTCTGTTTGAAAGAGTGAAGTTGGGGCACACAAAATACTGGGTGTACAATTCTTCAGCCTAACATTCTCCTTTCTCTGAAGTACAGAGGCTCAGTGTGGGTAGCTGCTGTGCTAGCTTTTCCTGTGTTCAACTGAAAGAAATAGTCCTGGAGAAGACAGCCTGCCTTCTGCCCTGCTGAGGAAGGCAGCTAATTACAACGGTGGTTTCTTTCGTGCAGCCTCCTGCACGGTGAGGAAGTGGGCTGAGGGACCACCAGATGCCAGCATTCCTGGAGCTGGAGGTCACACGGATCATGTCCCTGCTCCTCATGTCCCTTTCCTGTATTATTGCCGGTTAAACGATTCCAAACCAAGGTGGCCACTGCATGTTGCAATAAGGGCTCACAAGATAGGGGTACAGGCTGAATTTGCTCCTGACCCCAGACACCTTACATTGGAGCTGTGTATTCCTGTTCAACGGTAAAGGCTGTTGCTGCTAATTTCAGGGGCAAGTAATTTTCCTCTCCTGAAGTGTCAGAAGCTCTAGATCGCTACTCTTTCTTTGTATAGAAGTGTTTGCTGATGGAAGGTAATTCCTGAGATGCACAGCCTTTTTATTCAGTGTGTCAGTTGTGCCTAAAAGCATCAAGCACCCCAGGGCAGAGGAATGTGGACCCAGCAATGGCAGTCCTGTAAGAGAAGAAAGATGGCCTTGACAAGAAGGTCATAAAGACTCTGGGACAAAGTGGCACCTCACACTGTCTCGGAATGGTAGTGTGTTGAACAGGAATGGGGTGTACAATTCAGCTTTGCCTCTGAAAGGCCCAGGATAAACAAAAAAACCAACACAAAACCAAAACACAACAACAACAAACCACTCCAGGAGAGTAGAAAAAGAAAAACCTTGATCTCATCAGGCTGGCAGGAGCTTGGAAAGGGACCCCATTCCTTGTTGTTCTCTGCAGAATCAGGTGCAGCTAAAGTGTTAACCAAGTGGTGAGAAATTGTCTGACTCCTTTGCTGGTGGTTCCTTGCATTTGCCATTTACTTTTTTTATCTCATTTTACATGTATTTCCTATGGGAATGTCTGTACCTACTTTGTTCTGGCAAAGAACAGTACAGGAAGAGCAGGGTGTGATGTGAAGAGACACCTTAACGCTCCCGACAGGTCAAGCTGCTCCAACTTGTCTGACTGCCTGTATCTATCCAGTATCCCAGCCTGGCTTTCTGCAGTGAGATTGGAAGGCAATTAATTGTTCTGTAGTTCCTTGACCACATCTCTGTGTATGGCGAAGTGGCTCTGCCTCCCCAGTGGAGCCCTCAAGGCAGCCTTGCCAGAGAGAAAACGAAGATGGTGGCAGTTTGGTTGGAGGCAGTAAGATTTAGATTAAGGAGACAAACACTTGACTTTGGTAGGGTAAGTCTATCAGATGAGTATGTAGATAATCTTCGGCAAAAAGCTGACGTTAGACACGTACATTGTTAGATCTCGGATTTAGCCCTCAGGAATTTTGCTTCAGGCTGTCTGCAGACTTGAGAAAGTGCCACCAAAGCTTCAGAAGTTTGAGAGCTTAAGCACATAAGCACCTATCTGAAGCAAAGTTTGGGCCCTGCCATGCTGAATCCCAAAAGGCAACTGAACACAGGCAACCCTCTGCCTTTCTTCCAAGGATGTCAAAGCATCCTACAGAGGAAGATGGTATTACGATCCCATTTTTCCAGATAAGAATGTTATGGCATAAAGGAGTCAAGTGCCTTGCCTAAGGTTATGTAGCAAGGCAGTAGCAGTGTCACAAAGCAGATCAGGTTCCTTCACTCTAGTGCTATTAGTCACTGAAGTTTACTGTCTAGAGCTTTGCCTCCTTCCTCTCTTTCTCTTCTTTTAAATATTCTATGAAAAAGGGAGATGAGGAAATATGCATTAGTTCAACAGCTACAGATTATAATAAAGTGCAAACTCAGTGGAGAATATATTCTGCATCTCTGGTGAGGCAATAGGAAGCAGTGGCATATGGGCTACTTCAGACCTCTCCTGCCTGGTAAAGTCAAACCTCCTCCTTCAGGTGACTGTGGCTGCAAAACTACAAGCCTCAAGAGTGACGTATCATTAAATACCAAATTGGAGGGAAAGACAGCTGTTCCTCTCTCCATGCCTTTCCCCATACAGCAGTGATATATGAGGTCTTATATAATTTCTGAAACAAGTATATTGCACAGTTTAAAGGTCTGTAATCCAGAGGCTGTTTCTGTACTGCTGTACCCACACAGCTGTCAGCAGACTCTGCTTCTGAACCTCCTTGACAGAATGCTGTCCAGAACATCACTGCCACGACATGTGTTTCTTTGAGTTGTTTCATTAACTGCAAAAATTCAAAGTTGCTGTTAGTCTTAATAGGTGCATAACCTCCCAGAGGAGATTTATGAGCTTAAACTTTAGGCTGTATTGAAAAGTTCAAGCCCAGGTAGAGAATCGTTGATTTTTACCTGCTACAGGGGAATTACAAGGCCGAGTGATGGGAAATCAGCTGTATTCTGGCATTTCACATGAAGTTCTTTCTCTTCCTTCCTTTTTGTTGAGGTGTGCAATTAAATAACTAAGTATTTTGTGATAAGAACAATATTTTCCATTATGAAGTTGGATATGAGATGTTTATTTGTTGGGTTTTTTTTGTTTGGTTGGTTTGTTTTTGTTGTCGTTTTCAGCTGACCTACTAGAATGAAATTGCAGCCCTGAGATGCAAGAGTTTATCTTGAATACTTTGACTCTAAAACAAAGACATTAAAATGTGTTTCCTGCCTTCATAACTTGTGAGGCAGGAAAGTGGAGGAAGCCTTAGAAAACTGTATTTGAGACACATAATTTATTTCAAAAGCATTTAAATGGAAAAAATGTAGGGATTCTTATTCAGGGTATTGTTCTTTTTTTTTTTTTTCCACAGTGAAGTTACTTTTACTTTTAAGATCACTCTCAGGACAATTTACTTATTTTTCCTGAGGTTACAGTTCAAAAGAATATACTCTTAAGTGAGATGAGTAAAGGCAGGCTGCAACTGGTAATCTATTGAGCCATCACTGTCTGGAGAATTTATTCTTTGTTGTGATGCTGAACACCAACACTGCTTTCCTGGCTCCTCTTCCTATGTTCCTGTTAATCTTATTTTGTGAGGTTTAGCTGCTATTCCCTTATACTTCTTACTTTCTAACATTTTGCCTCAACAAACCTTGATGAAGTCCTAGAACATGAGTGTTAATATTGCAGATTTCTGCAATGGTTGTTTACTTTTATAGATACATGACTGGTGGAAGGGGCTACTCAAGCTTACAGGTCACTGTCTTATGGATGCTTTTTTTCTTTTGTACCTAGTTTTTCCTGAAAGTAGAGATTTGAGTAACCAAATCATGTTGTGAATAAACAAATAATTCCTAGTTATCATGCACAGAACGAAGCACTTGAAAAACTACCTCTCCATTAACAGGAATATTCAGACTTTAGTCAAATCGCTTTGTAGACTTGAGGCTTTCATTTGAAAGAAAGTTGTTGAGTTTGTGTCTGAACAGCTTTAGACATGACAGAAAGCTTCTTACTTGCAGGATTTCTGTTGAAGCCACTGAAAGAACTGGCACTTTTGATAAAGATGACTCGTAAGAAGAGTAATGAACTTTTGATCTCCTTCTGTAAGCTATAAACTCTATGAACTCTTGATCTTCTTCGTTCAATTTCTTGCATCTGATGTGTACTGTCTTGGTTCCGAATGCCCTCTCTGCAACCAGTACAGTTGACATAAACAATCTGGAGTAATTCTTTGCTTGGCAGCATTGGTGATAACTCACATGCTTGTGTGATCCTTTTGGGAAGACTGTGGTGTGGTCTGAATAATAAAGCCACTGATCCGGGTTTATACTGCTTTGACTACTTTATCCAACTTCTTTTTTCATGTGCACACACCCAAACTACAAACGGGTATGTCAGGAGGAAACTTTCTTCCAGTGAAATCAGTGGGGACTGCATGGGTAAATCCCTCTGAAGTGCTTTGAAAAGGCAGTCTATAGACTACCATTAAAGAAAATTATGATGATGTGTACTTATATACAGACTGGAAGTCTTGATGTGCTAGATGTAATATAAATGCATGGGAAGAGACTGTCCCTGCCTTGAAGGCTTAACCAGTGACAGCAGTTTAGGGGCACAGCACAGAATACCAATTTCCAATTTTTCAGCTTTCAACTGAGTCTTTAACAACTTGTTTTTTTTCTTATGTCCGTACAACTCTTAGGATGGAAAAGAATCCCCCTTCCTTCACACCTTATGTTTCAGATTATATCTCCCCTCCCTTTTCCTCTCCTCTCATTGAATGCTAATTAACATAAATTAAGAAGAACAAAACAACTGAACAGAACTTTAAACCTTTTACTTATAATGTGCATAATAGATATAAAAAGCTTTGATTCTATGTCAGTGGAGATGCACTACTATGCTTTGGGGGCAAATATGAGAAAGATCATATTCAGATGATGGCTATAAACTTCCTTCTCCAAAAATGTTAAATGTATTTGAAAATGGATTAGTACTACTCTTATAACTTAGTCTTTGCTTGAATACTCAGTCTTCATTGATCAAAAAAGAAGCCAAGAATTAGGTATAGTGGCATTCCTTTCTTCAGCAGACATCCTCACTGCAAATATTACTATGTCAATTATTTAGGACTTGTAGCTTCTTTGCTTTTACATTAACAGTTTTCTTTTTCCTTGAGAAAATGCCTGAGACTCTGACAGTGATTGTTTCTTCAGTTTTGACCATTAAGCTCAAAACAGATTCACTAGGTCATTCCTTATCTTACTGAGATTTATCAGGAAGGCTTTTAACTACTTTAGGGCCAAAATATTCTTGCTGGTTTGTTGTGTTGTGTTTTTTTTTTCCCTACTAACTTGTGAATATCCATTGTAATATGCCTTCTTTCTGAGTAAGCTAGAGCTCTGGCCTCAGTGACATGGATGATACAGAGTTTCTCCTATAGGCACTCAGATGATCTCTTTTACAGGACAGTTTTATATGTATGATGAGGACTTGAGCTTTCTGGCCTTGGTGGGGTGTTGGTTAGTGAAAAGTTCCTCTGTCTATTCTGTACAGGCCAGGTAGAGGAACTGCTCTCTGTCTGCTGTGATCAATGACAAAACTCGAGACAGGTTTTGCTGAGAACTCACCCTGGCATGCTGATAGCTGGAAACACTAGTCAGGCATGAAGCAAACATCTGTTTTCCTGCTGGATGTGAGTAATATGGTTCCTCAACAGAACCGCTGTGAAGAAAGAGGCCCCAGATCAACCCTGGCATTGCATTTTGGCAGGCATGTCAGACTCGCATGTGCTCACAGGCATAGTGTGTGCACTACGTTTCTGTAAGGCAATTCTTGCAGGTAAAAAGAGACAGTTTGAATTTAATTATAGATTATTTGAGTTGGAGAACAGTTAGTGATCTACGTTCCTGTCTGTGACTATGAAGGGTGTACTCTTGTCCTCCCACCCTACGAACACATTTACTCAGAAATCTGTAGTGTGCAAACATAGGCATGGTCTGTACATTGTGTACGGATCTCTTATGTGTTTAGATTTAGTGACATCCTTTTCTCCAGTGAAACACATTGCAAGGAGCTTTCTAAAACCACCCTGAAGTGAGAGATTAGTAAATTAGGATGTATTATTGCAATAAGATGTTTTGGCAGATTAGAATGAGGACAAAGGAATTCTCAGTGTTTGAATGAATAGAACTTTTGATATTTCCAATATAAACATGAAATTGTTTGATTTTTAAGTCTACCCTATAAATGTACTTAACAGACAGCCCATTTTACCTTTTCTGTTTCTAGAATCAAATTGATTTTAGCTTTTATAGCACAGACATATTCAGGTAAAATTTAAATATGTAGCTATGAATTCATATGTAAGAAGTGTAATTTACTTTTAAAGTATAATGAAATCCTTACTCAGTTAAAACTGTGAAAGTATTACATTCCTCAGCCTCATTCTGTCCAGTTGTGAACTTTATAACTCTGCAAAAAAAGAAAGCCTTACTTCTGAACTTTTGTAATATTGCCTTCAAGACATTTGTATCTTTGACCCTTTTCCAAACATTTTTCTTTTGTATCCTTGGTAGATCATCATAATAGTAGCCTATGTCAAACCAAGCCTTTGTGATTAGTTTGAGTAAATAAAATTTATAGATGAGTAAATAAGGATGCTTCACAAATTATTTCAACAAAGATAATGGAAAAGGAGAATGTGAAGCTGGATATAGACTCTGTATATTCATATGGCCCCGATCCCATTCTGACATTAACAGTCCAGAGGCCAAAAGTCTCTTTAGAAAGCAAAACTATTTCAATGATGCTGCCCTTTCCCTTGAGCAGATATATCCTGAATGGGTTCCACCAACAGAAAATAAAATGAGATGCAACTTAAGCTGCTGGAAAAATCTGAGTGGTAGCACACAGTGTGAGACAGGATCCTAGCTTAAAGTAATGTGGAAAAAGCCCTGGAGTTGGGTGTGTGCAGCAGGGAAATAGGGTGTGTTATTCTTTGAAGCATGACTTTCCTCAGAATCCCAGAAAGATGGTGTGATCTAAGGAAATGCTCAGTTTCTCTCAGGATGGCCCAACATAGGCCTCAAACATAACATTGTAGGAGACACCTGAATTGTTTAGCACTTGTTACATTGCTATAAAAAGAATGTTTTTCCTTTTCTTCAGCTTAAGAAGATAGCATGATCCCTAGCTAAGCCATAAGCATTAAATTGTAGTGAAAAAAGTGCAGTGCATGGAAAATAAGGAAAGAAAAAATCAGGGGATGTCAAGGAAATGAGTTGGATTTAGCAGTCTCTTAGAGTTTTGTTTTAAAGGAAGTGACAGCAACACTGATGAAAATAAGAATTTGCACAGCACTGTAAAATACAGTGAATGATCCTGGCTGAAATGGGGGCTGTGTCTAGAGCCTGCACAACGTGTGGTGGCAACCAAGTGTTTAGAAGGTCTGAATCCTTGCAAAACCTCGCAGGTATTAGATGCAACAGGTGAAAAGCCTGATTATTAACCTGCCTGCCCTTCTGCATAATGCTGTGCTTTTTGTGCAAGAGATTTTTCAGGTTAGCTTACAAATTGACAGCTGCATTAAAAGTGAGATTGTATCTGTCTTATTTAGTTGTCACTCAGGGAAGAATGCCCCATCCATCATCAGCTCCTTGTGCTGCACTGGGCCACCACATTGTAATTCTCTTGTTATTGTAAAGAGCCCCCAGTCTTATGCTTTACTTTATAAAGCATTCTCAGGGAGTCTCCTGGGCCTTCTGAGGTGGGTGTAGATTCTGCTGGCAGCTCATTACTCTGGATGCCTTGCATGCATTGCTACTGTGTGCTTGCAAAGTCAGTTGTCAAAAGTTGACTATTCAGTGGGAAAAATAACACCAGCAGGCCACAGTTACAGCCACAACAGTGTTTCCTGTTGACTGGCTATTAATGACTGAAGAGTCAAACTTTTTAAATTATTTACCAATGGAAAAGGCTGCTGTTGTAATGGAGCATATATATATTACATCTAGTGAGGGTTTGAGACTTATGTATTACTAATTAGTGTATATAATAAATTTGGGTATTTCTTATATGCAGAAAACAAATGAGTCTCTTACTTCTACTAGATATATTCATAGTAAATCAGATTTTTAGTAAAGTCAATTAACTTCTTAAAGCTATGATGACTTACTTCAGCTTAAGACATGGTCCAGACACCTTTTTGAAGTTATATTACATACAATTTATTCCTTTTGGAATACATGGCAAGCTTTGAATCCTATGTACTTTGTTTTAGCAAGCAAACTTGATTTCATTTGTCATGATAAAATGCACTTTTAACTCTAAAACTTTGTCAGGTACTTTTTTTAAAGTAGAAGACAGTGTATAAACTGATACTATTTGAACTGGTAAAAAAACCTTAACTACAGGTTTTAAATCTCATGCTGTTCTGACAAGTCCTCTATTCTTTTTGGTCTTTTATTCCTCCATTTCATTTCTTACCTGCTTGTACCAGCATCACTTATTGGTTTTGGCAATGTTTCTTAACACAGATATGAAGAAGGAAAGGCAAGCTTTGAACATGAAAAGGTCTCCATTCTAGAGTTGTAGGACTCTTTACAGCTTGAGGTCTGTTTTCCCTAAGGAACTTGTCAGTATTCAATGTACTGCTCATAGACACAGCCTCAGACTTGTCAAGTTGCTTTCTGTTCATAACTCTATGCTTTGGGTATTGAGTCTTCTAACTTTTGACTGCTGCTATGTAGGTTCTAGCTGAACCACTCCTACTCTGGACTATGAAGGGTGCTATATAAAAATAACAAAGCAAACCAATCAATTAAAAGGACCAAAAACTGAACCCACCATTGTGGTTTGGTTTGGGGTTTTTTTCTTTTAATAAAAGGACAAAAAGAGGACAGGAAGGGAGGCCTCACATATTTGGCAGAAACTCTAATAAGAGTAGCATAGAAGCAGTGTCAGACCTTATGGGAAATCCTAGGAGAATTACCTTCCAACTGAGTGAAAGCTTGATCCAAAAAGATCTTGGGTTGCTGCCACGGGCTTCAAGGGAAGCTGGAGATGCTCAGAGCTATATGGCACAATCTGCCAATCTTCATAGCCTAGGAGAAGTTCAGGTCTCATCTTTCCCTTATTAGAATACATGCTTACTCATACTGCAGCCCAAGTTAGTGATATGAAGCCTTTTGGCTAAAAGTTGAAAGGAAGCTGAAATCCTATATTGGGCTGTTTGACAGTGAGGTTCTTAAAATACACCAGACTAAATCCTGAGAAGTGGAGCCTACCTGCAGCTCAGTGCCCTGGTATTACACCATCACTGGTGTGATAAAAATGCCTAGAAATCTACAGAGCTCTCACCACCTTTAATGGGAGTGGATTCGTATGAAAACTTTAAATCCAAAGGTTGAAATGAATCCTGAGTGCAGAATTTGTAGAGTAATTTCCCCAAACTTTCTTTTATATATAGTTGGATTGCTAAAATTCCTAGGGCTTAACTGTGGTTTCCAAATGGTGACTTTGAGGCCCTTAGGTAAATAGATGTCTGGAAAGGTCACAGCCAGGCCTGGGCTGGTAACTATATAGGCACATAGTTAGAGATTTATACCCTTTAAGAGTAGGACTAGTTAAAGGTGTACTGGGGAAAGAGCACAGCTGCACTTCTCTGTGCAAAAGGGAGAACAAGGATGCAGAAATAGACCAGGCAAGTTTGAAAATGTACTGGCTCTGGACTTCTGTGTCAGAAAGCTGACTTTGAAAGTCAGTTTTTGGTGGTGGACTTGCCTGAGTTGAGGGGTGTTGAGTTGGCAGCTCCAGCCCAGGGGGTCAGCTTTGTGCCCTAAAGCCAGAGATGCCATTTTCTTCCTTATTGCTGCCCTCACTGCACCACTACCAGCCATGACAAGCTGCTGTGGGCCAACTAATGCTGAGACAGTGACTCCCACAAGTATTCCTTGAGGTACTATTGCCCTGTAGTGGCCTATTTCCAAGATGCTCTAGCATCTTCCATAGCTGATGCACTGCAGTTGTCCAGCTTGCAGCCAGGTGTGGCTGGCTGTGTTTGAAACCTGAGTGGAGGGTGGTGTGAGCAGGATGCAGAATATGGTTGTGTAATGGAACTGACTTGAATTCTTTCTAGCATTATTTGGCTCTTGCCTCTCTTTTCCTTTTCAATCAGTACAGTAGAAAATTCTTTTGAAGGGAGATAATTTTACAAAGTGCTGTGTTCAGTGTTCCAGAGCCTCTGGCATTCAGCAGAATTGCATGCTTTAAATCTATCTCCTGTGTTCCTATATTAAAGGAAGTGTTTTCAAAGTTATTTGAGCAAATTACTTGTGTGAAACCTGTTAACAAATAATAGGATGTATGTCTGTAACAGTTATTTCACTTTCAAAGTTTGCCCTTAAGAACTGAAAATATTTTTCATTGCTAGAAATGTGGTTTTTTTCTTAAATAAATAAAAAAAAAAGAACAAAAAAAAAGAGGAAAAAAAAAAGAGAGAGAGAGAGAAAGGCTCTTGTATGTGATTTTTCATTCCTTTCTCTCTTCTGCTGGCTTTAATCATGCAACCCTCCCACCAAGGTCAAGGGAAGTTCTGGTTGATTTACAGACTACAAGAACTGGAAAGTTGGTGCAGATTTAATGACTGTCTCCATCGGACTGAGGGACACAGTGGAGACAAGAAGCAAGTATCAAACCCCTGAACCTCCTCAATTATTTCACCTTCACCAATGTTTCATTCCCTGAGAGAGAAGATCCCCACTGTTTGAAGGGCAGATTCTTTAAGAGATCCTGCCTACATGGTTGAACATTCTCCTGTCATAGAGCTGATCTTGTAACCATGGTTTTGGTCTGGTGAATGATCCCATTTCCTGGTGGGTTGGGGAATGCTGAAGTTGATAAGTTCCACTGACAATTTTTATTTGCTGTATTCAAGGTGAGAAGTGTATCATAAGTATGCATGTATGATGTTGCTTCTTACAATTTCAGTTGTTCTAAGCAATGAAATTTCCTCAAAATTTTTTATCTACTGAAAACAGACAAAATTCCAGCAATGACAAATTTTAAAAACAGCTATGGAATGCTTTCTATCTGTGTGGTGTACTGTGGCAAACCCAAGGTTATTATCTTCTTCACAGAAAGGTTAGCCACCTCCTGTTACTGAAGAGCAGCTGACATGCACTAATCTGATCCCATGGGGAGCAGCAGTTCACAGCTTCCATGGTCTGCAGTGACCCAGGCAACATTAGAACCTGCGTCTGCAGGTAGGAATGCAGGGTACAAGTAAGCCAGGGTATTTGGGAGAGGAAAAAGCAAAATGGGTTGAGAGTAGTGTCAACAGTAGGAATCTGAGGAGGAAAAAATTCTTGGCTTGGTATAGTAGGTGAAGTGAGAAGCACAAGAATCTTGGTATGTAGCATGAGGTAAGAGAAAATCGGGAAGGTAATGAACAGAGAGTGGCAGGCATAAGTGGTGGAGAGTAGGGGATATGTGATGGGACAGTCATGGAGCCAACAGCCTTATTTGTGTCCGTAAAAAGTATGGCCCACCAGCAGACCACTGGAATAAAACATGCCATTATTTGTTTCCATTTGTCTTTACTTCCCATCAAGGCTAAGTGAGCAAAAATACCATTTTCATGGTGACTCTGCTCCTCTGCTCTGCAAAGTCTCAAGAGTCAGTGTCTTGAACTGACATCTGTTGTAAACTGAGTAACTCCAGGCTGGTATTTGAAACCCTGGTCTTCTGTGTTCATTCAGTGCATTTTGGGGATCAAGTGCCCGAGAACATTTTAGGCAGTCATAGCTTTTATCTAAGACTTTACTGATATTGGTACTCAGCAGGATCTCATTTGTTCTCACTAGTCTAAATCTGCAGGGCTATGATGAATCTTAAAGCACTGTAAAGTTTGGATCCTCTTGAATTTCCTTAAGTTGGTGAAAACCTCTCTAGAGATACTAGAGAAGTTTCTGTATCTAGAGATACAGTAACAGGGATCAACAGTGATGAAGTGGGGCAGAGTGAGTTTGCTCTCCTGCCTTATTCCTCTGTTCTTCTGCTTCCCTTTGCTCAGTGTACCTAATGTCATGCTCTGCTCTGGGCTTGTCTCATGGCACATCAGGAGAGGCTGAGGTCAGAGATTTGGCTGTATCACAAGCAATGAGACAGTGTTGTGTGTGAAAGAGATGGCTATTTGAGGAACGAACAATTTGCTGTCTGTTTCTGTGATTTTGGTATAATCAAAAGAAAAGTGAGAGTCCACAAAATAAAGAAAAAAATCCCCAAAACTGAGAGAGAACAGGATATTGCTAAGAACATTCCTCCTTGGGAATTCAGACCGTGATCTTTCGCTGAGTGGAGTGTGTGCACTGTTTAACTAATTTTGCTGACTTACTTGACATTTCCAGTTGGATTTGCCCAAATATAGCTCTAGCAATAAAATGAGGCAATGTAACTTGCAAGTTAAGTCTTGCAAAGAAAAATCCACTGCTGATTTTCTTATTTCATATTCCATCAGTACCTCTGCTGCCATCCTCTTTTGTGTAGAAGTAATTTTTCTGTGAGTCTTTTCCATCGTTAGAGCTCGTTCTAATTTCAACAGCTGCTCACACGGGTTGAACTAAGGTTTAGGCCCACAGTGAAGTAACAGGATCTCTTTCCTAACAGGTATTGAGGGTAAAGGTTTCCCCCTTCCTCCCTTCCATTCTGTTTGACCTGACACCTTTGTCCCATCTTACTCTGCTCTGCATTGTTCAGCTCCTTCTGTAACACACCAACGCTGTTGTTTAATTGTTGTTTTATTGATTATTATTTTTTTTTCTCAATGACTTACTGTGAGTAAAAACAGGCAGCAGTGTGTTCCATTTCAGGTGTCAAAATGAGTTCACATAGTATTGGAGAGAAGAATGTCACTCCATGGCTTCTAGATGGTACCAAACTCTTGCTAAGCCTGCTCCAAAGCCCAGCACAGTCACTGAGAATCTGGTGGTGGCTGGGGTGGATTCATAATCCTCCTGCCACTGCTGAATTAACACATCAATTATTAGGTCTGTGTTTCAAAGTGTATTACATGCTTTGAATTGTGTATCACAGACCATCCTGGAACGGCTCCAACCGTACCAGACTCCCACTCATTTTCCAGTTGTCTCCCAGCCGGGCCTGGGGCAGCTCCCAGCCCCACACCAGCGCGGGTACATCAGCCTGTCTCCTCCCGGTGGCAGCAGGCACCGGCGCTGCTCGCTGCTCTTCTCCCACCACTTCTAACACCACTAGCCAACAGGTCCTTCTGAGCTGCTGCTCAGAGGGAATTTTGCTCACTCGGTGAAACTCGTTCCTTGCAGAGGTGTCTGGAAACTGCCTGCTCAGGAGATGCGGTGCGTGGTGCCCGCAGAACTGAGCCGCTGTCCCTTTGATGCTCTTGATTCCCTCAGCAGCCCTGCAGGTTGCTGGATGAGCTCGGGATCGCGTCTCTGATGCCGGATTCCTGTCCCTCCCGCCTGCAGCTCCTTGCCCGCTCCGTACAGTCCCTGCCTGGTGCTCTCTGCCTCCCGCTTGCTCCAGGGGCGTGACAGCGGTGGCGGCCGCGCGGGGCTGCGGGGGTCACACCTGCTCTGCCCTTGCCCTGTGTCGGC
>NW_009952707.1:380702-384433 GCF_000747805.2 Chaetura pelagica
CGCCTGCCGGGGAACCGGGGGGAACCGCGGGGGCGGGAGGAGGCGCCTGGGGAAGCGCTGCGGAGCCGTCGGGGTGCGAGGATGCCCGGGCTGGTGAGCAGCGGTACCTGCCAGGCGCACAGCAGGGCGGCAGAGTGGGAAGTGTCATCCAGGCTTTGCTGAATCGGGGAGCGGGGCTTCCCTGCTGCAGCAGGCGAAGGGTAGTTTCGTGCTGGGGGTTTGGGCCCCGGCCGGGAAGCCCTTGGCAACATGAAGGCGCCTTGATCTTCACCAGCGCTTCACTTCTTTTCACTCGGGTGAGAAGAGGTTGGTCTCGCCTTAAAATTGGGGAGCTCCGTTCCGGGCTGTCCAGCAGGAAAACCTCCTGGATACCTAAACCCCTGCCCCTGGCACTGTGGTTTGGCTTCGTAAGCATTTTTCCTACTTAAGTGTGGCCTGAGCTTTGCTTTGTGTTCAGCTGAGCTGGTGTAAAGCTGAATCTTTACAACAATTGCATGGTAAAAAACAACAGGAAAACATTGTTTCCTGATGTGACATTTCCTCCTCAGAATACTTTTTGGTATCAGGTTCCTCACATCTTCTCAGGGCAATGAGTTCTTGATTTTCATGTTCAGGGGCTGAGAAAGGCAAAGAATCACCTGATGATGAGAGGAAGAAGACTTGACAAGAATAGTTCCTGCTTGTGCTGTGAGGTTGATGAGCAGTTCCAGAGCCAGACTCATAACAGGACCCCAACAGGGATCACACCATCTTTACTCTGCCTGCAGAAAGCTGTGGTAATTGAAAGCTACGTTTGGTCTTCAGTGGACCTTCACATTACTGAAAAGAAACCTTTAGCACAAACCACATCATCTGCTGGCATCAGATAATGGTTTGGTAAGATAGCACAAGAGTTAACCAAAAAAGCATAGTCTGCACATCTTGGCCTGAACTCTTACCTCTTTACCAAGGGAGTTTATTTTGAGACCCTGTAGAAATGGGTAACTGGCTACAGCACTGCAGGTAGCAAGGGAAGGTCAAGACAGTCATTACAGCACTGGAGTCTGGCTCTGCCAGATCTCAGCACCAGGGTCCACCCACAAACAGCAGATCAGCTGCAGGTTCCCACAGTTCCACGATGCACATATCACACACAGTGGCAGTGGACAGATTTGTATACATCTTACTGGTAATGAAATTAAATTAAATTGAATGTAAACTGAGAAAAACTAATGAAGTGTGGTAAATATGATTGCTGTGGAGAAACACAGGACTGAGAAAATTGGGTGGTAACTATTTAAACATAGTACTCTACATGGTCGAGTGCCCCTTCCTTTAATTGGCCTTTTTACTTTTTGATACTTCTATTAATTTGATTTAGATTTTCTAAATAAGACAGGCACTAGCTGTCCCTGCAGTGCTCCATTAGACTCTTACCTCCTCTAACACTCTGCTGCTGATCGTTATCCTTTGTTTATAGAGCTTCTGCCAATTTTCCATCCTCTGGCTGCTCATGTCTGAGGCTGTCTGAGCTGAGTCCGACAGGAGCTGCTGCAGCAAATGCCTTCAAAAATCCCCAAAGCAAAAGCCTCTTGTACTCTTTGCATCCACTCATTTTGCAATCCAGTAGAAATGAAGTTTGTGCAACAAGATTTCTTCGCAAGTTTCTTGCTCAGAGCTGCAGTTTTTTTGCTAGATGACTTGTACATTTTGGCTTTAGGTACTGATGTTTTACAGGTATCTGAAGTAACTGTGAGGACTGCTGGTGCTGTATGTGCTTTATTCCTCTGTGGCATGTGCTGCAGTGCCAGTCATTTCTTTAGTGAATATTCCAGTGAGTGATGTAATTCAGGGCTGGTGGAGGTTTTTAAGAACTGACTTTAATGTGAGGTCAGAATTACATCCCCTGGTGCATGAGTGTTTATTTCCTATGCATTTTACAATATATTTGACCTGAAATAGCTTTGCATCTGAAGCAGGATTCCCACCCTATTGTGCCTATGGCCTTATCAGCAGTTCTGATTTACAGGTTTTGTTAGTTACTCCGTTGGGTGTTTTTTTCATTACCATTACACAAATGGTCAGATATAAGCCAAACAAGGTGAATAGTCAGACACACAGACAACAAAAATCCCTGCTGTTATTCCATGATCCCACCCACTCAGAGAGCTTCAATTATTTAACAGTATTGAGGCTTATGTGCTGCTTCTCATCTCAAAGTGCTTTATAAACATTACCTAATTAATTCCTATTGCTGGTAAGCAATCTGTTTTTTTTTTCCTTTTCCCAAGCCTTTCTTCTCTCCACCCACCAAGACATTTGTACACACAGATCAATCTCCAGATCCTTTACTAGAATTGGAGCTGGAGTGACTAAGCAGCCAAAATATTTACATCACAGGTTTACCAATCTGCTCTGCCAAAAAAGACACCCACCTTTTTCTTGGTATTCAAGGCATCAAAGCATAAAGGTTACAAAAGTAAGTGTAAGCTACATTGGCTCAGTGTCATTAGAGAGAAGTCTAATAAGCCCTCCAGGGTTGGTTTGCTCTCTGTAATGACAAAGAAACAAGAGATTTCAGCATGAGTTTTGGAAGCTACAGCAACCATGAAGGATATGTGTATTTAAACTATTGAAAAATACCAGTCAAGATTGTACAAGAAGCTGTCTTGTAAAAGTCAGGTCATCTTCTGTCAGATTGATTCATTTGGTTGATTAGGGTGTTTGTTTTGGGAAAGACTTTGATACTTTGAATATATTCTATCTCCATAGCAAATAAACCTGGATGCAATAAACATGTGCATCATCTCAGTTCCATGCCTTAGGTAGCACAGAGGCAGAGCTTTCCCTTCTGGAGCAGTCACGACTTTGGTTTAAACTCGGATCATAGCAATTGGCATCATGACCAGCAGGAGGAGGACTGAGGGTGCGGCCTCCAGATCCCAGCTGGGCATCTTAGGTCTCAGTGCAGTACTTGTTCATGGGCTCCCTTTAAGTATAGACATCACAGTAGGTAAGAACACCAGCATATAGGACACAGCAGGGCACCAAGAACTGAATAGTGCTATGCAGTGTATGTGTGTGTATTTTTCTTAGGCAAGATGTATTTGATCATACTGTGTCAATTATAATATGGAAAGTAGAATTAGATTGAGCTTGATTTTACATTAAAAAAACCCTTAATGCAGTGAAGTGTTAATTTGAGAACTAAATTTGCCTTCATGCAAGCAATCATAATTCCATGTGTCCCAAACGGGGCAAGACAGCAGATGAGATGTATATGCACAAAATAAAATTTGTTGCAAATAGCACCAGGTTTGTAATGATTGAACTAAAAAGGCATAAATCAGATTATATGAGGGTTGGGATATTGGGGTAGCAAAAGAGGATGTTAAAGTAATAACAAAAGAAGGTATCTTAGCAATAAAATACACAACTAATAGTTGGCAAAGGTTAACCACTTGAATGCTAGCAACTAATTAGAACGTCTTATACTAGATCTAAACAATGATTATAAGAATACCTAGACAAGGTGATAATACAATAATTGCAAGTATCTAAAATGATCCTAAGGTCTTTAAGTTCTAGAACTTTAAGGTGAAAGCTTTCTAAATACTTAAAACCAGCTAATGAAGATATATATAGATATAGATATAGGCATTTCATATCTCTTAGCCTTTATTTGGCTACAGAGGGGTGTCCCTTTCTCTCAGCCTCTTGGGGCGCAACCACTTGAGCAGGCATCCCCACAG
>NW_009952707.1:384462-394972 GCF_000747805.2 Chaetura pelagica
AGAGTAAGGGAGTCTCCTCTATGAGAGTTGGGACCAGGCTTTCACAGAATAAAGTGATTGTCTGCTGTCATTTAACTACTTAGCCACACCTCCAAAATCCTCTATTGGAGAACAAAAGGAAAACAGAGAAAAAAACCCAATAAAGTGTTTTTTCTCACCAAGCAAACTCTTGTAGGTATTAGATTAAGTCAAATCAGATGTGATAAGAAATACCAATCCCCATATTTTAATAGAGTATTTTAATACATGAGGTTTAGGTGGAATTACTTGTGACACTTCTTGGTCCATGCACCATCTTTTTAGATATAGAACTACTATAATAACTAGACATAATTTCATCAATATTGACAATGCTATGATATGATGTAACATTAAGTTCAAAATCCCAGTTGCTGTTGGTGACCATCCAAACAAGGTTTCCCACCACTGGCACTATTTGCAATAAATCTTGTTTTGTGCATGTACATCTCATGTGTTACCTTGCCCCATCCAGGACACCATGCAAGTGAATTGCTCAGGCTGTGTCTTAAGGCAGATGCAGTTTCATTGTGGCTGAATTGATACCACTGCACATCAATATAGAATTCCCTTTTCTGGTGTTTTGGGGTTTTTTTTAGGTAGAAATTTGGCATTGCCAAATTAAACTTGCATAACAATAATGTCTTCTTCCCTTAAAAAAAATAAATTAATAAAGTTTTGTCATAAAATAGCTAACTATCCTAATGAAAAATATTTCCCATGTGTTTGTTCTGACATTGTGCCTCATCAGAACTTCTCTGATCAGATTCTTCCTCTCCTTCAAGATGACATCAAAATCATTATGTCATAGCTAGGGATGCCTGTGTTGCAGCTCCTTCTGTGCATTTTAAGGAGGCACCTGAGTAGAACAGGTTAGGAAAGAGAGTGGAACCACCATGGCTGTAAGATGTGGTGGAAACATTTCCTAACTGCAATATTTCAGATTCCCCCTCACCCCCACTTAAGTCAAGCAAGCTATCTTTTTCAAGGTGCTAAAGTTTGCCTTAGAATAAAACGTTCTTAACCAGCTCTGCTTAAAAAACCTCTTGAAAAATCCCAACTGCAAGCCAAATAATGCAGTGATATTTTTGCATATGACTTCCTGCATGTGAGGGAGCATTTGAGTATCTAAAATGTGAGCAGCTGGCTGCTGTGTTCTGTTTATCACCTGTACTGTGCAAGGCCAGAGTCTATTTTCAGTCAAGACTGAAATAAATAGGGCAGCCTCCCCCTGTAGTGCAAATGTAATAAGTAAATGTCTGTCAGTAGGGTGGTTTTATGTCATTTAAACCTTCAGAACAGCAGTGAGTGGTGTTTAACTAGTCTTTATCTAAGTCTTGTTACAAAACACAAAAGTGACTGGAGTCAAACACAGCAGTGGCCATTGTGCTCCAGTTGTGTCCTCCTCAGGGGCAGCACTCGCTGTCCCTGTAACATCCAGAGCAGGGCTAAGGCTGAGAGCCCTCTTAGAAAGGAAGGAGGAATTTGGTTGTTCTTTCAGCAGTTTCCCATATCTAGGTGTGAAAAGCCATGAGGGGCATGATCCTTTTATCCCTTCATTCAAAACTATCCAGCCAGCAGAAGATGCTGAAGAGGCTGTCCAGGTTCAGCATCATAAAGACCCTTCAGAAGTGACTTACGTACTGAGAACAGCAGAAACTGGCAATTGCTAAACCTGCTCTGAAGTTTGGAGCTCTGTCTTGTAGCTGCCTTCAAGATATGGGTGTGGACCCGAGTGAGGAGGCATCTTTGCCCTTTGCACAAGCAGCCTCTGCTCTGCTCTCCCACCAGCCACCTCACAGCTGTTCAGCTTCTTACCAGATCTCTCTCTGTCCTGCCAGCATTTGCTGCTTAACTGGTAGGACATTCCACTTTCTGGATGAATCACCTTTTTTCCCCTTTTCCTGAGATACAGACAACCTGATAGAGACCTGATCTTGTGGTACAGTCTTATATGCTGTTGCAGTCCAAGTGAGAAATCAAACCAGGGGGATGGATCCAGCTGTCCATAGTAAATTAGGGAAGAGATTAGCTAGCTGAATTCTTCAATGATGGAAGATTAAAGGATACCCTTTCCAGAAGTAAGTACTGTTGGTTTTTTTTGGTCAGAGATATTACTAGTAATTTCTGCACTATTTTTAAATACCATTTCTCTTCCTTAGGAGGTGAATATTAGCAGAAATTCAATGCTTCTGAGTTTTTAATTTTCTGGGGGTTTTCTGGGGGGAATAGGGGTGTTTTAGGGGTT
Organism: Chaetura pelagica; assembly: GCF_000747805.2. NCBI lineage: Eukaryota > Metazoa > Chordata > Aves > Apodiformes > Apodidae > Chaetura > Chaetura pelagica. Next base: position 386,729 of record NW_009952707.1, read on the forward strand.
TTTTTAAGCACCATCTCAGTAATTCAGCTGCAAATGCAGAGACTCACCTTGTTCACATCTGAAAAACTTAGCAGAATTATGAAAGGAGGGTCCAATTCCAACCCAAATAATGTAAAAGGCTGTGTTCACAGATCAGAAGAGACAATTCTAACCATAGATTTCAGCTTCCCATTAGGCAGATCATCAGAGTTCAATATCATTATTTAACTAGATCATCTCTTTTAGAAAAAGTAATCAATTTTGACTTTTAAATTTGTCATGAGGTAAAATCTCTCATAAATCTTGGTATGCTTTTCCAAAGGTTTATACTTCTGTTTGAAAAATATAACATTTTTCTTGTGTGAATATTGTAGGGGTTTGGTTCTCAGTACTTGATCTCTTTATATTTCTTTTTATCTTCATATGATAAACTAAATAACTTTTTTCTCAGCTCTTCGAATCATTCTCACAGGTCTCCACTGTCTTTTGTTCAGTATATCAGCTGATCTTTCTTCACTTCTTAGCACAGGAACTAGGTACCATATATAGCTGCTATAGTCATACTAAATGTAATAGTAATATATCTCTAGAGAAGGTTCCTCTATTTCAAAGTCCAGGCATTGCATCCACTCTCTTGCCCCACTGTGACAGCTTGTATTTAACTAATTGCCCATCACACACCAAGTAATTTCCAATTTCACTGCTTCTTGGAATGAAATCTTCTGTCTGTAACACTTGGACTCAAGCAGCACAAGTCGTGGGTGGTACAACCATTTTTTAGCACCTAATACGAAGCTAGATGTAACCCTGAGCCAGGTTTTTCCCTGTAATACCTCAGGCATGCTGACTGTAAAGTTTATGCAAGCTCTGGGTGCAGTGCCAGGCAGTCCCAGGCAGGAAAACCACTCCTGAACAGGTCACCTGTGCAAGTGTGTTCAGATGAGCCAAAAGCCCAAGACAGACATCATCTGCCCAGCCTGTCTCTACACTTCATCCCTGCCCTATGTGTGTCTGCAGTGGCAACTTTGCCAGGTGCTTGGCAAGCTAGGAAGCCGAGTATGCAGAAAGGCAGACACTTGCTATGAGAATAAAAAAAGAATGTGTCCTGATCAACATTTCAGGTCAGATTTAGGATTTCACATTAGAGTAAGAAAACCAGGTGGGGTGTCAGGTAAACCATACAGTGGGACCTACAGTCATTTTAACCTGGGGATCCAGCATGTAGCAGCTTTTATGTCATGCTCACTGCTTTGTGCTATCGACTGTCATCATCACTACCTCAGAAAAAAAAAAATTAGTACTTCACAGTCACTAAACAAGAACTTCTGACATGTTTTTACTGTTAATGACTAGCTAATACATTCTTTCAGCGCCCCCACTGGCCAAGCAGGGATCATTTCCATTTTGGGAACAAAGGCAAGAGGTGGGTAGGCAGGCTGCAGCATGGCAAGAGATGTCACACACTGAAAATGTGCAGTATCTCAGGGTTAGAATCCAGGAATGTCCTTTTAACCCTTCTTTTTATCTGCTCCCCCAGATAATTTGCGGAGGGGACAGGCTATTTTACCATCAGGCACAAATCTGAGGATTTAATTGCACCTAAGCAGACATATGAAATGAAGATGCTTAAATGTGTTCCTGGGCAGGTCTTAGTGGGCAGTAGCAGGAGCAGCCCCAGAGTCTGACAGAACGTGGTGTTGCACAGACCTTTGATGGTATTTTAGTAGGCTTTCTGTTCCCAGCCTGATTGATTCCTGTGTGCATGAGTAATGGGATGGCAGTCAGATTGCAGGCTTTTGAAGACTTTAGTAAAATTAGGTTTTAATTTCATTTTTGTTCTAAACATTAGATGTACCAGTATAGGAGTGTTGGGAGCTATTAATGACTTCTGAATTCCTCTAAGTTTTATGTCAGTACAGTTTGGCCAGTGCAGAGAACTTCCCATCTTCCAACACAGACGAAAAGGTGGAAAACTTCTCTGAAAAACATTAAAACACCATCTTGGGACAGTGCCTTCATCCTGAAGTAATTATGGGACTCAGTCGAGTTTCCTTCACTGACCTCCCCTGAATATGGTTCAAGGCTTTTTCATGGCCTCTACTGTATCAGAAAAGTTGCTGGAGGTGGGAGGAGAGAACTCTCAGTTCCAGCACTGTGACTGAAGAGCCTCCAAAGAGTTTTCAGAGGATGACAGCTAATAAGACAAACTTTGAACCTAAATGCAGACATTTACCACACTGCTCCTGCTGAGTACAAACTCTGGAATTTGGCGTTGCTGCCTTGGGCTCTCCAGGATTTCAACAGATGTAGTGCATTGATTTAATGCTTAAAAGGGAACCCTGCTGTGGCTTCCACAGCTTGTTTCATCGCTTTAGAAATCAGGCAGTAACATACAAACAATACAAGCAATTTTGTGTTATAAACAACATCCAATGTTTAGGGAATTGGGATTAAAATAAAACATCTTCAAGACTTTTGGCATTCCCCTGTCCTCCATCTGGAGATAATTTTTATTTTTTTTTTCCAGACTCGTATTTTGTCTGTTTCTGAATTTTCAGTATTTTCCTTGTAACTTGGCAATATCTTCACTTTGCACTTCTTTTTTTTTTTTTCTTCAACCAGACACTTACCTTGACAGGGCTTGCTGTTTGCCCCAAATACTCAAGAGCTAATAGAAAGGCTAACTTCATGCATATGTACACACAGCCCAGTGTTTGTGCAATGAACACTCCACAGTGCTCACTGTATTGTACAATACTCATGTAGTAAGACAGAGAGCCCACAACAAAATCATTTCTATGTTAACATCCATGCTTTTGTTTTTTCATTCTTGGGACCTGATGCTTATACTATGCTCTTTCAGTTTTTATTTGGTATGGGGAGGAGGTCATTGTGCTTCTGAAAACACTTCTAGAAACATAAAAGAGTGGAGACTTTCTAAATCTTTTACCATTTGCTTTCAAGGAGTTGCTTCCATAATCATTTGAAGGAATTTGCAGAAATAAATTCAGGTACCTTTGCTTCTACCACTGTGTCATTTTCATGATTACACCTTCAAAGAAAAATAATAGAGCTAGAAAAGATAAAGGCAGATAGGGTAATGAAATATACAGACCACTTTCTGTGTTGAGCATCACATGAGGTATTGCTGAGGTTTTTAGCTTAGCAAAATACAGCTGAGTGGGGTCAAGATAGAAAATAATAAAAATAATGCATGGAGTTGAGAATGCGACTAGGAAAGCAACATTTACCATTTCTAATAATTCAAGGAATAGGTGGCAAATATGAAAGAAATGAAGAGATACTTCTTCAAACACGCTAGGTACACTAGGAGCCTCACTGCCAGAGGGTGCTGGAGATGCCAAAAGTTTACCTGAATTCAAACTAGACCCATTCACTGAAGTAAACTCCACCAAAAGCTATTAAACACAAATGTTACAATCTCTGGTTCTAAAAAATAATTACCCTGTGTGTCTCTGAAAGCTGAAAGAGATTGTCAGGGAAAAAGCACTATGTGCTTCTTCCATTATCTTACCCTTCCTTCTGCCATTCAGCACTGTGCAGGCAACATACTGGGCTGCATCCTGCTGTGAAGTCCAGCAGTTCTTATGTTTCTAGTCTAAAACCTAAGTTCCTTCAACTTAGTTTATTTTCTCCTTTTTTCCTGCAATTCCTATGACTCTGCTTTTTCCATCTATCAAGCCATATTTTTTGCCACCTTTATTGCCTCTGCTAATTTCTACTTCCTTTAGGTCACCTTCAGATATTAACTTGTTTTAGCTCCATCAGATCTTGTACCTTGAGACCTAGTAAAAAACTTAGAAAATAGTTTAGCAGCTTGATACCTATATTTTCTAGTTACCAGTGATTTGGGGGTCTAAGAATCTATTCTGTATGCTCTATTTCAAAGAGCAACTCCCAAAAAGAGTAGACTTAAGAACTCTCTATCCAAGTACCAAAAAATTGTAATATGCAAGAATTTGGATGTTGCTACTATTATACTTGTTCAGTGCTTGTTAAATTTGTATGCCTGTAGCTGAGGAGTGATTTTTAAAATGCAAGGTTGTGACTGCAATATTTGGCACAGTGGGGATGATGAAAAATGCCAGATGGAACAAAATTATTCTGATTTTTGATCCACAAAGAGCTTAACTGTCAGTCATGCTGAGCATCCAGCAGCTCCCATTGAAATCAGTGGCCCCAGGCCAATCCTGCTAGAACTGCTTAGTTTAGTTCAGTGGATTGACATCACTGCTGAAACTGCCTCACACCACAGCTGAGCTTTGAGAATGCAGAAAGAGATGATAGTGTCAATAAAATAAGGAGATGCAAAGAAGCCCTGGGGAAAGGCAAGAGATCGATGCCCTACTGTTCCTTCTTTTTTCTTTGGAACCTCTTTTGCATTTTTCATTCAAGTGCTGTCATTTCTGTTTACCACTGCTCTACTCTGTCAGCTCTATTTTGATTTGGGAGGACCTGGCAGGAAACATAACTGATTTTGAAGTAGAAATTTGCATCTCAGGTAGCAGTCTGAAGTCATACCTGCTGAGTCCTTTGCCTGTTTTGTAGCACATTCTTATATCTGATTAAGGGAGAACAAAATCCTTGCAATCATACTTAGTTGTGGTACATTGGAGGATATGACTGCAAGCAGCAGAGCAGTTCCTAAAACTACATTTAGAATTCACTCATAAAGTTTATTCAGGCTATTGTTTAGTCTTCTGTTTTGTTTCACAGTATTTTTTCAGCTGGCTATTCAGTTTTATTTTGAAGGACATCAAAACTCCAAATCAAAAAACACCTGAAACTGAAATAGCAAACTTCAGACCCAAAAGTAAGCTTGTCTGGCTGTTTGTATCCATGTCTGGATTTGGCTCACTTACAATGGAGCTGTGATGCAGATTCAAACTCCAAACATAATGGTTTTCTTTCAACTTACCTGTATTAAAATAGCAAAATAAATACTGATATGTTAGCAGAATAAGCATACATACTGTGTTGAAGGTGGTCTGTTGCTCTGTCTGCATGAAGATAAACTGCAGAACAGAAGGATCCCTTCAGAAGGTTCACAAGCAGTAGAGGATACATAAACTTCAAAGAATGAGGCTCTGATAATAAAGAAGAATGAAAAAAGGAGAATAACAAGGGATCTGCTCTGGTCACTGGATGTAATTTTTTCTGTTTCATGGATGCCCTGTATTAACAGGTTCAGCTGCCAGTTCAGACAGGTAATCATATGCTCATCAGTGAACAGGGAGAGACAGCTCTGCAATTCACTTGAAGCACATCACAAACAGAATGCTTCCTTTGAAAACCCATCTTTCAGCATAAGCTCACTTGAATTCTGCCATCTATGTGGTAAGTCCTTTACCTGAGATGATACCATAATTCCATGGAAATTATGAATTAAAGTGGTGGATTACTTTTTCATCATGTTAGATTGTACCTTTCTATATTTAAATTGTTTACAAACATTCTGTTTAAGCCTCTAGCAACACCTTTCAGTCCAGAGCACAATGCACTTAGGCTTGCAATGCTCTAGTCTACTTTGTGTTGCATAGAATGATGATGGCTGGGAGAAAATAAAAATGGTAGCAGAAGTAGGAATGGGAAGCTGGAAGTGAGTGCTAGAAGCACTGCAGGTGTTTTCCCATGTGGAGTTCATCAGTCTGCAGGAGAAGCTAGGGCTGTTAATAATGGCTGTGGGTAGTTATTATCATCAAAGATATGCAATTAAACTGCTTGGACTGCCCAACATCTCAGCCCTACATAAACACAGTATCTGAGAGTTCAAGGAGTTTTGTTTCTGCCTTGCAGCATATCCACAAATGTCAGGAGACATGCCTCCTGCTGTATGGCAGAGCTGCATCGTACCACACTGGCCGAAGACTGACAAATGTGCTGCCAGCCCAGGTGCATGGTTTCTGTGTGCTAGAGATGAAGTGGTCATGACAGGAGAACACTGGCCACTGAAGCCACCAGATGGGCTTGTTCTTGGAGTAACTCAAGCAATGAAGCCAGGTGGCTGAGAATCCTCAGCTGGACACCTGTAGCTAGGGATGGCCTGTCTGGAGGAGCCAAAATTGAAGCTTTATGCCCAAGTTTTGAGAGGCTCATATGTAGCTCCATGAGAAACAAAAGGGAAAACAAATGGGAATTAGCATGAGAGCAGGCTAATATTTTGCCAGGCTGTTTGCAGTTTTTGGTGTCACATAACATCATTACCAACTTCTCCATATGGTCAGGCTTTCTTCCAGCTGTCCTTTGAGGGTGGACTTTAGGAGAATGGGATCTTCTGGCAAGTAGTTGCACCATGGGAAGCCTATACGGGAATCTCCCAACTATGCATTTGCAGTTTTTAGCTGCCAAACTTGGACAGACTACTTTGAGTTCGCTTGTACCATTTTGCAGCTTGGTGGCCAAGTTCAGCTTAGTCTCTAGCCAGTGGTTACCCCAGGGTAACTATGCTTTACCCTTTTGTCAGCCTTCCTCTGTGCCTGGAAGAGGTAGTGTGTGCAAACTGTTATTGTCACAATGTTGTTAATGAGCTTTCACTCCAGTGGGAGGCACCAAAAAGGTGTGTTTTCACCTGGCTTTAATAAGTGTGTCTACAGATGAAACACAGATGAGAGAAGGTCTCTGTGAGACAATGAGGTGTGGTTGCTTAAGCCAATTTACAATACTAATAGCTGGCAGCAGGTAAAGAGATGATGTGTTCAGGACTAGTCTTTATATTATACCAGTTGGATTTTATTTTTCTACAGCAAACAAGTGATTTATGTTACCAAGTACATTTTCCTTTTGTGTGAGACATGATGCATCTCTTTGACTAGGTGGATTGTGTTTTGAACATTCAGAACAATTACTCAGTTTTTTTCTGACTCTTAGCTGGCTAAAGGCTTCTATATGTAGTAACAATCCATCTCTCCATCCTCCAGGAGTGGCTGTTGCAGTACTCAGGCACAAATCCTGAAGAGAGTAAACAGAGAAAAATAAGGTCTCTATATTGTATATCTATATATATGAGCATTGAGCTTTGCAAGTATTGTGAACTCTTCATGCAGTCAAGCAAACGTGCTGTCTCCTTCTAAGTGCTGTAGCTGCACTGCTTGCCTCAACATACTGTACTTTGCAGCTCTGGGCTGATGCTTACTCACAGCACTGAGTCTAGAGCCTGGAAGAGGCACTCGCCACAAAACTGGCAGCTGTCCACGGGAGAAAGGGGGGTTATTTGTGTCTGCCTGCATGGGATGATTTGTCTCTGTAATGTGCGCTCTATTCAGTGCTGACAATTCCCACAGTTTTATGATATGGCTCAATATTCAGTGCTGGTTTAAGAGCATTTGGCCATTGTGGGAGATGTGTAGAGGTCTTATGATTATTAACATTAAAAGGGATGTTTTCCATTCTCTTGAGTACAGAGGGTTGGAAACGCCAAAAGGTAAAAGCAAAATTCATTGAAATATTTATTTTTTTTAATTCTGTCACATGATTTTTTTGGGTGTGTGACATGGTTTCTGGCTGGCTGAAGCTGCCAATACTGCATTTGTCTGTTTTCAGTGCATCTGTCTTGGCAATGCCAGCAGCTCTGAGCTCCACAGGGCACTGATGCATCAGAGATTTAGCAGCACAACGTCTCTCCCTGGTGCTCCCAGCTCGCTGGGTCGGTGCCTTGACCAAGCCCTGGTCACAAACCTGCTCACAGCTGATGCTCAACAAAAGTGATGCTACTGGATGTGATGGCTTTTGGGGCAGAAAAGCACTAATACAGGGAGATGTCTCCCACCTGTTGACTTGGCTGATGAAGCACAATTGCAGTTCTGGGGAGTTTGTTAACTGCCTCTCCGGGCAGTGTGATTTGTACCAGTTGCCAGGCAGATGAGAACTGGGGAAGCAGGCCAGCGGGTAGGTGTCTTGAGCAATAAAGATAGTGAGCATTTAAAAACAGGCCTTTCAGCCACACAGGGAGGTTTTTACTCTCATGAGGGGAGACAGAGAAGCTGTTAACCTGCCAGCAGATTCACAGGTTTAAGCCCTGAAGGATCCGCAGTGGCAACCTAATCTGATTTCTTGTATAATTACAAACTGTGGAATTTCCCTGGCTTCGTTCCTGCTTCGCGCTCGCCCTGCGCGTCAGTGGGAGCACGTTGATGAGAGCAGCGTCCGGCTGCAATTTAAACATTCCCTGGGCCGTCCCGCCGCGGGAGGCCGGGCTGCTTGTCGGGGTTTGGTGCCCGCCCTTCCCGGGCGCGGTGCGGGAGCGGT
>NW_009952707.1:395174-431469 GCF_000747805.2 Chaetura pelagica
GGAACTGCCCCGGGCGTGGGTTTTTGTCCTCTAGGGGGAACGAGGAGGAAGCGCTGCGGAGGTCGCGTGGCCCTCCGTTATCCCGGGAAATTCCGGGATCACCTCCTTGTTTACCACCTTGTTCGGAAGCTTTTGATGTGACATTTTTTCCAGTGACACGATTTGAAATGGAAAGCCCGACTGCTTTTCAGCCTGGATCCCGGGGTTGGTTACCTGCCACCCTGGGGCGCTGGAAAGCGGGAGACAAGCTCATAACCTGATGAGGAGAAGGGGGCACAGATTTCCAAGGATGGCTCCGTTCATTCCCAGAAGGTTTTTCCAGCTGTGAGTTGCAGTTAAATAGATGTTTGTCTAAAAAAGGCGTGCCAAGGTCTGGGTGCTGAAAATCGGGCTGCAGAGGGAGCTACTAGCAAGGTTAAATTCTTCGTGTCAGTTGTTGTGATCCCTTCAGGTTGCTCTCAATGCCGCAGAGATAGGACTACGGAAAATCCGGGTTTCCCCGAATATATCTTGTGTTGTTTCCCAGCACGACTGTTTTCCAGGCCAAGTTTGAGTGTTGAGGCTGTTTGTCTGAGGCTTTGCTACAACAGGGTGTGAAACAGTAGTTTGAGTGATGAGCCAGCCAGTCAGCCAGAGGTACCAGCCGAGTGCTGCAAATGTGTGCACCAACCCCACGGTGCAGATCCAGAGGATGTGATGCAGCCTTGGATGTATTGAACAGTTGCTGCACAGATGGTTGGTGCTTGCAGAGTAAATATAATGCAGTCAGAACTAGCCAGACTTATTGCACTTGCTCATATTTCCGCATAGAAATACAGCAACTCAGGGATCCACTGAGGACCACAGCAGCAAATGAGTTTGAGGACTGTAGAGCCAGCATAGCTCAGTCCTCTGGTGATCTCTGGGTACAGTGAGGATTTGTAGGTGTAAAGCCAGTTATATGCAGTGTTCTCAACACTCATGGTTGTCACTTCACCCTTTGCTTCTGCAAACGGTAGTAGCAACTCATGTCCCTCGGAGTGTGGCTACTCCACAGCCCTAGTTTGAAGCAACGTGTCTCCCTCACTAGCTCTTAAAAAACAAAAGGAGCATAAAGCAAAGAAAACAGCTCTCAGCTGGGCAGCTCTCAAGCTGCTCTCTTCTGGGAGGAGGCAATGGCTGCCAACTCCATGTCCCACGCTTGTTCTACACCTCATAGTCTCGTCAAGCAGAAATCTGAGGAGGGGACAGAGTCTGTATCAACTCCCATCCCATTGCAAGTGGTGGCACTTAATTATCAACTGGCTTTGGTTGCTTGACCCCTGACTCTGACTGTATACAAAGTGTTTTAAATTTATGTGGATTTTGATTCCTCTTCACTATGGAAATGCATGAAATTACAAGTGAGCAAAGACTAATAATGCCAGCACTAGGGAATAAGATGCAAAGGTTTTGACCCCCGTGTCCTCAGCTTAGTGGATGCTGTTACTGTCTAATGAGTCTTCTGTGGCCCGTGTGAAGTTACTCAGTGTTACAAGGTCAGCAGGTAATTCCACTTCCACTCTGCAGCCAGCAGGCAATTGCAAAGCAGTGCACTGGGATAAGCATCAGATCTGTGAGGCATGTTGGGCTGAAGTGGTTTGCCAGTAGTCACGCAGGTGGTCAGTGGCAGAGATAAGAGTGATAAGAGTCTTAGCCCTAGCCTGGTGCTGTAGTTACCAAACAGCTCTCATCTCATGGCTCTGCACAGGCGAGCACAGTGACAGGCTGTGCTGGGATGTCAAAATCTTCCTCTGTATTTCAAAATCTTCCTCTACACATGCAGGGGGGGTTGGAACTAGATGATCTTTAAGGTCCCTTCCAATCCACACTATTCTGAGTCTCTGATTTTTCCTGCACGAGCAAGCTGATAGAACCTCTTTTCCATTTTGTCTCAGTCCCATGGCATGGCCAGGAAAGCTTAATTTTGCTTTGTCCTTTTTAACCTCCATTTAACTTAGTTGCTTTAACAGAGTTTAAAAAAACCCCCAAAACTATCAATCACTATCGTAATCTGTTTATCTGTTTATATTGTTAATAGGCAGAAACTATTGAAAACAATGGTCCTAATGAAAATGTAAACACTGAGAAATAGTTTGTTTCAGGCTGCAATATTATATATGTGTGAATAGAAACCCAAGGGCACAAGCAGTGGAAATGAGAGTCCAACTCGGTCATGTTTTCACATTAAACGTATTTCTCAGCACGCCCCAGGCTTTGGCTGGTGGGGAGGGTTTCAGTAACAGCAGGTCTGCTCAGCACAGCTAGAAACCCTCGCGGCACCGGGACTCTGCAGTGCCTGGAGGAGGGGGAAGAGCTGCTGGCACTCAGACCGCTCCCCGCCGAAGGGGAACACTGTGCTGGAGCTGCACCACGCACTGTACCGAAACAAAGCCTTTCAGCATCTCTGGCAGGAAAGTCACCAATTGCCATATGTCACTCTGCTGTGCATATGTTAAGTGGGCCCAACCAATCGCTTCGCACATTCTCTGTGTGACTTGTTGTCCCACACAATGAGTGCCCTGTTGTCACCAGCGCTAATGCTCTGCAATCTGCTCCGCCGCGCCGCAGCAGGCAGCTCCTCTCGTCCTGCCCCAGCACATTTTGCCACATAAGGGTGGCCCCACTCTCGCCGGATGCTTTGCAATCTGTTGCTCCGCCGAGTGCGGGCCCTGCTGTCGCGTTGGCTGCAGCCTGGTGGGCCACAAAGGAGCAGGCGACTTGCCCTGCTCAGCTCCCAGCTCGGAGCCTGCAGCCCCTGTCTGCTATCTGGGCTGCTCGGCAGGAACTAGTCGCACAGCAGGAGTGACCAGTGCTGGTAACAACTTCACCGCCCGGTTGTCCCCCATTCCTCTTCTTTGTAAAAATAGCTTAATATTCACAGGAGCCATGAAGAAGCATATCCCAGACTGCAAGTCAGTCTGACTTGCACAAAGGGAGGACACGGGGTATTTTGTTGTATTACTTGGAATCATAGAATGGTTTGGGTTGGAAGGGACTGTAAAGATCATCTACTTCCAACCCCCCTGCCATGGGCAGGGACACCTCCCACTGGATCAGGTTGCTCAGAGCCCCATCCAGCCTGGCCTTGAAAACTTCCAAGGGTGGGGCTTCCTCCACCTCTCTGGGCAACCTGTTGCAGTGTCTCACCACTCACACATACTTGAAGCACTTGTTACACAAACAGCTGCTATAGGCAAGGGCCCAATAGTAGTGGCCCAATACTTTGCTAAGAAACAGAGCTCACTGTGAGAGTTTCTCCAGAAACTCTTTTTATACCACCCTTTAATTCAGGTCTAGGAGACATGTAAGGTTTTCATGCTGTGAACTTCTTTGAAACAAACCTTTGGGTGTTCACAGCCTTGCTGAGGATTGCAGGCTGAATTTCAGCTCAGAAAAGTCACAGAAAAATACAGACATGCCTCTGAAGTATTCAAGTACCAGAAGGGTCATCTCCAGGATACAGTTAATGGTGCTACAGCCACCTGTTGACCAGTGAAGATGTGGTAAAGTATTGAAAAGCTTGTGCTTTCCGTTGTACTGCCAAAGCTACTAGCACTCATTTGGAGATTGTACTCTGGAGAATAAGGTGTGCATACGTGGAGCTTTCCTCAATGCAGGGCAGTTGTTCCCTCTGCCTGTAGTGTCATTTGAAAAAGTTGTATGTCAAAAGTAAAAAAAAAAAGCGCCTTGATTTAGCAATGTATTCTTACAACATTCACACATCTGTTTCCACTGAAGGCTTTGAAGACCATTAAAATGGATAAGATAGAAAAGGAAAAAAGAAAGAAAGAAAAAAACCTGCCTGTATAAATATGACTAATGCCCAGACCTGTCTGTACTTGTTAAAATGTGCTAGAATGACAATGTTAATAGCTTGGCCAAACATCAGAAAATCACTGCTTCATCTGATGCTGTTAGCTGAGTTATTCAGTAAAGGCAGAGCTGGAAATACAGAGCTGCCCCCCTGGGCCTCAGGGTGGAGTGTCAGAGATCTCACACGAGTGACTAAGGGATGCTAATGAGAGTCTGGCCCCCTGGGCAAGCTGCCCCGCGCTGCTGCCACCCTGTCTGGAGTGGCCTGGTACCACTGGGCCGGGACAGCTTTCTGTATCTAGCCCGCCAGTAATGTGGAAGGTGTGTAACATGAAAGGCCCTTTTGGACAGCACTTCAGAAAGAGACTAAAATGCCACTTTGTATTTGACTTGTGAGACTTTGTTCAGGCTCCAAAAGAAATGCCCGCGGTGAGTCACCAGCCACCCTGAGAATGAGCTGTGTGCCTGATAATCACTTTCAAATGTCCCACTTCCCTGAGGCTGAGATTTTTGAACAGGAATATAAAACCGCATCAGCTTTTGTTCTATAGCTTGGATAGTTATATTTCTTACAGCATTGACTACAACAGTGGGGCCTGTCTCTTTGGTAGTTATCTCTGCCTGTTTAAAGGCACACCTTGGGGGACTGAAGGAGTTGATCTTTGAATTTGTAACTCACAGTTCTCCTAAAATGCTGTGCCCTGCGTTCAGGTTACAGGCCCTGTCACGTCTGCCTTCCAGTGAGGCACGACTCTCACCTGCCTGGCTGAGAGGGGGAGACCTGTTGGGCTGTGTTTGTGCTAAATCCTGTCTAGCCAAGTGTCACCCCGTGAGCAAAAGGTGATGCAAAAGAGGGAGTCTGATAAAACCAGAGGTGCTTTATACTGCAGCTTCGTGTTTCCTGGAAGTGTCTCTAGGAATAAATGACAGTGCTTTAGACAGCACTTGCCGTAGGCATGTACTTCATTATGTTCTTCATGCAAGGACACATTGAAATTCAGTTCAAAGAGAGAAGGAAAACCATTTTGCAGTAACCAGAGATCAGATTATTTTGTAAGCACAAAAGCCTTTTGAGTAATAACTTTTCTGTGGAGAGTCAGATGGTTCCTATATGCTTAGTAGTCTTAGTTTCCCTTGAACTGTGTAATTCAATTGAGGTGCCTCACTCAGCTTTTAAACCATCTCATGCCAGTGTCTCACGGCACAGCTGTATTCCTGCACTGGCAAAGCCACTGAGCAGCTCTTGCAAGGCCAATATCTGCAGCCTTTGGTTTTGATCTTCTTCAGAGGGACACTAGGATAGTCTGACTGACTAAAATCTGCCTCCAGTGACCTAGCTTCAACAGTAGTTGAAAGCAAGGCTGCAAGTAAATCGGTGCTTGTAAGTTTCTGTTTGTACTACTCCAGAGGTACACAGAGGTTTCCAGGAGAGACAGGACCTATATTATTTTATGTACACAGAGGTTTCCAGGAGAGACAGGACCTATATTATTTTATGTGCCGTGTAATACAGGGTATAACATAGACCAGCCAAAAGAGAATTCGGAACTAAGCTGAGAGAATATATGGCCCCCTGTATTGGCAGTGTTGTGAAGAACTACAGAGAAATAAGCAATCAACTTAAACTAGAACTAGTAATTAGAGTGTTGTTCTGTTTGGTGTTTTTTTTTAATGTTAACTTTGCTGTCTCAGCTGAAGCCAAGAAACCAATATGTTACAGTAACTGGTACAGTTTTCCTTCTTTTCAGCAGAGATTTGGGCTGATATTTAGTTGGTTTAGCAACTGAAATTGACAGGTAAGATGCTGCTGGTACAGGGGAGAGATTTGGAAGAGAATGGAAAAGACAATGCATTACATTTGCTTGTACAGTAGTTTCCAAAAAATACATATAGACTAAGGTAGTAGATACAAACTGTTCCCAAGTACCAAACTGTATGGCCAAACCAGACCATAGTGAGAAAGGGGAGGCAGATGAACAGGTGTTTTTTTGTAGTAGTTGTTCAGGTGGATCATATCTTTCTGACCTTTGTGGTTATTATATGTTGATGAATAGATTCCTAATTATATATTCAGACTGTGCACTAGAGAAAACCAAGTATCTTACCAAGTCCTACTCACCTTGTGCTTAGGATCCTTTTCATACTCTTAATTAGGCAGGAAAGGATCAGCCCATTTTCGTTGGAGACTCAGGGGGAGTTGCTGTTCATAGTTTTTAATGATGAATGCTGCAGCTGTTCTTTCTAAACACAGATCCAGAAAGTAAAAAGGAGATGATCTTCAAGATTTACAGCAGATCAAAGGTGGCTGGCAGGAATATGGGAGGGAGAAAGAGAGGTGAGAAGTTTCTGTTAAAAAAACACAGTGACCCCCTCTGTCTGCAGGTCACCAGCATGTTTAAATTGGTAGTTCTTTTATCTTGTGCTAATTAGTAGGGGCTACAGTGGAAGTGCATGTTCTGTCAGCTCAAATTCAGTTAGTTGAGAAGGTAGACTGCCTTTTAGTATTCTTTTAGGGTAAACTCTTGCTATTAGGCACAATGTATTATCTAGGGACCTATTCTTCACTCTCTTAAGATTGTGGAAACTTTCCTGTGTTCCAGCTGGGATCACAAGTGTCTCCAGAAAGATGTACAACAAAGACCTATTGCTTTCCAGGATATCCTAGCATTGCGTGCACACATAAACAAGGCACACTGGACAGATGATGGGTCATGATTTGTTTTTACTACCTGTATGTCCTATATATCGCTGTGTTTCTTATTTATCTTTATATATATTTATTAATTCAAAGACCATTTACAATGATTCCCTTTATTTAAACATCCTCTAGATTCTATCTGCTTGTTTGTGCCTCCAGGAAAATCAATCCGTGTAGGGTACTGAACACAACTGTAATAAAGGAGAAAGAAATAAAATAGACAGTGAAATACGATGTGCTCTCTCCAGAAGGGAAAGTAGAAGCCTCAAGCCAAAGTCCAAAGGTTACGTACCATGGTAATGGTCTTATCTAACCTGATTATACCTAGTACTTGCAGGTAAACAGATTGAGACATGCTGCAGTCATGAAATGACGTCAGCAAAGCCTCATGAGACTCCCTACCACCCCATGCTCTACATCAGGCTGCGTTGCAGCAGCAAGCACCAGAATCCTGCAGGACTTAGCTGTTGTCTTCAGGCCATATCCTTCTCTTGGGCAACCCCAAAGATTTAGGCCACTTCGGTGGAGGGTCTGAGGAGAAGATGTGGAACATGTATAAGCCTCCAGGTCTCCCAGCTGAGCAACCTTTTCAGATCACCAAACAATACTTTGTATAAGCACAAAACTGAACTTTGTCATCATATGGAGGCTTAAATTCAATGACTGTAGTGATTGATACAATCTTGAAATGGAAGGGAGTAGGAATGAATGTTTCTCTTGAAGACATTTTGCGTTGTATCTTGGTTGGACTTTCAAGCTTTTTTGTTCACTTACTAACAGAGAAGTTTCTACTCCTTTGCCTCTTGCCCAGGCCTCTCTGTATGCCTGGCATTTCCTATATGAAGTGGTGCTGTGTATGCTCTCAGTACTGAGGCTCTTTCCCAGTTTTCAGCAAAGTGGAGCAGCATGTTTTCTGAGCCCAGAGCCCCATCTTCTCATCAGGTACTTTTCTAATGGCTGAACAGCATCTTTGTGTTTAACCTTTGAACAGAAAACTTAACTATTATACAGAAGAATTATTTTTCTGTTTGTTAAGGAAACTGGACTCCCCCCTCCCATGCCCCATTACATTATTACATGCCTGTTGTTTGGGGACTGTGAACGTAACAAACCACCCACACCGCAGAGATTTCTAAATTATATTTTGCAGGTATCAATGTCCATAGATCTTCTTTGTAATCGTGACCATCTTGTATGTATAAATACTTGTCTGTCTTGTCAACAGGCAGCCAAAAATGCCCTCCAGATGATGTGTTGTTTTTTCAGCCATGAGTGTGTGTTTGGAGAGAGTTTTTTAGTCCCTGTTCCCCCTGTTTTGCAGACACAAGCACACCACACTGCCTTCTTCCACCACATACTCTTCTAGTAAGGAAGAGCTAGTTGCTGGAGTTGACAGACCACTTCACAGGTCCGTACTGTGCAACTCCATCTCCATGGCTTTTATCTCCTTGCTCCCCTCAACCTCCCATCTGCCTCCCTCACAGGGAACCTGTGGGCAGCCCTGATCTTGAACTCTCCACCCCCTCCCAGATCTTTCTTATCTGTAAATCTGTGTACTGCTGCATCCACAACTTTCCCATGCATCTCACAGGCACACCCAAGCAAGCCTAATTTGTGCAGTAGCTTCTGACGTTGGCAGTGGTCACTTACAGCTATCCAGCCACCTAAACACACAGGGCTCCATACCTGTTCTTTCAGTATTTCAGAGATTGTCTGATGTTCTTCTCCCCTTCAACCACTCAGTGGTTCCCTTCCAGGTTATTTGTCATATTTATATGAATTGATGGTAATGAACAACCTGTGTGCTTGCTTCAATCTGGCTCTCTGTGTTAATCTCTTTCTTTGATACTTTTCCGGCTGCCTCCAGCAGATTAACATTGACTTTTGACTCTGCTCTTTCATGTATCTGACCAGAGGTGGTAGAAAAGACTTCTGTACCAGTTCTCTGAAATAGCCTTTAACCTATCTCCTGCTCATCAAATTCATCTTCAAATCATGGCTAATCCCCATGGCTAATGCTTCCTTTCCTTTGGTATTCAGGTACCTTCAAGCTAACTTTCTCCAGCTACAATTTGCAGGGATACTCAGCTCATTTCCCACCTCCTCCCGAGGTGAGAAACCACACTGGCCTGAAGCAGGGCCCATGAGAGCCTGTCTGCCTGTGGCCGCCCTATTTGGTTCCTCTCAATGACTCTTGTGTCCTTAGACTTGCTCTGTCAGCCACTTCCAGCACGGATGTTCTTCACGGGAAGATGTTTCGATTACATGGAAACAAAGGGGTAAGCTGATGCCCTGTGGTGCCTCACCCAGAGTGAAGAGCAATTGTGAGGCTGTGACTGTAGTGTCAGGTAACAGCCTTTCAGAGAAGGGAGCAGGTGGAGAAAATATCTTAAAAAAATGCAGGGTCTCAGATCTTCAGACTCCCCTGTTCATGTGTTAGTTCACAGCCTACCTGACATTGTGTCCTTTTGTTGGCTGGAAGATGGGTGAAAGAGGGCAGGAAACAAAAGGTTTGGAGTTTGCTCCTTACTGCACCACATCAACCTGCTCCTTTGTGCTTATCCAGAGCCTATCACTGGGGAGTCTTGAGGCACCTCCCAAGCATTACTCACCACCACTTCCCTCAAAAAAGGAGATTACTGGGGGAGATAAGGCAATGCAAACCCTGATGAGACTAGTGTTCTGTTTCCCACAGTATTGCTATGTACTCTGGAGGTGAACTGCACTGTCGAGTTTCCACTCATCATGGTGCTCAGATGATAAAAGCTTAGATTAAATCCTCTTTAAAATACTATATGGTCATAGTAAAACCAATTCATGTATTTTACAATGAAGCCATCACATTGGGGAGATGGTGGAATGGTGTAGTATGTGTGCAATAGGGTTAGTTGCCCAAATATGTCATATGTGGATCCAGTTTAAAACCAATGGAAAAGCCAAGGATCATGAAGATACAGGGATTCCTCACCTCTATTCCCTCCAATAATGTAGAACTGCATCAAAAAGGAAATGTTCTTATAAGTCTACTGAAGGGAATGGTTGTATCCTCGATGTTGTTCCTGTACATTTTGCCAAGTATAATGCTCACGAGGAAGTTCAACATCACAGGTGAAAGGATAAAATAGAAGAAGTATCTTGGAAAAAATCTCTGATAACACTGTAGAGAACATACGATCTCAGCAGAAAGGAATTTTCAAAAGTCTGGAAAAAGCTCTTATTCTTTGGGCTCTGCCAATTAAAAAAAAAATGAGAAGGAAATATGGCTAATAAACTTACATGCTTGGGGCAGGAAAAAAAATAATCAGTTTGTAGTTTGTTAATCCACAGGGAAAGTCAGCTACACATACAGCTCAGAACTCTGTTCAAGCAGAGCTGAGTCTGAAAGCTGCTGCCATATTCTGTGTTTGCTGCAGGTCCAGATAGCAAGGTAGAAAGGTGCGTTGCAAGGTAAGCATGAGCAGTGAACTAATCCCTTTTTTTAACTGTGTGAAAGGAATGAAAAGGGACATGCAGACATTAATCACAGCTTCTGCAGCATTTGCTGTGACGGCCCCAACCAATGTCCTTAGTGGGACACTGACTTTACCACAGTTGGGGAAAAGGTATAATGCCTAAGCCTCCAAAACTGCTCCCTGTGGCTAACATACTCTAACAGTGGGTAGAGCTGTTTGAAAGCAGACTTATGAATTTTTTTATTATTTTTTTTTACTTTCTACTCTAATTTAATATAATAACAACATCAAGGTTACCTGTTTATGCTCTCACCGCTAGGATAGAAAGCAACATTTTTTAAATTCATCAACCACAACCTCTAATGGACCCTGCACATGCATTCAAACCCCACACATGGAAGGAAGCTGGCTTGAGAAATCACCAGTGCAAGATAAATGGAGACTAGTCACTTGCACTCATGTCTTTGCTCAGCTGATTGTTTTGGTTATTCTTCTGGCTGTTGCTCATGCTCACTTTCTCTCTTTCACCCTGTTTTCTAACTGAATCCAAGCTGACAGCTCCATTTCTCAGAGAGGCTACAGGGTGCTTTGCTGCTGAGATTTTCAGGTTTTTGATCCTTCACAGTGAGCACATAAGAATGGAGGCCTCTATCAGCCCTTTCCCTCAAAGAGAATATGGTCCAAAGTTGGAAAGGGCTAATAAGCAATATGGGGGGAAAGAAGCAATTATATTATTTTATTCACTGATGCTAGAAAGTGAATGTTTGTCTGTGTTGTTGTAGCCTTTGTCTTGGTTCTTCCTCCTCCAACTGATGATAGTGGCCTTCAAATATCTTTTCCCTCCTTCCTTCCTACTATTTTCAGTCTTCAGCTTTTCATTTTATTTGAAAACCAATACCCTGCTAGTCATTTTTTTCAGTCACTTGCCTCTGGGTTTCTACAATTTTGCTTTTCCCTTCACTCCTACTACAGTCTTTCTACCCACTCCCTCCTGCCCTTCCCACCTCCACCAAGTTTTTAAGTGTTTCCAGCACAGCTTTAGCTCTCACAAACAACAGCAATCACGTAACAATTTGCAACCATTAACCAATGAAGTGTCACATCTCTCTACAAGGTAGATGACTGTTTCTGAGCATGGCTAAGCTACTGCCGTTTGGTGTAACAGATTGTTCAGCTGTTTCTGCTCAAAGGGCCCCAGACAACAATAGTGAAAGGCTGTGAAAGGTCAGAGTTGGGATGAGCAGCTAGAGCTGTGTGTGGGAAACAGAGGTGCCTGCTAACACGCTGCTTAGCTCTGAACTCTCCTTTTGGGTTTGTCAGCATGAAATGTCTTCTATTTGTAGCATCAAATAGGCTGCATCTTAAAAAAACCCAACAAACCCACAGAAAAGTCCATGGCCCAGTTAGAGCTCATCCTTCTAGTCTTGATGAAATGGCATGGAGTAACTGGTCTGTCTTCTTCACTCCCTGACCATGCTGCCATGTTCCCATAAACCAGATTGTGGTTGGTCAGGGCGAGGCTGTTGCTTCTGCTGAAGGCAGCTCGTTAATAAATGAATGGTGTGACGTTACCCAGGGACTCCCAGCCTGAAATGCTGCATCACATTTTTCCCAAAGGTGGAAGATTTGTGGGTTTTACCCTAAATTAATTAAGAAGCAGAACCTTAATTAAGAAGCAGGTTGCTTCTGAAACAGCTAACCCACTTCAAAGGGCTAGAGCTATATACTTAATGGGGAACAAAGAAAACAGGGTTAAAACAGACCATGTCTGTATGTTGTTCTTGACCCATTCATCTTGCACATGGGGGGTGCTCTGCTGGCATTTTAAAAATGGCAGTGGAACATCTGCCACCCAAAAGGAGAATTGGGGTGTTCGGGAGGGGCCTGTGGTTTATTCAAAAGCCACTGCTCTCCTTTTGAAGCAGAAGATGAGCCAGATGTATACAGATTATTTTTTTTTTCCTTTGCCAACTCCTGGTCACGTTCCCATTGATTTCAGTTCATGCAGGATATTCCTCTTACTCTCTTTTTTTTTTTTTTTTCTCCTAGTTATGTGGTTTCACTTTATGAATGTGGCAGGCCAGTTGTTCTTGTTTCATCCTCTCCTCCTATCAGGTATAGCTGCTAGCTGAGGGGCAAATGGTTGAAGAAAAACTAGAAAATAGTCTCTTAAGAATATCACTTTTTTAGAACCTCAGTTCTCACAGTGCTCAGTGTCCTTCTAGAAGAAACACCTCAACCTCAGATAAGTTCTGTCTTCCTCAGTCAGTTCAAATTGTCAAGCCAGTGATGTATTTGATACCATTTATAATGTAAGATTTTGAATGGGTCATTCCTACTTCTGGAGTAAAAGGGGATGGGTGGCTTTTCCCATTAAAACAGCATGGTTTAAATGATGTTTCAATAAACTCCACTACCGTTTCTTTAGGAAGATACACAAGGCAGTCATTGTTCTTGCTGATAAAATGCCAGAACACATATGGACTTCTTGCTGAGCTCGTCTTCCAGATGTGCCAGTCCTGACTGCCATCCCTGCAGGCTTTTATAAATCCTGCTGGATGTCCATTGCACTTCAGGGAAGTGCACAGATGTTTCTGCAAGCCTGGCCTTGTGCTACTTTGGAAAATGCTTTTGAAAGTTGCACCCAACCTTAAAAAGAGATTGATGTAAGAGATGCAGATAAATGCACAAAACACTTTCATTTTCTTTATTTTCAATCGATACTGTATGAATACAAAGTTTCTAGAAAGCTACAAAAATTCTACCACTTTATCAAGAAGGCATCAAAATGTGTCACTTTGCAAAGACATGAAAACACCTGCAGTAACCGACACAAAAATAGCATTTTTAGAGTGATGAAATAATTGCACTTAACTGTCATGGATATTAAAGTTATCACACATATGTACCGCGAAAGCTAGAATACATTTTTTTTTTTTTACAAAGCACTTTATAAAAAAATTCTCTGCACACAAAACCTATAATTTTCATATTACTATCATACTAAAGATAAATTCACTTTAAAGCCAACACTTAAAAACATTTTAAACAAAAAAAAGGTACCAGTACCTACACACAGACATTAACAAATACAAGAATACTGTACTGCCAAGAGGTTTGACTGAAACTCCTTTTGAAAGCTTCTGCAAATATGTTAAGAAAACATTGGAGAACATTCACTTTTTTCAAAGAGCCTTCCCTCCCTGTCTAACCTAGAGGTACTTTATCATCAAAAGGCAAGTTCTACATCAAAAGTTACCAGCAGCAGTACAATATTAAAGTAACCACTGACCATATATGAATATGCTTAAGTCACAAACCCATTTTATACACATTACACAAATAAACATAAAGTGAGAATTCCATTAAGTCATTTACAAATGTGAACAAATGCACATGGCAAAAAAACCCCAAAACGAAACAAAAACCCAACCTGTTTTACATAAAATGTACTGAAGAATTAAAGGCTATTCAGGTTTCAATGTTATAAAATTCTTTTGTCTTTTTTTTTTTTTTTTTTTTTTTCAGGCACATATTGTATTTTTTGTCTGCAGTCATGAGCCTGAATCAGAGGCCCATAAAACAAAACAAAAACAAAAACACATATTCTGTAAGGAGGTAACAGGGATCCATCTCCTTTTAGTCAACTGAGTGCATTTAAGATTTAATTTACACACTAAAACTAATTACATGATCTCAGCAAGAATGACCTGAAAAGTTAAAAGATGAAGATGTCCGAAGTGTTTCTTGTCCTTTGACTTGTCCAGCCTCAATGGTTTTTTTTCTAGGGGACACACACTAAACATCTCGTTATGAGAGAGGGGGAAAAGAGATCATCCTGAGAAAAGCACAAAACCAGACTCTATCCCACACATCTGCTGTGCGACCGGGTACGTGTCCAGAAAAGGGCAGACAGAAGGTTTCTCAGTCTGACTGATCGAGTGACCCAGGAAAAGTATAAGGGGAACTGCTTCAGAAAGCAAGTATGCCCTAGGACTTGCAGTGGAAAAATAAATAGATATGGATTAGTATGTCAAATGTTGTATCTGCCTTGAACTGGCCAGTTACTTACATTCAACATCAATGTACACCCTTCATTATTTCAAATAGCCTAAACCCTGGAGGTTTTAACGGAAGCAGCTACTGCCAAATGTAATGAGCTATAGCTGTGGGTAGAAAGGGAAAATGAGAAACAGGCATTATATCTGCAATTCCTTCAAAATAGTGGTGCAGTACCTAAATAAAATCCTTTTGGGATTCAAGTAAGTAAAACTACATTTGTTAGTAGTAATTTTTAACAGCCCCAAATGGTACCATAATGCTTATTTTAATATTTTAATGAGACAGAAGTGTAGTTTTTCACAAATACTTACTAGCACAGCTGAAACATTTGGTAATAACCAAAAATATATGTTCTACTTGTGGGGCAAAAGTGTCTTTGCCCTACCTCAGTCTCATTGAGTTCAATAGGATTACTTGTCTTATAGAGGTAAGTGAGATTTAGACCTTGAAGGAATAAAAAAAATAATATTTTAGAGACAGGGAACTTGAATTATCACAATATTTACCACATAGTGTCACAATATTTCTCTATATAAAAAGTTAATCTTAGTTTTCATCAAATACTTTAAAAATCAAGTTAAAAATTGTATTCACAACTATATAATCCCTCTGACAGCTTTTGGTTTTGCTGATATTTGTTCTTTCTAACATTGTTTTCTTAAAATCTTGCTCCTCTTCCCATCAGCTTTAGTTGCAGTGTATAGTATGGCCCCCTTTCACAGAAGGTATCAAATACAGACACGTTTATAAGAGGAGCTAATTTGTCTTCTTTTTTTTGGTCTTTTTTTTTTTTTCCTTCTTTTTTTTTTTTTTCCAAGACATCATCCGGGAGAAAAACAAAACAGAACAACCCTGTGTTTTGAATCGTGCTGGCCAGAGTTCCTCTAACAGCACCTTCATCCACAATGCTCACACTCAACATTTCAATGCTTAAAAACTCACGATTGCATTTACCCTAGCTAGTGTCTTTTCTCCATTTTCATCTTGTTTTTTGCACCTGACTTTCAGCAAGGCCAACTTTGTAAACAAAATCTTCTGTCTAAAAAAAAAATAAATCTTCACAGATACTGAAATATTATTAAAGGAGAACAATAAAGTCACTTTTGTCCACTGTCTGAAATTCTGCAGTATATAGGTCTCTCATTATGCAGATGCTCAACTGGATGAAGATAATATAAATGTGAATTGTTTTCATTTTTATATCACAGACAAATCAGTTGCTGGTTTGCAGTGCTGTCAGAAATGGCAAACAGTAGGTTATTCTTCAGCAGGTTGATCATTAGCGAAATTACTTTGCTATAAATGGTGCTCTTTTGTGAATAGAGGCCTGTAGATTCAACTTATTCCAATAAACCAAAGGCATTACGGTGATAACGAAATATTTTTGGTCTCTCTACAAATTGTCATTATTATGGCAGCACTTTTCTAAGCTGGAATTTCAAACCAAAGGCACTTTCATGCTAGAGTGCAGAAGAGTCACAATTAATTATTTGGTCATGAAATTTAAAAAGGCAGCATTTATTAATACAATTCACTTTTCAAGGAGAACTAAGAATCCATAACCTTTCCTTTTGGTATAGACATTTAACTGCGCAGTAATGGGACTGACTAGTACAGAAGGTTGGTTTAGACCAAGCAGTCAAAGACTGTTTCTGTGGGAAAAAAATACAGATATTTTAAAAAATGGAACCAATTAATAAAACAATATATAATATTTATGTTAAGAGGCTAAAGGTACTTCTAATATAATGCTAAGGCACTGCATATTGTAATGCTTTGGCAGCTCTCAATTAAAAGGTCCCTACAAAAAAGTAACAGTAACAAGATAAGTACTTCCAGCTTACAAAAGAGCTCACAGTTTACAGGCAGCCTGTTGGACTACACACCCCACACTAAACAGTTGAAGGATTAAGGCTTTTAAGAATTAACATATACAGGGTATGGATCATTTACAGAAGCATAAAGAAAAGACAATGGAAGTATTTTCCCTACTATTACATACGTGAACACCAATAAACATTGTGACTTTTTATACCCTATAGTGATGGCATATGTAGTGTGCCAGATGCTATGAAAAAACCTGTACCTGGTTTTGCAATTTGACTTAGATACTTTATATGCCTCAAAGAGTTTGCTTGTTATTTAAAAAAAAAAATAAATAAAACCACCAAACCCACAATTCAAACCCTAAGTAAAAGACAAGTTTAGAACAAAATAAAAAAAAAAGTAGTGTTTGACTTGTAACACCAAGTGCTTAGAATAAAGGGCTACCGTTAGGCTGTTACAATGCAGGGCTTTTCCTGATTGTTAGTGTTAAAAAATGAGTGTTAAAAGAGACCTTGCCACGGACATATTTCTCTGTTCAGTTCATGCAATATAAACCCAAAGATCATCAGCCCTAATATCCACAAGCAGGTAACAGCTAGACATCACAGCAATCATCCACCAACAAGAGTTAGATCAGAGGCAGGCTAAGGATTCAAGCAGCCTTCCTTCTCCTCGCTGATCTATCTAACATGCCCTAACCTGACTCTCCACCAGTGTTAAGGGATGAACCTGCTCTGATCTGGATGTACGACAACCTGCCACCTCAGCTGGACTATATTCTACTCTGGTAGTTCAACAATGGGCAAGTCTAACAGCAGGTACTATGCAGAAATGTAATATCCAGAAATTAAGACTGGCTTTTTTGAAGACTACAGTACTGTGCTTGGGAGAGAATTCTAGATTTCAATTGTGCATAGGCACACATGGGTAACGGGCAGAGAGGAGGGACCTGCTCATGGTAATTTCTTGGATTCAGGACTGCAGAAGATCTTCCCAGGAACGCTCTTTGCTAATACCTCATGATTGATCTTTAAGGTGGCTTGTGCTTGGCTCGGCAGCCCTCAGCCTTCCAGACAAATGTTTTCAGTGAGAACCTGCTGCCGGCCCAGCACCTGCTGGAACAACTGCTGCTCGGGCAACTGTGGGGCAGTGCTGGGTGTGCAGCAGCAGCAGAGAGACTGAGCAACACTCTCCGGTGCAGCCAGGGGGAAAGAGACTATTTCTCTCATATGTGTGTACCTTAGACAATCACTCACACCCACATCCATGGTTTGAATCCTTACAGTATTAAAATATCTCCAGCTGTACTTCACTTCCTGGAGTCTTCCCTGAATATATCAGAAGGATGAATGCTACCACATCTGGATGCAAAAGGCCATCAGACCCCACGTGGTACGTATGCGTTTGTTTCAGATCAGGTCTTCGCCAGTCGGAACTGGAGAGACAACTGGGAGAGGCGTAAGAGCACCATGAGAAAGAGGAAAGGGAGAAAAAAAATATTTAAAAAATCTCCAGTTTCCAGTCTTCTTTGCCTGATGTTGGTTGTGATTTTCTAGCATCTCAGAGATATTAAAGCTGTTGATCCTTTCAGAGGTGTACGTATTCTTCTTCCAAACACGTTAGTGTTTTGCTTTCAGTTTACAAATTACTCAGTGCTGTTGCAATGTCAGTTGTTTCCATTCATCTGTTAATTTCAGAGTTGCAAGTTTTTTGCTCATTAGAAAACATAGCTGTCCATATAAAATAGAACTGCACACACAAGACTACATAAAATGCGAGTCTAAATCTTCAGTATTTACCTACTTATTGCAAAATGAGCCATCTTTTTCATTAAATAATCAATTTTTCATATTAGTACAATACAACTTTATACTCTTTTAAAATACACTAGATATGTTAGGGATAAGGGATGATGTTTTCTTTCTCTGCAATACCTGTTTGAAAGTTTAATGGATTAGAAGATTAGTTTTAGCATTGAGAAAAAAATACAAAATTTGCCTAATTTCAGGGCCCATCTGTTTCTGTCAGGCATTTCTTAAGGCTTTTTCATTTGGTTTCAAACAGAAAAAATGTTTCATTTTAAAAAATAATTTAGTGAATTACATTAGTCCATATTTTCCACCCTAATTAGTTACAAAGATAATTTCATAAAGATTATCAACTTTGTGTACTCATTTACAGTTACAGCTAAAGATTAATTTCAATTTTACTTGCATTGTAAAACAAGTATTTTATGTTGGAAAAGAACCAAAATAAATTCTTTAAAATGCTGTCAGTTTTTCCCCATGGCAAATGCTCTGTCATACATTTTTCTATCAGAATTAAAAATAGGCCTCCACAGACAGAGGCATTAGGTTCTTAAATACAGTCTTCCCAAAGAACTGTGGTTTACAAATTTGAAGAACACTTAGTTTTAGAAATAATTTTTACAACTGTACCAGAATTTCACAGCTACAATTATATATGAACACATTAAAAATGACTTCACTAAAACAGGATTTAGAAAAATGTGAGTGAAAGTTGGGCCAGAGGCACTGCCACTTAGTGTTGACGTTTACAGTCTGTGTTTTGATAAAGAAGTGAAATGAAGTGTATATATAAATAACTGCTCAGTCCTTTACAAGCCTGTAGATGTGATGCTGTGCTCCATGTTCGCTGTTCGACACTTCAAATACACAAGCCATGCAGAGCAGGGTTTCTTGTGTATCCCTGTTTGTTACAACCTATTTGAAGGGGAAGAAGAGGTAGACAGTATATTACAAACTTGGAAGCACCAGGGCTGTAACAAGAAAGGACTGATTTAAATCAAGACAACCTTTAGATGTGAGTGACTTAAATATGTGTGCCCTTTCTTTGGCAATTTAACCTGGCCTCCATGACTGAGCTCTGGAGCTGAGGTGTGGGGGCTGTAGCTCCTAGTGGAGGGCACTGAGCTCCATTCCACCCTGGCCACTTGACCATGAGCTGCCATCATGTGGTCTTGGCTCAGCATTCCGCAACCTGAGGCCCTGCCAGAAGGCAGCTGAGCAGGTGCACATGGCTCTGTGCTCACAGGCCTACCTGTGCTCACAGCCCTGCCTGTGCTCACAGCCCTACCATGCCCCCAAGTCCTGTGGTGGCAGCTGCAGGGCTTGGCTGAGGTGCCACTGCAAAGCCACAGTGAAAGCAAGCTGGGTAACTGGATGAAACTGGCCTAAAGGCCACTACGTGCACCATTCCTCAGGCTTCAGCTCACCTGTTGGGTGTACCCATTACTGCAGGCTTTCCTGGCCCAACAACTAATTAACACTACTGACGCTTGCAGTATTATAACTGGCATCTCAGTGAGATTGTGTCAGATGAATGGGATGCTTCAAAATTACTGCTTCAGGCATGCTACAAACACCAAATAGAGACTCGCATGAAAAAAGAGAAGTAAGCTGAATTTTTGGAAAAATAACAAAGATGTTTCTTCATGTTCTCAGCCAGCTCAGCCTTTTCATCCTTAGCGTCCATAGTGCACAATTCCAAGAGTATTACTCTGAAGTCAATGGGATGATTTGTTTACTAAGCAACATGACTAAGGGATTTGGAAACTGGTTTTAAATATTACAAATTCAGCAAGGCACACAAAGCCTGAGAGTATTTTAGAAATAGAAAAATAAAAAGGGAGCCCGTACCAATAAAATAGTGAAGTTTTCCAACACACTGTTCATCATGTATTTCTCTGGTAAATGCTTCAGCTTGTGTATGAAGTTGATCATATATTCACACATTGGGGAGCGATTTATTCTGTACACAAATCGGCCATTCTCAAACCTTGCATATTCAGTCTAAAAAAAATAGTAAGAGAACATCTAGAATAAGATAATTCAGAAACAGCAATAAAGTGTATACTCAATCTGTTGTTTTTCTTTCTCTGTGTAGACAGAAAAATGAGAAGGTGGCTCTCAAGACACACAGCCCCCCCAATCCCTACTTGGAAATAGGAGCAAAAGCATTTTTGCTTCAGGTCTCTCCTGCCAGCTGATGTCAGCTGCAGGTTCTCCACCAAAAGGTACCACAGGCAGGGTGGAGGAGGGTCTCCAAACCAACAGAGTTTTACTTAATGTAGTGTCACCATTCACGTGGTGATTTAAAATAAACACAAACATGGCTGGGCAGGAAAATACTCTTTCAGGAAGAATTAGAGGAAGGAAGAAAAAGACAGATGAGAGTAAAGACAAGAGAGAGAAAAGCTGAATTAAAATGAAAGGGAACCAGAGAATCACCCCACACAGCCCATCACAACACCCACCTCTACTTTTTCTACTACTTGCTTTCCAAATGAGCAGACTTTGGTGGAACAGGTGATTGTCATGTTTTCTGAGCTCTCATACTGACTAGTGACGCCGTAAAATGCTCCTGTATCATCTTGAATGTTGCAGTTTAGGTCAGCCTGTTGGGAAAAATTAATAGATATTGAAGATTTTATTTTTCGTTTTGACAGTGTCAGTAGAATAAGCTGCAATTACCTCACGCTTCTTTTCAGAAATAAGCGGGGGGCAATTTTTATGGTGACAACAGCAACAGTCGGTCAGGAAAGTACCTGCCTAATTGTTGCAGTAAAAACCATAGGGAAGTGACAATTTTTCCAAACTTCAAACTACAAACTACAACCCAGTATTTCACTGGGCTACAGGTGATGTTCTTCTCTGGCAGCTCATGAATTCCCTGGAGCAAAGGGTATGATCACCTGTGAGGAGCCTGGCTCCAGAGCCGACTCCTCTGGAGGGAACTGGCCCTGTTGCCTCCAGTGCAACCAAGCCATCCTGCTCCTGGGACACCATCATTGCCATCGCTCACTTCCTTCTATTCCTTTCTTAAAGCAATGAAATCCTCATGGCAAATGGAAACAGCTGCACAACATAGGAATCAATCTCTGATAAGACTCTGTCAAGGCCTATGGCCCTGATTCAGCAAAATACCTGCCTCCATGGAGCTGCATGACACAACTCACAGGCTCCCCATGTGATGTGTGTGCCCTGAGCCCTGCCTGACACACCAGTAAAATACTACTGGAAGTATTTGATGCCTTTTGGTATTTCTCTGCAGCCTCAATAACTGCCCAGCTGCCTTTGACATCTAGCAGCAGAGACTGAGACTTGCAGAATCAAGTGAGGAACAGTGCTACCTTTAATTATTTACATTCAAATCCCAGTCGTGTGCACAGCATGATTAATTTGGCTATAAAGCAACAGCACAGGTCACATGCTGAATCCAGCCTCCCCAGCAGCACTGAAGCTGTTCTGCCACTGTGCTCTTTGTCATCATGAATCCATTTTCAAAAGCCCTCAACTTAAAAGAGCACTAATATGGACACAGGCAGAGTCTCGGGGTATCCACAGCTGGATTTGTTGATTCAGGCATTAGTTCTGCTGACATCTTTGGTGCCCAAGGAGAGAGTGGGCAGGGTTTTCTTTTCATGTGGAAATAGCTGATCAGCTACTGCAGTGTAACATCTAAGAACCGTCTGAATTTTTAACTTATTCTGAGACAAGCATTTTAGCAGAGAAATGCACTTTTGCAGCTGTTTCACTTGCTTGTCTAGCTCTGCTTGTTTTTATTGCTAATATAGAAATGTAACAGAACAGATGCATTCATGTCTACCTTGAGACATTTAAAAATCCTAGTTTACAGGTATGTTTATTTACTAGTTAGTGTGGAACATTTATAATCCTGCCTTCACTATAGTTCAGGTAATTTGTAACTGCTATTTAATTTTTAACTAGGCAACAACTCATTAATTCCACTTAGTGTCTACAGTCCTTACTTGTGGTACAACATTCTGAGGCAATATGCTGATAATGGCACATACTGAGCTAGTTTGTGGTACAGAGAAGACATAGGTCTAAGATTACTTCAGGCTGGCTTTGGTAAATTAATCAGTGGGTAGGTCTCCTGAGGTTTACACACAGTAACACAAACAGCCCTATAGTCACGTATTTTGCATAACAGAAAGAAACCCTATCGCTCTTACACCTTGTTTCTTGCACATGTTTTGCATGAGGTCAGCAGTTAATGTTTAATGTACATCTAAAGCAGTGTGCTCACAGGGAGCTGTAAGAAATTGTTCTGAGCTAATAGTAAATAAGCAATTTGCCACCACAGCTGGCTTGCAATCGGAAGATGGCAAACAGCTAAACATGACCAACTGTAGCAGCCATCAGCCGGGCCACAGCTGCTCCACTGGAATTTCTGGGGAGCAGAGATTTCTGATAAAACAATTGCACTGTTGTAAACAACAACAAGAACAGTAGTAATATCTTAAAAAATGGTTATTCGTGCTGCTACCACAATTAAAATTTTACTATAAAAACTTTTTTTTCCTTTCATATATGGACAAAATATTTAAGAAATCATAACTAAAACACTTCTCACAATTTCATGTTGTCAAAAGGGTCAGCTGCACAGACCTTACATTTCAAGCTGCAGTAGCAACTGCTTATAGAGTTAAAAAATGAGACTAACATTTAATCTGCTGTCTTCTGATTTTGAAGCCCACTGGAAGAAAAAAAATCTAACAGTTGTATTTACATGCTGATATTCAACCTGGAAAAGTAACACATGTGGCCATCTGGCACCCTGTTGATCACTCCCACAGCTCTTCTAACTCTTGCTGAAATCACCAGGAGTCCTGTGTACACAAAAAATACAGGCTGGAGTCCTGATGTTTGAATGAGGAATGTTTGAAATTATCACTCAAATGTTATGATTTACTCTTGTGCAATCAGAACATTGTTACAAAAGTCCCATGATGGTAATATAGATGTGAATTACCTTTATTTGCTCTACTTGCTATTAGATTTAAATTTTTTTTTAGAACAGCACACAATTGAAGTGTTTTAAAGGAAAGACTGAATTTTCCTTTTAAACACCAGTTTGCATGTTCAACTAATTACAAACTGCTGAGAGCTGAAGCTGTAAGAGTCCTCCAAAAAAGTCTAACACCAACATAAAAATCCCAAGAGTTGGCAGTAGCAAATACTCTTAAATGACAGTGTCACCAAAGCCTCTTTTAATACTGAAAGAATTCTGTCTTTTCTCACATAATATAACAGATCTTGCCCCTCAGTCTTGCTTCAGATTTTTTCATTAGAGGCCAAGTACATGAGCAGTGGGAAGGAGTGCACAGCATTGCAAAGAGGGGATTGTCATGAGAAGGGAGTTTTCTGAAGCAGGTGTTGAAAGATTTGCTCCATGCTGAGTTCCTTCAGGAAAGAAGGAACGACTGTCACTTCTGGCAAATACAAAACTTGGGTTAAAAATGATGGTGAGAGACTTGATAATTCTATTGTTCTGGCTTACATAGTAAGGAGTTCATCCACACACACTCCTGAAGGAAAAATTGTATTTTTTAAAACTGACAAAAGTGGGTCACAGTTAAAATTCAGGGGTTGTCCCTCTGCCAAAAGGTTATGAAACTTAAAAAAAAACAAACCAAAACAAAAACCCAAATTAAAAGAAGAAAGCTGTACTAAAAATGGGCACTCCTGTGGCTATAAGAGTTGGAGGTGTAGCTTTGAGCAGGAATAAGGTGATGTGTTACACTGGTATTCAGTTTTAGCAGGCTCCTTACTACAGTATTGATTCCAGTTTTTGTGTCTACATTTTAGAAAGGATGTTGGAAAATTGGAAAGTGTTCAGAAAAGAGTTACAGGAATGATTTCAGGTCTGGAAAACATCCTTTGTAGTGAATGACTAATGAAACTCCATCTACTTACTTTTTCCAAGGGAAGTTTTTCCATGACTTTGTCATAGCCTACAAGTTGCTACATGGGGAAGAGTCTTCTGATAGATTAAATCTTGCAGAAAAGGACATTAAAAGATAGAAAGTTAAAGCTATGCAAAAGCTAAATGAGAAACAAGGCAGAGACTGGTAACCCTGATGGCAATGCGATTTTCACGTGGTGGAATCACCATTACTGGGGATCTTTTTTAACCAAGCTAAATATCCAACTAACAGGGACGCTCTAGTTCAAGTAGGCTTATTGTCCACAGGCAGACATTACTTAGTGAAGTTCACTGCCTATATTACAGAGGAGGTAAAACTAGATAAATATAACAATAGCAAAATTGAAATACAGAGATTTATCTTATTAACCTCAATTAACCCTCTTTGTATAATTTCCTTTTCCAATGATCCCTGTGAAAAATGTGACAACAGTCAAGCTTCTGGAGGGCTGTGCTTGCAGCCTCTCATGCTGCAACCAGCCTTGTCTCATTATTTCCTTGGTACTCTTGTCTCTAGCTGTTCTCTTGCATTTCAGACTCAGATTGCAAGGCTTCCTGGACTGTAAACCACCTTTACCTTCTGTACAGCTTCTCATGCAACTATGCTCTGATCCAGGGCTCCAGGAATTAGGGTTGGTGAGGGCTATTGGAGCAGCTAAGCAACAGCTAAATAACCTTTTGAATGGCTATTTTAAAAATATCAGCATTCTTTCAAATATTATGGCATTTAAAATTGCATGTTATGATCACCTGTGATGACCAAGAGTTCATTTACTCACTGAATTTTAAAATACAAGATCAATACAATCTAGGGAAAAAACCCAACAACTTAAAACCACAAATGGAATATTGTTTTTTTCTACTTTCAAGAGTAAAATTCTAATTTTGATTTATTTCTGAGAGTTGAGATTCATTATTAGGTGAATGCATTTGGAGGCATGAGAGGCACTCAGCTTTCTGGCACCCTAACTACAGTAGTTGTGTAAGGACATGATTAATTCATTAATAAAGCATAGCTTGACAATGGGTAACACTGAAAACATTACATATTAAAAGCACCAAGCTTTTCACATGCTGCACTGAGAAGCCTCTGCCCATGTGCCAGAGCAAACACCAAAACAGAGGTGGCTGCAACCAAAATAGAGGGTAAAAATATAAATTAATTATTCTTCACATTCACTTCAGAATAGCTCTCAGGCTCTCTGCTAAAGGCAGGGGGCAGAGGGTAGAGCGTTTGTGTAATAATAACAGCTTTGGCTAACAAAAAAGCAACTCCAGCAAAAATTGCTGAGAAGAGTCTGAATCCTTCCTGCTGAGAAGGAAAACAGCACCTACTGGAAACAGTGGGATTTGGGGAGGGCCAGAACAATTTACACTGGCATTCAGTAGTTAACATTAAGCACATAAGGTCACTTATTAACAACACATAGGTTTTAACAACTGCTGACTGCAGGGAGGTGTGTTACTCATATGACTGCATCATCCCTCCCCTCCTCCTCTCCAAAGCGTGATCAAAGAGCAGAGATTCCAAATGGTGAAGCAATTTTTTCCAACAGGAGCATCTGGGTCATTGGCACGTTTCACTGCGCGTTGTGCCGCAGCTCAGGAATTGCATCCAGGTCTGCCACATGGTTGGGCTGGTGATGGACAGGCCAAGCTGCTCCAGCTTCCCAGCTGCTCTGGCCCTTCCACTCATTATCCCGCCTCCAGCGCTAATGCCCTTGCAGCGATTTGTGAAGGGGTCCTCCACAAGCACCACGTGAGCTCCCTGTGCCCAGAGGGTTGCGATGGGGAAAAGAAAATGGATTGCTGTTCTCTTCCATATCTCATTTGTTTTGCATACATTTGCATGCTGGCCATAGACCCATTCACATCACGGATCCCATTTGTCAGTTGCAGATGATCTGCCAGTCAGAGCTGGCGGGTGTACGTGTGTGTGGAGGGAAACCCCAGATTCTAGGCTGTGCAATATAAATCCCAAAAATAGAAATTAAAAAAAAACCAACAAAACTAAAAATAAGGCAGTAGCCACAATTGTGCGAGTGTGAATGAAGGGCACAAAGAATCTCTGCACCTTTTAAGACGGCTGGAGGCACATGAGGATACATTCAGGAGGGGGTGGGAGGAGACCACAGGCACAAGCCATTTCTGAACACTGATTACATGGGTAAATTGTTTGTTCCAGTGTATCACAAAGAGAAGGAGCATTATTTTTCATGCCACAGCTGTTTTGAATAAGAATAGGAATAAACTTAACCATCCTCCTCATGTTACTTACCACTAATTATGGCATATATTTACATCTATAAAACAGTGAAATTTTGGGGGACATAATTTAATGCCCCTTTATTGTGTAGATTCCTTTATTTCTACCCCACATTTGAATTTCAAAAATGTTTAGGACTTCAAAGCATCTTTAAAAGCTTGCCCTAATTATAATATGCATTACTTTCTAAAACTCCTAGTTTGCATTGCAGATTCCTACAAATAGAGGCATTCATTTTAAACATCAGTTAATATCATCCATGCATCTTCAGATGAGTTTGGGTCTTTATTTCAGAGTTGCACTGAGCTCTGACTAAGCTTTCCTCAGCTTGAAGAATAGTTCAAGCTACTGCAAACATTAAAAATTAAGCCAGTGTATCAGATTAGTAAA
This sequence comes from Chaetura pelagica, assembly GCF_000747805.2. NCBI lineage: Eukaryota > Metazoa > Chordata > Aves > Apodiformes > Apodidae > Chaetura > Chaetura pelagica. The sequence goes on from NW_009952707.1 coordinate 421,456, forward strand.
AAGCCTGACAGCTCACTATTAATTTATATCAGCTGTTTTTTTTTCCTTCTGCCACTAGTTAGAAAACATCCCTCCTCCTTTCAGATATATTTGCTTCCCATAACTGCTCCTCCAGCGGAAGAAGTCAGAGTTTTGGCTTGGCACAGAGTGTCTGGCAATGCCAGAGACACAAAACCCATGGCCACATTATTGCAAGGTGGGTTTACACCAGCACTAAGGACCCCAAGAGAGGCACAGACCCACTGCATGATACTGTAGGTTATGCAGAGAAGTCAAACCAAGAAAGAATCCCCGTCTCAGGATCACTAGCTAAACCAGACGATTTTGTCCAGGGGACAGGAACGCACTGCACTGCTGAATTAATGTCAAAGGTGGTCCTAGTAGTGAAAAACATTTGCCAGATGAACTAGCTCTAGACAGGAGCAAGTGACAGAACTAGCAAAGCTAGCAAGGGCAGAAAGGGAGATAATGTGTTGTGCCTTCCTGAAGCAATTTCCTTGCCAGAGTCAATGGAGATGTATGTGCTTGTAATAGAAGAGTAAAAAGGAAGGTATTGGAGATATGCCTGAGAGATACTGGATTCAAAAGGGAGGTGGTGTGAGTGGGACAAACACACTGCCAACTTTCTGCAAGAGAAAGTGGAGACCCAGGCGTGGCAGAGAGCTGGGTAGTCACCACCAGGGACCAAGAAGGCAAGGCCAGCAATGTTTTAGGCAGACATTTTGGGGTGAAGTTGGAGGTCTGATCTATAATTTAGTTCTAATTATTTCAGGAGGCCCAAGTGTATTATTTACTATTAGATAATTGAAGAGTAGTGAGTAGTCAGCGGGATAGCATTAGGTATCAATATGAGTAAAACTTCAACCAATAAAAGAAATTGCTAGAGGCAACATGTGTTGACTTAGCTTTTAGACAGGTTAATCAGAACTTCAAAGACCTGAGCACTTTGGGGCTTTTCTCAAGTCACAAAAAGAGTTCAAGTACAAACTCATCAGCAGGTATGTTGACCTTACTCAGATTAAGGATAGATGATATGAATCATAACTGATTGTTTTATGTAGATTTGGCTCATTTTGTTAATGACTAAGGTAACAGAAGCAGGATTGTGCACTCAACCTGCATCCAGGGAAAGGTTCCACCTGCGGATATTCTGCAGCCTTGTTGGAATTCCTCATTACTATTCTAGCAACAAACTTTTATATTCATCTGAAAGTTTTTTTTTTTTTAATTTTATATCTCTGTAATCTCCAGTTTCATATCATTGTCACACAGATTTCCTGTGCCATATCATTACTATGTTGTCCCTTATTTATTAATTGTGCTCAGTGCAAAACATACCAAGTAAAGATCCTTCTATTACTGTAAAAGCCTGTCTCTGGGGTGACTTCCTTGAACTCTCTGATTCTCTGTGGCTACCTGGGAATAAGCAGCAGAAAAGAGTTTCTGCATTCAAGGTCTAAGATAAGGAGATGGAAATCACTTTGCAGGGCTGTAAGTTTGGTTGTTTGAGGTACTGTAAAAGGAGAAGCCTCTTCCTTATACCTCCTGCACTGCTAGGTAGGAAGAGGTGCAAAAGTGCGATGTCCACACGTGTTATTGGGACTGAGGCTGGAAGCTCATCTATTCCCAGCATCAGGCTGTACTTCACAGGAGATAGAATCTGTACAAACCCATAAACCTCTGCAAAGCAAAGCAACATTTGGCTTTGTACTCCATACCTGTGATGCTTTGCAAAGTCAGCTCCACAATTACCAAATGTCTTCTTGCAAGATCTCAGACCTTTCCCTCCCACTTTTTGTAATCAAACCTTCTCTATTCCAGGGAAAACCACACTGCTGAGAAGCCTCAAGCAGAACTAGATGGGAAAGAGCAAGAGGAATACTCTTTCCAGCCACCAGAGCTAAGCTGCTTTCTGCCTTAATCATCCTCAAAGCAAGTGCTTGTCTCTGGTATTCCAGTTTCCTATCCTTTCTTTCCACACTAGATTTAATGTCTAGACAAAATACCCATTTTTCTGCCTCCAGCAACATGATGACTTCTCTTTAAATGTGTTTACAGGCTCACCATCCCTTCTGGCATCAAATCCTCACCTTCACTTTCAAGCTTCCACATGCCACAACACCTGCCTGCTTTCCTCCCCCGAGTTCCCTTGACTCCTTTCACTCCTAGTCCCTGGTTTTCTTTTGTTGATTCTCCTTGCAGTGCTTTTTTGTACTTTTTTGCCCAACACAAACTCATAATCTTCTTTTACTCACATTAAAATAAAATTCCACCAAAATATGGACTGTCACAGGACACTGATTCTGGGGTGCACTTAGTAGCGTACAGCGCTAAGCAGACTATTGATGGTTAAATGATGATAAAGAGAGAACACAACAGAAAGGATGAGATGGGGGAAACGGTTATAGAAAGGGTGAGAGAGAGTATTGTAAGCAAGCAATAAGCTGACAACATGAACAGAACCTAGAAAAAGTTGAACTTTCAGAGTAGGAGAAGGTAATGAGTAATAAGGAGAGAGTGGATAATGATTCAGAAGTGGATACTGAATTTAGAAAAGAAGAACAAGAATACAAAAGTTAATCTATTTTCATATTAATAAACTTGAAATTATTAATAGGGTCCAAAATATTGTCTGCAACCTTTTCCAGCTTTACACTGGTAATATGGGACTGTTTAGAACAGTTTCTCAACACTCCATATAAAAATGGGAACAACGCCCTTTTTTTCTGAAGAAATGTCCTATTGGTGTGAAATAAATTAAAGCTAGTGAGCTGACAGTTTAGGATATAATTCTCACAACTAATTACACAGTCATCTTATGTTTTTTCTACCCATATTTCTAGCTGAGGAGCACTGGTGTGAAGATTATTCCTAGAAGGGCATTCATCGTGACTCTTGCTACATCCAAACACTGCCCCTGGCACTTCCCTCTGCCTCATTCACCCAATGAGAGAGAAAATCCACTGACCTGTTTGAAGGTCATGGTTCAGCAAGGCATTCTCACCATATTTTAAATGTAGAACTCAGAAGGATGTTAGCACTGTATGTTTTTTTCTAATCTCTACATTAATACAACACAAAATTGCATTAAAACACCATTATGTTGGAAGGCAGTGAGGTTAGGAAATGTTGGATTGAAGTTGCCTGCACATCCTGACTGCTGAACTGCATCATGATACAATCTTTAGCTACATGACTGCACACTCATCCTCTGAACACCCATTTCATTGTCATTATTTGGTGTAGCCAAGCCCCTGTTTCCTGCATGCCACTTAAAACAAGCTGAACACAGAATTACCAATTTTGCAAAGGTTTTCCTCATGGCATTATCTTGATACTTTAAAAACAGGCATGAGTTGGATTTCTTAGTGACCAACTGAGGTGGAGGGACAGTATCACCCCCATGTTACAGCTGGGGAACTGAGGTAAGAGTGTTAGAGATGTGTGTGGCTCATAGATCAAGCAGAGAAGGCTGGCAGTTGAGTTTTCAAAGTCATGGGAACAACACAGACCTTAGTGATCCAAAGCAGATCTCTACTAACTTTAGATGCAACTTTGAATATTAAGCACACCCAGCAAAGCAGAACACACACTACACATGCACCAATGACCGTATCACAAACCCCTGCTGCTTCTATGTCTAATATAAAGTCTGAGGCTTGTCATTCTCTGTGGCAACTGCCAACAGGCAAGTGAGGTGACACTCATTTTGCCAGCAGGTTTCACAAGCATAATATATTATGGGAAGTTATTGGTGAGATGACGGTCCTCCGTTCAAGCCCAAATTTTGCAAAGAAACGTATTTAGTGGTGACAGGCCCTTGGCCTCCAAGCTCTATTCCTCTGCAGCCAGATTTCTTCTGCCTTTACACTTGTCCTGTTCCCACCTCTTACATACCTGCCTCTGCTGTGTGCCTGCAGCCTTATGTTTGCCCACAAGGTCCTTATCCCAGATTTTCCTTCTTCCCTCTGCCTTCCTCTTTCTGACCTTCCATTCTCACCTGCCTTTTACAGGTTTCTAGTACCTGCTGTGTTTCAGCTCCCAGTTCTCTGCTTTCTCCTGCTCCTGTCTTTGTTCAGACAGCCCTCAAATGCTTGGTCTACAGCTCCCAAGCCCAGCTTTAAGCCCCATGAATTACTCAATGGATTTCTTCTGCAGTCCAGTACAGTTCCTGCTCGGTGGTTTATCCCTTCTACACCCACATTTGAGAAAAAAGCCTCCCTCATTCCCAGTTTCCAGTTGCAAATCTGGTGCGACAGAAACTCTTGGCAAGATATGGTCTGGGATATGTACAAGGTGGAATATTTCAGGTCACACAGATAAACTTTAATTGAAAGCAATAAACACCAGGAAATCTGATAATAAGTGGTGATTCCAGATCAATCTTTTCTAGTTTCAGCATCAACTTGTCCACCCTGTAATCAGACCCTGAGTATGCCCCTTCACCTGTGTTTTAAAGGACAAATTTTAAATGTGTAGATGATAACCATTGCTATGAAAAGGAGTATTGCACAAAAAAACACCACAACAAAGTAATGAAAAAGCTTTGGTGTAAGCATAAGGTCCAGCCTGGAGATTTGATGATCCTTTTGGATGAACCTATAGCATCACCAACATGAGATTTTGTACAGAAAGTAAGAAAAGTCTGCTCTATTAATGAAATGTATCAAAACTAGATCAATTTACAATATCTCAGCCTTCCACTCAGATTCTTTTTCCACTATTGCTCTCTGCTGATAAGAACAGATGTAACTTTTGGAGCAGAGTCCCACAGCTGACTAACAACAAGGCAAGGGGAAAGCAGATGTGCTCTGGCAACCAATGTTTAAGAAAAACCCCAGAACACTCCCTGGCTCACAGTCATCCTGCTGCATACTGGGTTCAAATCCTGCTTGGTCCTATCTGCATAAGTGTGGACTGATTGTAGGACTGATAGTTGTACTATTTGCATTTGGCAGGAGTTCAACCCTTTCTGAACCACCACAAAGCAGTCTCCACGCCTGTGCTCCCCCGTTTTCCCTTGGACCACTAGATGGCAGCTCCCCATTTGCAACCGAGGGCTCTGGGGCTCTCCTTACCTGTTGGCTCCTGCCCAGCAGCTGTGTCAAGCACAGCTGGGGCAGGCATCTGCCTTTGCATGTTCCCTGCAACACAGACTTCTTGTGGAGCTGTCAACAAGAGTGGCTCTGGGCCAGCGTCCTACCTGGAGGATATACAGCTTCGCACTTCTAAATGATGACAGAAGAAATTTTCACAAGCAACCCGAAGGGTGCTAAATACTACACACAGGCCTTATCAACAAGAGAGGTTCTCCATTGTCAGGTCTTACTCACCCAGAATTTTACGAGGAAGAAAGCGTTTTGGGGCCCCTTCCCAAACAGTTCCTTTAGACCGCCCTTCTTTTCAGGAAATTTGTCATAGATCTGACGAATGTCCACTGATTCAAGCAGCGGGTCACTGTAAGAATGGTTAGCGTGTCCAATGTGCACGAAGAGGTGTTTATTGTACTGCAAGAAAGGAAGAGGAAAGTCAGTACTGTACAAAAAGAACAGAGGTTTATTAAGGCACAGGTCTGCCTGTGCTCCTGCAGAGGGTAGCGCGCTTGGACGGATTAAATGACTCCCACATTACTCCTGGGACTGGGATTTTCTGCAGTATGACTTCCATGAACAGCTTAGTGATTGCACTGGAGCCCCTTGTGAGCAAGGGTCAACATCAAAAAACCTGTGTCCCTACTGCCAACCACAAAACATGGTCATCTTCAAGGGAGCAATTTACACTGCAAGACCCAGCAGCAGCACGGGGACAAGGAGCCCTTGGCAGAGTACAGCAAGATGCATATGCTCACCAGGAAAGCCTATTTGTGCCTCTTTGAACTATGCCTTTTAATGTCACGTGTCCTCAGAGCCTGAACTTCTACTAGTGCCACACAGCCCACACATACACACCTCCTGCTTGTCTATTAAAAAACCTCAGACTCTATCAATAGCATATCCTAGTGTCCCTTAACTAAAAGGAATAGAAGGGATTGTCTTTTAACTCAGAATGACAATAAAGAGAAGGCCAGTTACTCTGTGTTGCTGTTACTATAGAAGTGGTTCTCATTGTTTGTCCTCCAGTGTTTTGACCCATGTAGTATTAAAGAACTTTCACCACTTTCACCACTTCCCTCAGGAGCCAGTTTAGCTCTATAGATGACCACGTCTGCCAAAAGACGTTCAAGCTTCAATTTTCTATTTCTTAACTTCATTCCATCACACCTCATTATAATCACAGGAAACACCTCAGCAACCTCTTTCTGCCTGGGGGAAATCCTTGGTTCTGTGAAGTCCACAGCAGCCCCTACTGAGTCCAATATGGCCTTTGAGGGACTGCTGTTTCTCCAGGATGAAAGCAACTTCCAGCACGTGAAATGAAAGTGGAAGGACAAGCCCAAAGACCCTCCACTACTCCAGCAGCAGCTCACAGTGTTGTCTGAGCAGCCTGAAAGAGCTAGAGAGTGACAGAATTAAACACTGGAGTTTTTAACCATGCAGATCACAAAACCTTTTGCTAACTCAATTAAAGGAAAGCTGATATGCAGTCAATGAACACTAGGAAACCCTGTCATATCGAACAGATGCTGTCTATAAGGGGCAATTCCCAAAAGCTGAGCACAAATAAAATATTTAAAACCCCAAAGCAGACCTCATTTAAGCTCTTTTGTTTACAATATACCTGACGAATGAACAAATTGAAATGACAAATCTAAATTAATCAGACATCCACTTAGAGCCTTCCTTGGGTGTAAGTGGAGTTTTCCCTAGCAGATGTCCAAAACTCTGGGGAAAAGGAAATGGACTGGCTAGATTTCTGCACTTAGGAAATTAAACTGAAATCTATTTTTAAATAATCTAGCACAGCAAAATATGAATTTAGAATCAGAGAACACTCATCTGGGTATAGGGCCAAAAGTGAAATATGTTCCATGCTTTTTCAGGCTTCTACTTTTTTTTTTTTTTTTTTTAAATTTTGTGGAAGGAAAAAGGAAAGTGTAACACTTTATTAAGTTGTTTGCACATGCAAATCCAAGTCTGAGAGCACTCGTTCCATGGATTTTCCTTGCAGTCTTTCAAAATAATGCTACCCCAACTTCTTCTGTGCACAAGTGGAAAACTTGCCCAGCCTTTAGTTAGTGTATGTGGAGCCCAAAAGAGGCAGAGCTGATCCAAAGAGGCTGTTTCTGTGTTGAAGAGGAAAATAGGCATGGCAGAGAAATAAATGGCTGGTGGGGAGCCCCATGCATGTGAGCAGGAGTGACTGTGCCCATGGCTGGTGCCAGCGAGTCCTCCCCCAGCACTGGCCGGGCCTGCACACTGATCATTTATTTACACACAATGCAGGAAACCACTGCCCTGCTTGGCAGCCATGAGTGATGACCAGAACAGTGTCCACGGTCAGATTTAGCATGTTGTTTTGCACAGCAGTGGCAGAAGTGGACTAAGGAGACATTTCCACATGACACAACAAAAAATGCAAAAATAATATGAGAAAGCACCACGGCTCCAGCTTCTGGGTTGTTGGTTTGGGTATTTTTTTGACACTGTTGCCACATATTTAGCTTGCAGTACTACGGGTAAATAACTGAAGGTCATGCTGAACATTTCTTACATATCTTGCTGCTAACTGAAAAACTCAGATCTCAGTAAAATGTATCAGCACCCTATACCCCTGGGAACTGCCAGGAATGCAAGAAAGGGACCCTGGAAACCTGCTCCTGTTGCTTTCCTAAGCTACCAGGGTGGAAGTGCAGGAGGACGGGGCATAGGCCAGGTCACCAAAAGTGGCTACATGATCAGGTGAGCATCTCTATTTTTGAAGCAGAATGATGAGAACACCCCAGCAGAGGTAAGCACTTCGGCCTCCTCTAAAAAACTAAACTAAAACATCTCCCCTTCCCCCAGCACTCCTGTAGCCTTCCTAGCAGTGTCCAGCAGTTGTGCATTGCCTGGGGATGTGCCCCAAAGCATCTCTCTGCTCCCTTTTGTTCAGATAAGGGCTCGAAAATCCAACCCCACCATTAGCGACCATTAGTATTCTTTATTTTGGGATTTTCCTCTTAGTCCTCTCTGCTGGACTTGTTCCACATTGTACAAATGACCACATTTTTATAGGAATGAAACTGAGGGCTAACACTTTCCTGTGCCCAGGAAAGTGTCCTCCCCAAAAGGGGGGGTCTCTCTCCCAGGCCCAAAGGTGGCTGTGGAGTGAAGGAGGAAGGGAGATTTGCATTTTACAGTCTGGCAACTGCAAATTCCCAAGACAATTCACACTCTGTACCTTACTGTGCAAACCAGGAAAATATACATATTGGTCAGTATCCAAACTTCAGTAAAAGCAAACACATTTATAGGAACATGGAACATGAAATCTTATAACTGTTTAAATATAAAAGCAACGTTCAAGGCAGCTGTAAAGCTACCACAGTTGTCTGCAGAGCTCGCCAAAGTACCAGATGCTGCTGCAGCAAAATTTCTGAGTGGTACAGCAGGACAGATGGTATGACATCACCTGACAATACATTCTTAGGACAGAAATGTTTATTTTGATATTGCAATGTGTGATTGTTTTCTCCTTATGTTGTTGCAATTCCTATGCTAAGTACAATCATTACTAACCTAATTAGATATGGCATATTTCTATGAACAAGTGATAATACCATATTTGAGGCAGGGTAAATGGATACTGAAATTATCCCTTTTTAATACAAACATATTCCACAACTGGAATTTATGCATAGATGAAAGCAAAGAAGCTAAGTTTTATGCCTGTATATCAGTAGTGTCTGAAAAGCTTAAAAACATCCTCATTATATTGAGGATTCACTGTTAATTTAGATTGAGTATTCCAGAGTTACTGAAATACATTAGGTGCTGAGGAATTTACTTATGCTACAGCATGAAAAGGATTTGCATCCAGCACTGGGATAATAATGTGCTTTAAATGCTGTAAACCATCATAGGTCAAATCCTGTATTTTCTGAGGATAAAAACTACATAAAAATACAAAGAACACTTTCAGCTACGTCTTCAGCATCTGCATTACACAACATGCCCTGGAGATGGCCGCCTCTTACTGAGCTCCTTTCCTTAAAAACTATTCTAAGTATCCAAAGAATGCAGTAAAGCCATGAAATATGACTGTTGTCAAATAAGACCACAAGAAAAATTATAATCCACTTAGGAATTTCAAAGAACCAAGACAAATTGCCAATGGCAGGGGATGCAAGCATTTAAGCTGGTGCAGAACAAAGACAAATCACCTACATTTGTTTTATCAGCCAGTATATGTATTTGTAACAGCTCCTCACCAATTTTGCACTTATAATCTGAGGCAACAGTCTTTCCGGTCCATGAAATGCAGAGTAGCAAATTGCTACAGCTCTCTCTGCCACATTCTTGTGCTTCCCCACACCTGTGGAGCCAACACCAAGTCTTAACAAGCTTGTATGGGACCAAATTTTTTATTAAACAGTAGTGGCCAAGATGCAGATGGCAGGGAAAACAACTGTCTTAAGCTCATGGTGCAGGCAAGATGGGCACATAAAGCTACTGGGGAACCTGCTGCCTAACTGCTTCTGCCCATTGGGGCAGCTTCTTGGCCCTGTTTGGACCCAAATATATTCTGTGCTGAAGGTCACAAGGACTGCCACCACAGCTCAGAGGGACAGGTGAGTGGGAGGCAGGTGGGGCAGCCTGAGCTTTCACTGAAAGGAGAGAAAACAGCACTGCTCAAGTGCCTGTCACTGTGCAGTGATTCCGTCTGTATCTCCAGAGACCAGTCCAATCCATGTTTTCAAAATGTCCCTCTGCTTGTGCAGCAGCTGTGCTTTTGGAGGAAAAAGGAGCCAGGTGAGCTGGACTGATTCAGAAACAAGCACTAGTCTGTGTGTGGCTCTAACCTGTTCTCCTTCCCAGCCTCAGCTCTGCTGTCTCACTCTATCTTGTAAATCTGACAATCTTTATTTTCCTGCTG
>NW_009952707.1:431596-433230 GCF_000747805.2 Chaetura pelagica
CCTGCTGATGTAAGAAAATCACTTTGTCTGCCAACAATTCTTCTTATTTCTATCAAAACACTAGTAACTGAATATTTAATTCCTGTTGCTGTTGTCCTTCACTGAAGCAGATTGGGAGTTACAACATTTTAATGCTATAACTGGAGCCTGTACCAACTCCTGTTATGAAGGTTTTAACACTTTCATGTGAAATGTTAATAGAACTTTATGTGCTTCTATGCTATGATTCAACTGCAAGGTCAACCTAGTTTTTTAAGGACCACCAGCCATTCTTACTCCTGCCTAGATCTGCTCAGGGACTGAATCAGGAATGTGAAGTAAAAGGACATCTTTGGCTACTTCATGGTTGCAGAAATCAGGAGGCAGGTGATGAGGCAGAAACCTGCAGAAGAGGCAGGGCAGTGCAGAGCCCTGACACATTAATGTTGCCCAGCACTTCACAGCCACTCTCACCGGAATGCTCAGGGACTGAATCAGGAATGTGAAGTAAAAGGACATCTTTGGCTACTTCATGGTTGCAGAAATCAGGAGGCAGGTGATGAGGCAGAAACCTGCAGAAGAGGCAGGGCAGTTCACAGCCCTGACACATTAATGTTGCCCAGCACTTCACAGCCACTCTCACAGGAACGCCAGCATGAAACTGGGACTTGCTGGTTGCACAAGGTGCTCACACAACATTTTCATCAGCTTTCCTGCCTGTCTCATTCTAAGCCCTGTGGTCCCGATTCCAGAAGTGCTGAGCGCTCAGATGGGAAAATTATACCTGAATATAGGAAGCTCTCAATAATGCTAAGTATTCTGCAAAAATCAGGCTCATGACATACCAAATTGGACTCTCAAAATCAGTGGTCCATTCATTCTTTTGCACCTGAACTTCTTGGTTTGTCAAATGTAATGCAAATGTGAAATGTGAAATGCAAATGGGGGGAATTAATTCTGTTTGGAGGAGAGGTTAGACAGAGCACAGCAAGCAGGGCATGGGGCCACACATTTCAACAACAGAAGAAAACAAACTACTGAATAGTTGCTTATCAAAGAAGGGCCATCTACATATGCACTGAATGAAGCAGGAACAAATAAACACGTGAGCATGTAATTAACCACTGCACTCCAGAGCAGACGTATGAGGGTATTTCCCCAAGTTCTGAGAGCCCGACTTTGCAGTCCAGCTAAGCAATGCAGGAGCAGGGGAAGCTGCACTGGAACAAAATGGGAAAAAGCAGGGCAAAGGCAGGCAGGCAGCCCCCTGGGGAGGGGGCAGATGCCTGGGGTTCAGCACACAGGCGGGGCAGGCAGGATGGGGGAGATGCACAGTCACAGCCACCGCGCTGCTAACGTCGGCCTGACCCACGCATCCCCCCACGCCTCCTCCCCACAGGACCAGCACAGGGCTGTGCAAGGCTGTGGGAGGCAGAGGGCCCCCCACTGTGATGACCCCCCTGATTTTACAGCTCTCCTGGGCCCACTGCAGGGGCTGTGTGCCTGGGCTCTGCTCCAGCTACCCCACAACCTCCCTCCCTCACTGCTTCCCTCCTCTGATTTCATATTCCCCTGGTCAGACCCGGTGCCTGCCCCGTGGAAGGTCAGGTAGACACCCCTGCCCTGGCTTGTTTTCAGCGGCCGGGCAGAGGGGG
>NW_009952707.1:433645-441794 GCF_000747805.2 Chaetura pelagica
CGGGCAGAGGGGGAAGCCAATGGAGCAGCCACTGGAGCAGCCACAGGAGCAGCCACTGGAGCAGCCACGGGAGCAGCCGCCGGTCGCTGCTGGCGCCGGCCACCCTCTGCAGTTATGCAAAAGCAGCACTTTCAATTTTTCTGGGAAATTTCCAGCAGCAGCAGCAGCAGGTTTTAAGAAAAGAGAAAGAAGAGTGTGCGTGAAGGCAGTGGCAAGCAAGCACAATCAGGCCTTGCTGGTCTTTCCACCCATCCTCAGCACTTATCCTGGGCCAACCTGAAGGAAATAAATGGTGCTCTCTGCTGCGTTTCGCCTCCCTTGACGAACCCGTGTCCTGACCCTATGACTGGGCTGGGGGAGCTGGCCCAGGCTGCCCACCATATCTCCCTATGGTCCCCAGGGAATGGGGTCCAGGAGGTCTGCTGTGACACCCCAATTTCAAGATTAGAGCCTGTGTCAATGCTGGACCCTCTTAAAGTGGATTCTTGGCACTTCTAACTACAGACAGCTGAATATGAACATTTTACAGAGTATAACATTTTGCTTCCCAGGGCTTGCACACAGCTCTCCTGCACTGCTAAGTAAATGACCCTTCCATTTAGTTAAACTTTTTCTGAAGCTAGATTAAAATGACCTTAAAACCTGAGTCTACCACTTCAAGACATTCATCCAAACATATGTTTGCTTCCTTGTCCTTTCACATCACCATGATGCTCAACCAAGGGCTTCCTGACATCTGAAATGTTGAGCTGCTTTTTATACTATTTACAGGGAATACAGAAAGAATAAGCAATTCCTCTAACGATGGACATAGTTCAAAGACAGAGGGCTTCTTTTGAAAAGATCTCATTTATTTTTCATCACTTAGGTGGTTTGATTAACTTTGTTGAATTTTACTGCATTTGGCTAATGATGGCAGGCTGGTTTTATGGCACTTGAGCAATTGCTTTCACTTTCTGGTTCTCAGGCACAATTCTCCCTGGGCTCACAAAGCCCTTTTACAACAACAATAAAACCTGAATTAAAACATAAAAATATTTTATTTCTTCACCACTGTTTAAAATACATTTTGAAATTTGTATCTAACACAACCTGATAGTTTGGATAGGTGGATTAATACTGAAAATGCCCATCAGGCATGTTCTTTATAGTCAGTCCTATGTAGATATTTTAGATATAAAGCTGTCTGAAGTGCTTGCAGTCAAAATTGATGTGGCAGCAAGAGTGAGAAACCTCGAAGAGGAAGAGAAGAAAGGGCTCTTTTGGTTGTGTGGTATATATAATTTTATATATATATATGTATCTAATGTAATAATGGAATTACTATCATTTCAGTGTTACAGTCTTTGAATTTTATAGCTACTTGTGTAACAGTCAATTGCTTAGATTCCTTTTAATCTGCTTGCATACTCATTTTTTATTTGTTAGGGAGCATAGGATTACTTGGTTTAAGCATTTGTCCTGAAATTTCACAGAACCACTACAGTAAAAATCAAAAGCCTCCATTAAGGAAAACCTGTCTTGAAAGCAACAGAAAGCAACATAAACTTGTTAACCTGTTGAGTATATAGTTATATAAGGTAGACAATAATTAAAGGTAACTAAAACGCTGATACTTGGACCTACAAGGGCAGCTTCTATGTACCATAAGAAATTGTACTTGAGCACAATATGCTACAAAAGGAAAATACAGCTTGACATTTGTAAACCGAATTGAATTTGATGTAAAAGGAGGAGTAATTTCACCCATCCTAGCTGCAGAGTCAGTATTCCAAGATTTTGCAACTGTGCCATCTTATGTCTCTCCCAGACATCTTCTGCCATGCAGAGTTACAGTGAAGGTTGCTTATTGTTTCCTTTCTATAATTTTTTCTTTTGTAAATGGAACAATTTTGTGGCTAGGCAATGGAAAAAAGTCAGCCCTCCACAAGTGACAGGACTCTGTGGAGCACATTTCTGACCCACCAGAATGCCCACTCTAAATTAATATAACTGCCTGACATTGAGGGGCTTTTGTATTTTTAAACATCAATTGCTGTTGGAAGAACCCCAGAAATGTTTAAGGCCCCTCTCCTACAAAGAATTCCCTGTGGGTGAACCTTTGTGTCCATGCACAGCCCCATTGAAGTTTCTGGGAGTCACCATGGGCAGGCAGACCTAAATTTCTAATTGCTGTACAGGAACACAGACTGCAAGGGGCCTCCCAGGATCACCGAGTCCTGGCCCCAGGTGCTATGTCAAATAAGCCTTTTCAATAAACTTCCAGGTTACATTTTAAGGTGGAATTGGTCTGTTTTCCTCCACTACTGTGAAGCTTTCAGTCCTGTCTTTGGGTTAGGAGGGAGGAAGTAACCTTATTTTTTAAATAAATTGTTGGAAAAAATAAGTAATTGTTCAAAATAATACTTCATGCCATTTTCTGTAAAAAGTCAGAAGTGTAACGAACACACACCTATCTTTTTTTTGGAAGATATGTTGAGAACTTACATGGCTCTCATGTAGAAGCATGTACATATATATACTCATTTCTGAGGTCAGCAAAGGCACAAAGTTGTACAGGAGATGCTGCAACAGCAGCACATGCCAACAAGACTTTGTAAGCACATTGTGCCAAACACACATCTTGCCTGGCTTGCTGAGTTTGCTATTTAAAAAGCAGTAAAACCCCATCCTTCCTATGCTGCACAAACCATATCTGCAATAAAATGTACCAACATGAATACAGATGTACAAAACCACAGGCAAAATTCGTATTTTCTTCAATAACACTAACTGAGGCTGGGGATTGGCTCTCATCTCCAAGAAGGACTTTTGCTGCTTGCTGGGAAAGTCTGTGGACTGGTGACAGGGAAGGCTGGCAGGAAGCAGGGGCCCTCAGAGCCACCCCTTCAGACAGTGCACCAGCACCACTGTCCAGTGCCTGTCCAACAAGTGCCTTCTGCGTTTGCCCTGGGATGCTGCCTTGAGGTTTTTCCTATGCCCTTGCTTAAGATCCAAAGAATCAAATTTACTTAATTTGATCTAAAAAACACTTCCCCTTCTCCTCACTCCCCTTTCCTAGGCAGTAGCCATGACACACTGCCCACAGGATCTCGTCCCCTGGCTCCCCATGGTGCCTGCCCAGCAGGTCCAGGCTGCCCCCACGCAGCCCTTTGCACAGCACTGCCCACTGTGCTTGCACTATGGGTGTAAAAAGTGTTCTAAATTGGAATTAATGCACTATTGGAAATTGACTTTTCTTTATGTCTCATTTTTGCAATGTTACAGCACGTTATTGTTTTTTAAAAAATAAGTCTGGGTCGTTTCATACTCTTTCTTCCCTAGTAAACCTCCTGAATAAATGCTCTGCGTTTAAGAAGTAGGTTTCTCAGCAGCATGCTCACAAGCTGGGACAAGCTCTGGTGGGCCTTGCTATACCCTCAGGAATTCCAAATAATATTAGTTTGCTCCAAAAAAAAGCTTTATAGTACTTAGGGGGCCATCCTGGGTAACTGAGTTTCTGTTCAGGCCTCCACTCTCTCTGCCATGCAAGTGGATGTGTTGCATTCCCCAGAGCCTGCACCTGCCTGAAAAACGAGAGCCCCGACACATCCCCAAGCTGCTGGCCCACACACCCTGCTAAAGCACAGCCAGCCCTGAGCCACAGCAGAGCAGGACCCATGGGGCTCCTCCTGCTGCCAAAGCAGCACCTTCTCCTCACTTCCCATCTGTCAGTCATGTTGCAAATACATTCACATCACTCAGCTGGTTTTATGTTGCAGACACCAGCAGTATGATGGGCAATCACATCCTGTCTGCTGTGAGTGTGCTTGGCTCGAGGGAGATTTTTCTTAGAGGGAAAGACACAAAAGTTTCTTAGTTGCTGAACTCTCATTCACTCTCTTTTATGTAAAGCCACGCAGGTACATAAAAGCTCTGCACCATCTAAGTCCATGGGTTTAGCAAATAGTTTTGTGTTCTAAAAACCTATGGAAAATGGACTGTTAGATGGTTTACTGGAAAAACAGTATAGCAAAATACACTGAAATGCCATCTCATTCCCATAGAGCACTGCAATGCTGAGCATTACATGGCCACATCCTGTTTTCTTGATAACCTCAAGGCACACACATAACATCCTGGTGTGCATCAATCTGGGTTTTGTAGAGCCCATAAATCAGGAGGACACGTTACATGGGGTCAGCGAGCTAAAGACTCTGAATGCTGCATGTCAATAAGGCTGCCTGATGAGACAACCTGGATGTGTTGTTTCTGCCTCAGAGTCCTACACCTGAGAAGGAACAACAAAAAGCACCAGTACAGGCTAGGAGGAGATCTGCTAGTGAGCAGCTTTGTGGAGAAGGACCGTGGAGTCCTGGTAGACAACGAGTTATCCATGGGACAACAATGTGCCCTTGTAGCCAAGAAGGCAAATGGTATCTTGGGGTGCATTAAGAAGAGTGTCTCCAGCAGATCGAGGGAGGTTCTCCTCCCTCTCTACTTGGCCCTAATGAGACCTCACTTGGAGTATGTCTAATTCTGGGCTCCCCAGTTCAAGAGGGCTAGGGATCTTCTTGAGAGTCCAATGGAGGGCTACAAGGATGATGAAGGGACTGGAACACCTCCCTTATGAGGAAAGACTGAGAGACCTGGGGCTTTTCAATCTAAAGAAAAGACTGAGGGGGGGATCTAATTGATGTCTCTAAATACATGAGGGCTGGGCATTAAGAAGGCAGGGACAACCTCTTTTCACTTGTGCCCTGTGATAGGATGAGGAGCAATGGATTCAAACTAAAGCACAGGAAGTTCCAATTCAACATGAGGAAGAACTTTACTGTGAGGGTTACAGAGCATTGGAACAGGCTGCCAGGAGAGGCTGTGGAGTCTCCTCCACAGGAGACTTTAAAGACCTCTTTGAATACACCTTTCTGAGTGATCTGCCCTGGTTGTGTGTGGGGTGGGTTTATTATTATTATTATTTGCATTTATTTATTTATTTTGAGGGGAGGGTTGTTGGTTTTCTTTTGGTCCTGCTCTGGCAGGGGGTGGGACTCGATGATCTGAGTTCCCTTCCAACCCCTAATATTCTGTGATTCTGTGAAATACAAACCTCTGTCTACATATACTTGGGGCTGGAGATGGAGAAGGCATTACAGCTGCAGATTAGTCTGGAGAACACTACGATGAAGCTCTAGTTCACCAGAGCCAGGACTGCTCTGAGAGTGTGGGAGTCGGAGCCACAGGAAGGCAGAGGGATCCCAGGGAAACCATTTAGTATCTAACAGTCAGGTAAGTGCTGAGGTAACTGTACCTGCTACCAAACATTTCCTCTCTCAAAGTTAATTCAACCTGGCAACACTTGCCATTTAGCAAACCAACACACTGCCACATATTTAGTATATGAATAGCTGAGATACAGGATATTTTTATTGGGATGTTTCTCTGCCAGAAGCATTTCTCTGTTGTAAGGCTTCTGGGCTATGCTTCCCATCTCCATTATGCAGGGTAAACACTCCCTGGATAACACCTCTGGCCTGGGCCTATCAATACTATGGTTTTCAGTGCAGAACCATAAAGAGCAAGTGATAGCTTTGCTCTGCTCCAAGCTACTGTATTTTACCAGGAATCTGAACAAGAATGGCCTGACTATATCACCCATTCATGACAGTATTTGTTTTTCAGACCTTATCTCAGTAGAAGTTCTCAGGTTTGAGCTGAAAGAAGCTCTTTGATTTATTTGTGTTGCAGCAGAAACAGTGCTAGGCTACTAACAAATGCTCATGGTAAATATATGACAAGTAATACCAAGGTTCAAGGCTAACATGACAGCCAACTTCCTAAACTATCCTCACAGACTGGGAATCTAAACAAAATCAAACCTTCCTTGAAAAATAAGATCAAGGAAGACTGAATGATTGGACATTTAGATAGGAAACCTCAATTTCTGGGGGAAAAAAAAAGTGATACAGATAAATGCCACATGCTTAGGGAGGCTGGAAGCAAAATGGACAATCCCTGGCATTCAGAGGCTATCCCAAATGTCCAGTATTTAAAATAACATGCCTAGTTCCTACGTAAGTCCTTAATTGTGTTTCTGTTAGGAAACAGATTAGGCTTTAACTTAAATTTTAAGTATGGAATCCTTGCCAAAAACATAATGCAATTTGGTAGAACTGTTACACTAGATCAACAGTGAGGCAGGCACCACAGTGAACCACACCTGCTTTCAGAGAGGCCTCTCACTTCTGCAAACGGGGAAAAAGAGAGCAAGAAAGGAAAACAGAGCACTCCAATGAAAGGAGTATTGCACTGAGCAGCAGTGAATGCAGAAACACTGGGAGTATTCCATCAGGCTTAACCCTGGAAAGATTAGCAGGCATGAGGGTAACACTTACTGATTCAGGATCCCTCTGCTGTTCAAGGAAAGCTGAGAACTCCACCAGCCTGAGCTTGGTCGTACCAATGGATCGGCCCTGCCATGCAGGGACCGAAGGGGCTGGAGCTGATGTAGGCTCAAATCCTAAAATAAAGGAACCATGTTCATGAAGAAGTTGACAATGCCCCAGTTTATATTTTCTGTATTAAATGGAATCAGGAATTACGTATGTAGCCCATGGATGGTTATATTAACTGTAGCAAATCATGACTTCAGAATGAGTTAAAATTGGACAAACACAGGAAAATATGTAGAAAAAGAGGTCCCAACCCAGCAAGATAATAATCTTGATAAATAAAAATCTTAATAATATTAATAGAGAAAAGATCTACTTCTTTGTTTCCTTTGGGCTGTAACTCACTGTAAAATTTTTTGTTTAAATTATATACTAGATTACAGAGATTTATAGAGACTTCAAGTAGACTTAGAGCTGGCCCTCAGAAACTGGCAGAAAGACTCACAGGACATAATACTGCCTTGGACTGGCCTCCATTTCTGGCTCCTAATGTGCCACATACTGCAAGTAAATCACCTCTCTTTTTGACTATTTCTTCTGCCACTCTCAATTCCCCTCTCCTATTTAGAGTATAAGGTTTCTAAGGCAGGGACTGTCTCTTACTATGTATTTGCACATTGTGTCTTTGACTTCTTTTGGAGCTCTTAGGCAGCATAATATTACAGATAATAATAAATAATTACTGTAGAGAGCTGAATCATATCCTAAAAAGAAAAAGAAAGTTGTAAATTGATAATAAAGAGGGAATGACTTGATCTAGAGAGAGAAGAGATGTTAACCACTATCTCTAATTCACCTCAAGAGCAAGAATAAATGCTATCTCTTGCTCCTCATCATGGAAAATTAGATGAGAAGGAAATAAAACAGAAGAAGGGAAAGGCAGCAGCTTGGAGGCAAAGCTGGTCTTGGGAGAGATGCAGGCACGAGGAAGGCAGGGTAGAGATACCAAAGGTTAGAAAACAATGATAATCCTGAACTAGGTTGAGAAGCAGGGAGAGGTCATAGGTAGTGTGTGTCCAAATCCCATAATGGGAGTATGGTACCTGTTTCCAACCCTCATGGTGTCATTTGGCAAGGGATATGTAAAGTTAGTTATCATCTGCAAAGAAATATTGTTCTTTCCTGAAATTCATTGTGCAGCCAACTTGGGGAAAGGAGTTGGGAAGGAGCTATTAAATGGTTTAATAATTCTGAGCAATGGAATTCAGAATAAACATTAGGTACTTATCAAAGTGGTACTGGGCAGAGCAGGACCTTCAGGAGGGGAAGGGTTCTCAAGAAGCAGATAAAGAGTTGTTCTATTCTTACAGCTAAACATACATGGGTTTGGTAGAGTTTTTTGTTTCAGTTTGAAATAAATTAAGGCATATCCTCATTACAGATGGAAGTGAGATTTAGCTATGAAAAAAGAAACTATGCATCCTGCCACAAAGCATTTTCCTACAATACGGAATGCTGAGTGGAAACCACATATCACAACTCCTTGCATATGTATTAGTACTTTCTACTTAGAATATAAAAAAAAAATAATAAAAAAATCCCAAACCAAATTATTTTCCCTCTTATATAATCAACTCATAGGACATGGGGACTGGTGCCTGGTTTGGCTAGGGTGGCTCTGTCCACCTCAGGAATTAATAGGTCACATTCAGTACACGATCCAAGTCTTTTTAAAGGAGAGTCTAAATGGAAGAATTACCTGAAATGGGAGCTGTGAC
>NW_009952707.1:441875-465461 GCF_000747805.2 Chaetura pelagica
CTGCTGAACGAATGGCTTCACGCTGGAAGAAAGAGGTACACAAAAATCATACACTATGCCATCCACAGTAAATTCCATTAAAGTCACATAGCATAAGAAAATACATGGTTAATGACCTTTACCCACAAACATATCTCTTCCTTGCATAGCATATTTAACAGACAGTAAAAGGTAATAGAGAGAGGGGGGGATGAGAGTTACACTGAACATCTTAAAGTGTGGAGCTCATCTGTGCTCAGTCACCCAGGAGGAAACCTGACTCCCTCATCACAAGTGTCACAGCAAACAGGGATGGTGGTTGCTTTGGCTCCTAATAAATCCAGAGGACACTGAACTACAGGGGCACACAGACTCATATGGACCTCAAGGCAATATGGTGGGGTGAAGCTGAAAAACAAGGCTGGGAAACATTGCTCCAGACACCACCACAGGGCTGAAAACCTAATACCTGACAGGGGCAAAGGCTTCCTTCTCCATGGGGTGCTACCATGGTGCTGAAGGGCAGTAACCCCACCGACCACTAATGAGCCTCATGCAATTATCTCTTGCTCTGTAGGAAAATACGTCCCCCTTGCCTCCACTATTGCTCATATATTTAGAAGAAGATGGAAGTATTTGTGCTGGAAACTTACAGGCAAAACCTCACCAGCTGCTTCCCTGGCATCATCATTGCATATCACCAGGCAATGGGAGAAAAAGGAACGTGTCCATTAGGTATTCAGCTTCAGCTTTGAGGTCTAGTATCCCTTATAACTTTTTGAATGTGAGTTCACATCACTGTAAAGGCTCTTCCTTTCCCAACAACTATCTTTTCCTCCTTTTTAGAAAACTCTGCAAGTCTTGCCTCCTTGATACCTTCTGGCAGCAGAGTGCACCAGACAGCCCCACACTGCAGATAGAAGCATATTTTAATTTTCAGACTTACTCTTGTGAGGATCCAGGCTGCCCCGTTTGAATCATGCCGGGCCAAAACTGAAAGAGGAAAAACAAATAAACAGACCCACAATTGTTTTCTTTGTTGAAAGATTTGGGGTGCCTCTGAACAAGCATGATTCCTTTTGCAAACACAAGGGAAAGCATTAATCCATTCATTCAGCCTTAGCTGTCTACTAAACATTGTTAGAGAATACAGGGATTTTTTTGGGACTCAGCTAACAACTTACCCCAGGTGCCCCAGGAAATGTAGGACGGGGAATTCCTGGCAGGCCCAGCTTGTTGTGAATAGCAGTAGCTGAGACTATCTGAGCTGATGACATTGCTGCCATGTGCTGGAGTGCTTTGTCCTTTGCTGTCTGATCCTTTAATATGACAATTACACGGAGTCTTAAAACATTTGGCACAATAAATGATGTTAAATAACTGCAGCTACAAGCACATAACTAAAAACTTAAAAAGCCACACAGAAAATGCAAAAATAGCAAACCATGCAGGAAAAAAAAAAAAAAATACAGCACGGAGGCTAACACTCAAAACTACCTCAAGGCAAAATCTCCTCTCAGACATGCATGGTAGACCTGAATTCTCACAGTCTGCTCTGCCAAGACGCAGGAAGCTCTGGGAGAATAAACTACTGCCCACTTGTTTATCTGGGCAAATCCTACCGATTTTAAATCAGGCTGGACTAAACACAGTCTGCTGCTAAGGCTCTGCCTGCAGGACAGGGAGCACTGAGATTTGAGCTCTATCATTTAGATCTAAGAGAAGTTTGCCTTTCATATTACACTGTAAAATGAGAACACAGAACTGCGACTGACTCGCAAACGAGATTTTTCTTCATGCTTAAAGGTTTAGAAACATTTTGGATTCTGCTTTATGACAAGTATTTTAAAAGTTAAATGATAAAAATATAAATAATATTTTAAACTTCCAATTGTGGTATTTTACTGATTTGCAGTGTTCCCAAAGAAAACAATCAGCCATAAAATTTCTGCTATTTTCAAGCATACAAGGAACAAGTTTAGGAAAAGATGGGTTGTTATTGATTACTTGTATTAGAGCAGCACTTGGAGTCCCAGTCACTGCCAATCATGTATGATCACAGAATAGAAAAGGAAAGCCTCTTAATGCAACAGCGTTAACTAAGTGGGTATCTTAGCTCAGGTAAAATAAGTAAACAACAGACTGCTACTGTGTGGGAAAGTGGGGATCTTCATCCAGAAGTACTGTATTAATAAGTGCTAATGTTTAGGTATGTGACTTAGAATGAAGGAACACAAGCAGTATTAAGCAAGGATGTTTTTAATATTTTTTTTTCTGGTTTTATTTTACAAGCAAAGTAGCAAGCATGCTGGCAAGAGATGCATGCTCTTCTATATGATATATGACTTTGCACATATGCTCCCTCCAAAGCTTGTATATAGTAGTACTATAGGTGAGCAGTTTCTTCCTTTGAATAGCTCCTTTAGAAACAGCACAGGCTGAAAGTACAGGAAAAGCTAGCCAAAAATTCTGCCAAGCACAGCTAAGGTACATAATACTTGGTTTAGTTAAAATACTTACCATGCTTGTTACCTGGATACAACAACAAACAGTTTATTAAAATGCTTGTGTAGAATAGCAGATTCTTAGCAAAATATGAACAAGTAGTAAGAGACAAAAGAAGAGCAGTTTGCTCAACATTAAACAGCAGGTTTAAACAAATGGATTATTTTCACCTAGGGACTGATTCATTAAAAGGACAATAATAAGAATAACAATTTTTAAAAAAAGACAAAAAATGAACAACAAAACACCGGGGGGAAGAACCCCTTCCTCCCGGGGTGAAAGCTGCAGCTACGGAATGAAGGGGATTGTTGCTGAGCTTGTTTCCCTGAACTGTGCAAGGAGCCTCTGCGGGAACCTCTGAGACAACCTCTGCGGGCTGCAGCGCGGGAAGAAGTTGCTGCAGCTGCGTCCCCAGGCCACTGCTGCCTCCTGCATCTGCGGGCTTACCTGCGCTGCCTCCCGCTCCTGCGGGCTCACCTGCCCTGCCTCCTACACCTGCGGGCTCACCTGCGCTGCCTCCCGCACCTGCGGGCTCACCTGCGCTGCCTCCCGCACCTGCGGGCTCACCTGCGCTGCCTCCCGCACCTGCGGGCTCACCTGCGCTGCCTCCCGCACCTGCGGGCTCACCTGCGCTGCCTCCCGCACCTGCGGGCTCACCTGCGCTGCCTCCCGCACCTGCGGGCTCACCTGCGCTGCCTCCCGCACCTGCGGGCTCACCTGCGCTGCCTCCCGCACCTGCGGGCTCACCTGCGCTGCCTCCCGCACCTGCGGGCTCACCTGCGCTGCCTCCCGCACCTGCGGGCTCACCTGCGCTGCCTCCCGCACCTGCGGGCTCACCTGCGCTGCCTCCCGCACCTGCGGGCTCACCTGCGCTGCCTCCCGCACCTGCGGGCTCACCTGCGCTGCCTCCCGCACCTGCGGGCTCACCTGCGCTGCCTCCCGCACCTGCGGGCTCACCTGCGCTGCCTCCCGCACCTGCAGGCTCACCTGCCCTGCCTCCTGCACCTGCGGGCTCCCCTGCCCTGCCTCCTGCCCCTGCGGGCTCCCCTCCCCTGCCACCCGCACCTGCGGGCTCACCTGCGCTGCCTCCCGCACCTGCGGGCTCCCCTGCCCTGCCTCCTGCCCCTGCGGGCTCCCCTCCCCTGCCACCCGCACCTGCGGGCTCACCTGCGCTGCCTCCCGCACCTGCGGGCTCCCCTGCCCTGCCTCCTGCCCCTGCGGGCTCCCCTCCCCTGCCACCCGCACCTGCGGGCTCACCTGCGCTGCCTCCCGCACCTGCGGGCTCCCCTGCCCTGCCTCCTGCCCCTGCGGGCTCCCCTCCCCTGCCACCCGCACCTGCGGGCTCACCTGCGCTGCCTCCCGCACCTGCGGGCTCCCCTGCCCTGCCTCCTGCCCCTGCGGGCTCCCCTCCCCTGCCACCCGCACCTGCGGGCTCACCTGCGCTGCCTCCCGCACCTGCGGGCTCCCCTGCCCTGCCTCCTGCCCCTGCGGGCTCCCCTCCCCTGCCACCCGCACCTGCGGGCTCACCTGCGCTGCCTCCCGCACCTGCGGGCTCCCCTGCCCTGCCTCCTGCCCCTGCGGGCTCCCCTCCCCTGCCACCCGCACCTGCGGGCTCACCTGCGCTGCCTCCCGCACCTGCGGGCTCCCCTGCCCTGCCTCCTGCCCCTGCGGGCTCCCCTCCCCTGCCACCCGCACCTGCGGGCTCACCTGCGCTGCCTCCCGCACCTGCGGGCTCCCCTGCCCTGCCTCCTGCCCCTGCGGGCTCCCCTGCCCTGCCTCCTGCACCTGCAGGCTCACCTGCCCTGCCTCCCGCACCAGCACCTGCGGGCTCACCTGCGCTGCGTCCCGCACGGCCAGAGCTGCGCCAGGCGCTGCCTCCCGAGCTGTCCCAGCCTGAGGAGCGCCCTGCTGCAGTCGGCACTGCATCTACTGAGCGGCTTCCGGAGGCAGAGACCTGCTGTCTGTCAGTGTGTGAACAAACTGTGTCTGTTTCTTCAACCTGTAGCTTTCCCACGTAACCATGACCAGTTCACTGGGTAGGGAGCTGGAAGCCAGCTCTGGCTCTTTTGGCTACTGGCACTCACCCTTGCCTGCCCCAGGCAGGAGGTTGTGCACTGGAGGTTTTTGGTAGCATGTTTTACTGGCTGCCTTTGGATGTCTGCAGATCACTGGGCTAAAAACCACTTTTGTAGGCATATAAAAGTATCCTGAGATTCACACAGCTCTCCAAAAGTCAACCCCTCTTCCCTCCTGGACAGTAAGAAGGACCCTTCACCACGAAAACATGAAAATGAGATGTCCTTAAGCAATATGGAGATACTAGCCCCACCAGACATTTCTGTTCCTGTTCTCTTTTTTGATAGGTGAGCTGACCTGGAAATGCCAAGCCATGCAAATCTCCTCTGCAGTCAGCTGAATCATAACAAAAACAAACATACAAGGGATCATATCCTGTGTGTGAAATGCATGACTCAAGAGACATATGTGCCTCTGGGTCCTTGTAACCTCCAAAACTGTGTGAGTGCTGCTTTTGTTATTCTACCTTATTATTCTCCAGGACTGCTCCTGCACTCAAGCCTCCTCTTCTGCACAGCCTCCTGGCTGCAACCAGCCATACCAGTGTCACCATTTGAAGGTGCAGGCAGTGCCAGTGCTCCTGCTAAGTTGTCAAACTCATACTGTTCTGCTGTAGTGGCCTCACTATTAGGTAGATCTAAAGGATAATTTTAAAGTAAAAGCTTTCTTAGGGATATAAAAGTCATGGAATCACAGAATGATCCGGGTTGGAGGAGACCTAAAGATCATCTAGTTCCAACCCCCTGCCATGGACAGGGACACCTCCTACTAGACCAAGTTGCTCCAAGCCCCATCCAAACTAGCCTTGAACACTTCCATGGAGGGAGCATCCACAGCTTCTCTGGGCAACCTGTTCCAGTGTCTTACCACCCTCACAGGAAAGATTTTCTTCCTAATATCTAATCTAAACCTACCCTCATCCAGTTTAAAGTCATTACCCCCTGTCCTATCACTACATGACTTTGCAAAAAGTCCTTCTCCAAGTCCATATGTGGGAGCTGCATGAGCCAAGGCAATTTATATATCTGTGACAGCTTTATCTCACCTTGCTTTAGCCATCTAAACTCTCCAGTCTAAGGCAGACAGCTAACCTCCTGTGTCACCTACAATGTATTTGTTCCTGCATGAACACCAACTAGAGTGCATGACTTTCTGTAATGTTATTACTGCCCAAGGACTAGAATAGGAGCCTGGACACCCAACTTCTAAACAGCAACAGTTATGGCAGGTAAATCCCACCATAACAGATGAAGCAAAGAAAAATTTTGAAAACTTACTCTTCCTTCAAGACCTTCTGTTCACAGGAGAAGGAATGCTTAGACTGTCCTGTGGAGCCCTTATCTGCCATGAGCAGTGAGTCTGATGATCCTTAATTTTAGGAACAGTGACAGGGATTTTCGAAGGGAGAAAACATCTTTGGTTCATGACATGAGAAGGGATGTGCCTTCTTTCTTGCCAATTGGTGCTTTTCTCTCCAGGATGTTCTACATTTGTGGTGGCCATTCATCTCATCCTCTTTAACTTATTACATTTTCAGGAGGATGGAGAGAAAGCAAAAATACATAGGATGACAACTCAGAAATATAGCCCTTCCTATAGGTCTAGTCTTGAGAAGCTCCAACCATTCTGTGATTCTGTGTGACTCTTACAAATTTTCTCAAAGGTGACAAATCTGTCAGCTTGACTGGACGTGATTCAGGCCAACACACATCAAAGGGAAGTTTCACCTCTTGTAGGCTTAGGAAATTGCATAGTTGGAAGATCAATTTTTCTCAAGGCAACTCTAACTTTACATTCAAATATAAAAGAAATCAAATTAAAAATCAAATACAAATACATATACATAAAAGGTTCTGACTTCCATTAGCAAAAAAGCACCTTCAGCTCCAGGAACCTTTTGGAGACCTGCAAGGTGGTGGCCTATGCTTATGTAATCAGGCAGACTTCATAGTCTTCAAAAACAAATGAGAAAACCACATTTCAAAGCTGCTTATTTAAACTGAAATATTAGCTTGTCTTCCAATTAAAAACACAAGTGTATGTTGGGGTTTTTTTACACTATAATGGAGAGCACTTGTAACCAGGAGGGACTGAGTCTTTCTACCTATCATTGCAATGTGGCTGCTTCTGGGATGAAACTTGGTAACTGATTAATAACACACAATGGTATTACATCACAGTTTAGGCAGCAAGAGAAGTAATATATCCAATTAAAACGGCAGGGGTAATTTAAACAGGCAGATTACAGTAATTACCCAGGTTGGAATTTGGCCAGGACAAACGGGTTAAAACCCCTACTCTACACAGGAACATTGTGGGATTTTTAATGACTGCAAATAGTTAAAGACTTGGATTTCCTGTCTTTTCCGATAGAGAAGGGGTTGGTTTTACTCTCACTTGTGCTGCTGTGTAAAGCTGGAATAAATCCTTATGGGTCAATGAGGTTTACACTCATGTAAAATAAAAATTTGGTCCAGTGTCCTGCAGAGTCCTGTGCTGAGGTCCAGCAGAAGCTTGAGGGTACAGTGTCTGCTATGGAATCATTAAATCTTGCAGGAGCTTAAGGTATTCCTCAGATAGGTCTCATCTTGCCCTGACCTGGCTTGACCCTACTTAATTTATGAGCTCTGATGGGATTGCTGCTGCCCAGGAATGACACTGGAGTAAGTAACAGACTGCACTCTTAGACTTCTGCCTTCCTTTCCCTTATAAAGGTCTTCCGTGCCATGGTACGTAATTAGTAATGAATGTTACTGAGGTGGATTTAGAGTACAATCAGTGGAAATCTAGTCTAGTTCCACTAAACCCCTAAAATGTCATCATTCTAATGAAGATCAGGACCTACCTCATGTTTTATCTGACTGCTTCTGGCTGCAGTTACAAACAACTGTTTTTGGAAGGCATTAAGTGCTAAGAATCTAATGCAAGGAGACTTTTAATGAATCAGGCCCTTGAGGTTTACTTTTCACCCATTAGTTTTGGAATGCAAAATACAGTTAAATTAGATAATAATAATTCCCCAGTATCATCCAATTATAAATCTTAGTATCTATAAAAGCCCCACATAAAACAAAGAGTTCTACATGACAAGCACAAAAGGATTTGTGCTTGACTTTCTTTTAATCCAACATAAACAGAAAAATAATTCAGTCAATCAGTTTAAATGAGTTCTACATAAAAAATAAAACCTGTTATCCCAGAATGATAAATGGGGCTTTGAATAACATGTTATCTATGACTTTGGAAAAAAAATCTAAGACAGCATGAGGAAAAGTAAGCACAACAGAACAAGGTATTAATTCAAGACGCCCTAAAAACCAATATTTAAAACACAAAAGTTTTCTTGTATGGAAAAAAACCAAACACGTAAGAGAAGAAACAATAATTTGCTCACAAAATGGACATTACAGTAACACTAGCATAAAATAGATTCCTAATAAGCAATTTTGCAGATGTTATTTCTGCTCAGATCCTGTATTGATTCAAATAACCTTTGCAATAATTAGCTGTAGCTCAAAAAAGATAAACAAATCATGAAAATATACAATTGTTCTGGACAAAAGATAGAGAGCACTTCAGTGTTTCTAGACCTGATCTCCAATTTGCTTATTATTAGAGAAGACAGGAGTAAATACAAAAGCTGGCTATTTCAGCCAGGCAATAGCTAATGCCAAGAAGAGAATGCGCATTCAAAGCTGTCCCAACTTGCTGCCTAATGAGTAGCAATTAATCCATCTTATTGTATTTCAAAATGCTGAAGACTCCATTCACATCAAAGGGAATTTTTCAAGGCTTTTATCATTGTTCATTTAAAAAGTATAGAGCTATCTTTAGCATTTTATAATTGACAACAATATTTTCTTTTTATCCCTCAATGTGGAATGTAGAATAATGGATTTTAAAACACGTAATACGTGTGAAGTGTAGGCATTTTAATGTTTCTTTTTGTCTCTGTCTAATAAATCTTTCAGGATGAAAAAATATCTGAAAGTCTAAGATAGATATATATTCTGCTGTGAAGACCTTTAATCTCTATTTATGCACACCTTCCAATCCATCTGTTCTCCTGAACAGACAGAGGTGACTTTGGCTCCCTGTCAGTGCAAAGGTGAGAAATGATGCAACCTGACACTATGGACTGGTGTATTTGACATGGAAACACAACATTAAAGTGTAAAAATCCTGTTTGCCTCCTCCACTCTCTGCACAAAAGGAAATTTCATGAAAGGGAGCCACCTTGCAGATCTGTCTCCCAGCACAGCTTTATCTCAGCCTATGTTTCCACTTCCATGAGATGAAATTCCCCTAACTTCAGGAAGATTTCTATAATTTCAGAAAATGAAGATGAAAACATCTTTCCTGCTTTAAAAGGAATTAAAATGTACAATATCTCTGGAAGGCCTGATGTGACATTCTCCACTGCTGGTCTTGAAATGCAGCAATAGCATTTACAGGTGAAACTTCTCTTTCTTGCAGGTTAAGGATCCATCTGTCCAGAGCGACTGTAGGCACTTATCAAAGAAAAAGGACTTTGCTGGACTAAGCAGACTTTATGGCATGCAGGTGAGATTTCCATCTTTTAGGTAAGCTTCTGTAACACTCTATCCAATGCCATAGCTCTGAAATCTTTACATCCATTTGGATTTTTGTAGAAGATAAACACAAGAAGATTTGCTTAAGTCCTCTCCTCGCCCTGAACAGGATTCAGACCAAGGTGAGACAGAAAGATGTCTTGGAATAAAATAAGCTCAGCAGTTACTTGGGGAACTAGAGTTATTGTTATACCCTCTGTTAAAGTAAGAAACCAGGAGCTGAGGTCAACTTGGCCACATCCTAAAAGATTGATAAGAAATGGCATTATGAATAAAACGGCCAAAAATTGATGGGGGACAAGAGCCTCTGTGCCATGCCCCTGCCACCCTCAAGAGCCTGCCCATAATTATTTCAGCTAAAGCAGTGCTGGTCCATGGGGAACGACCAGCTTCTCTGCAATACCTGCCTCGTGTATGCCTGGGATGTACTCAGAGGGGACGTCTGGTGGTAGAGAGAAAGAAACATGGGAGATGGAGATGGCCTCGTGTCTGAGCTGACTGAGCTCATAGCTGTGGACTGGCATTAAAGATTTCTGCATTAATTCACAGGGTGCTTTCCACTCACACCATAGGCAGGAAACACCACCAGGTGGATGTGGCTTTTTAAGAAGTAACTGCTCCCCTGCATGCCACCAATCACAGGTTTTACAGAGTAATTGCAAGTGCCAGCTCATTGTTAAGAGGGAAAAATCACTCTGGGTCAGAACCAGTGCTTCCCTTGGCTATCTTCCTCTTGGTCACCCCATCACCAGCATATGTGGGCAGCACCTGCTCCAGGAGAACAAGAGCCCAGAATCTTCCTGAGAAGATTGATGGGGCAGTCCAGGTTGCTGCCAAAATAGCCTCCATTGAAACAACAGGTACTCATAGATGCCAAAATGTATTCACCTTGTTTTCCTTTCACTTCATTCATGTCCTTCTTGTGAAGTTTTCAGAGGACACTGGACTATATAGATGTTTTTTCCTGGCAGAAAAAGCAAGGACTCTCCTCATAAAGGCAGTTCCCATAAGGCACCTTTTTGCATCAAAGTTTCATCTCTTCCATGTGGGGAGAAAAAGGCCTATGGGAGGCTGTAACTTCTCCAGAGGGACCTTGTGCAAGGGGCAGATGTCATGCCATGGCACCTCATTTGCTGAGACCAAGAATGGCAAGAAAAAGAGGAGGGAGATAAAGAGAGCCTGACTCGTCTGCCCTTTCTGGGCACCCTTCCAGCTGGGGGCTGTGGAGGAGTCACCAGAGATGTGTCTGGGGGAGTTAAACCCTGGGGGCAGCATGAGTATCCAGGAGCAGGGGCAGGAGGAGCAGCCTGGAGACCCACTGGCCAGCAAGACTGGTTGGGGAAGAACTGGGGCAGCTTTTGCCCTCAGTGATGCCTGGAGGGCAGCAATGCCAGGGGCCAGCAAACCTCTGTCACCAGTGTGCACTTTGTCCTCACTGCGTAGTCACAGAAAGTCGAAGCAAATGCCCTTGCAGAGTGTCAGAGGCGTGAAGGTGGGACATTCTTCCTGAAGCAATCAATTCCTTGCACCCCTGCGTTCTACTCAGCTCTGGGGGAGCTGCAGCCCACTGACAGACAGGAAGTTTTGAAGCCCTTACAAAATATTCTGTTGTCCTAACAGCTCTTTCCTTCTTCAGGTGACTCCTTTAAATGAAAAATCCCTCTGGATCTCTATTTACTGCAAATGGCATCTAGGCCAGAGATCTCACATATTATTAAGGTCTAGCTGGCTTCGTTCTTCTTTGGAAAGCTTCAATAAAAATCAGACAGCAGGTGCAGTGCTTAAAAAAATTGTTTTTGCTTTGTGCCTTTATATTTTAAGCTATTTTGGGCATTCTGAAAGGGAAATATTTTAGAACAGTAAATCCAATATTTTTGTTAGGCTCCTAGGCCTGTATTTTGACATCTAAGTGGGCTTTGTAGCCCAGCATGTTCACTAGTTCTGTAAAACTCCTTGAGTGCTGCTAATGCTGAGCACCTCTGCAAAGTAAGGACACCTATTTATACACTTCATTTTAGGCATCAAGGATTGACAATTTAAGCTTAAAATGCTACATATCTCTGTATTATTGCACCCTGGGTTAAAAAGCAGTATGCTTAAGTTGTCTTAGTTGTTTTTTTCCAAACCCCAACTGCTCAGCCAGTGCAGCTAAAAAGCCAGCCACCAACAGCCATCCAAGCTTGCCAGCATGCTGCCCA
The DNA here is from genome assembly GCF_000747805.2 of Chaetura pelagica. Taxonomy (NCBI): domain Eukaryota; kingdom Metazoa; phylum Chordata; class Aves; order Apodiformes; family Apodidae; genus Chaetura; species Chaetura pelagica. The sequence goes on from NW_009952707.1 coordinate 453,226, forward strand.
CTGCGGACGAAAAACCCAGTGCTTCTGTCAAGGAGGCCTGTTACAAAGCCAGGCTGTTATTTATGCGCTGCAGTTCCAGGATCGTGGTCAGCAGCCGCAGTGCTCACCGCTTAGTATTGTGAGATTATTTTTTGAAATATTTTGCCTTTCAGCTAGAACAAAACTGTGATTTGTTCTCATCTGGAGAAGGGGAGGGGGGAAGGGGAAGTTGACAAAAAGAGAAAAAAAAAAAAAAAAAGGAGGGAAGTGAGAGATCTGCAAGTTGCTTTGGCTTTTTATTAAAGAGAAAAAAATGCAAAACCCCCTTTTCCACTTGCAAGTCATGTGAAAACAAAACAAAAATGATCCCAAGATCTCTGCTGGAAAGCTTAAAAAACAAGCAATCCAAGAAACCCCTATTAAACATTTCCAAGAGTTTCTTTTTAGCCTTCGTATATATTTTATGGAAAGCAGGGAAAAACAGGGACATGTACAATTCAACACGTCAGATTAAGCAAACATACTTAATATTCCCTGAACAGGACTCTGACTGAGGCTCTCCAAAGATTAAATGTCAATATTTTGCTTTAAAAAATAAAATTTCAGGGAATCTTGTAAATAGTAGGTAACTTGAGGTGATACTAGATTGTACTCTAGAAACACCTCATGGTTAGAGCAATCATGGTAAGTTGTGCTCTCTGGCACTTGAATAAACAATCTATTTTAAGTATTTTTGATAGCATTTCAAAAGTACAGACAAAAAACATTTGGGAATGGAAAACAATTACCCCGGTTACCCCTCTGGAAAAAGCAAAAAAGAAAAAGTGTCTACACAACTGCATAAAACCCCTGTGTATTTAAATACACTCCTAGCACTCAACTGTTAGAAAAAATAAATAAAATAAAATGAAATAAGACTCACGGGTTAAAAATCAGGTTTAGGTGCTGAGCTGTTACAAAGAGTAGTTCACTTTGCATTTGGACAGTGTTAAAAAGACATTTTTAATGTGGATGCTAGTGCAGAAACCGGAGATTAAACACAAAGAGACACAGACAGCTACCACATGCAGGAAAACGAGGTGACAGGCACGGCAGCACCAGGCGCTCGCCCATCACCGCGGGGAGGAGGAAGGGACAGGCATAGCAACCACAAGCCCAAAAGCAGAAAAGCGCATACCTTCAGCTTGGAATGAAAATCACGAGATTTCCTTCTGGCAAGAACCTGAATGTGACTAGACACCTGCAGGGTAGGGGAAGGGAGGAAACAAAGGAAAAGCCTGTAACCATGGAGATGAAAAGCCCCCTACAACTGGGCAAGCCAAACGTACCTTAATGGCGGCTTGAATTTCTCGAACTTTCTTTCTTGCTAAGACCTGTATGTGACTAGACACCTACATTGTTCAGGTTTATAGGGAAAAAAAAAAACAAAACAACAAACAAAAGAAAAACAAAAAGCAAATCAAATTTAAAATGTCTATTTTTTTCTTTAGGAGAGAAAAAAAAAACACCAACTTTTCTGAGGGGAGGAAGTTATTTGCATCTTCAGTAAGCTCTGCTGTTAAAGATACCACATTCCCAGCCAGATACCAAGCTTTTAGCACCAAGGCTTAACAATACAGGTCATCACTGCAGTGACTTGATTAAGGGGGGAGGGGGAAAAAGTAAAAAAAAAAAAAAAAAAAAAAAAGGGCTTTCTTTGCTTCCCCTTTTTTTTTTTTTTTCCATTGTGTAAACTTTAAGGTACTATTAAGGGGGGGGGGGGAAAAAAAAAAAAAAAAAAAAAAAAAAAAAAGAATAACCCACCAGGTTGTGCATTCAGCTACAAGAGAGAAGACACACTTCACAGTTGGACGCAGCCCACGTCCTTTGGTACCGATCCCATCCGCACTGACCACCCTGCGCCCTCGCGTGGGGAGCTGACAGGAATTCTGCCACGTCTGCTGGGGATGCAGGTGCCCACTCTGACCATTTGCCACTAGGCTTGAGGCATAACTTGGCACTGAGAAGTTTTATCCATTATTTATTGTGTCCTGCAGCTCCAATGAGGAACTTTAGTCTGTGTTTTGACCCCACTTTAAACTTTGACCCCACTTTAAACTCTGGCACAAACAATAAAATACTGGCACAACACAGGTTCCTGAGCCTGTGCTGGCTTCCTTGGTAATCTCAGCATCAAGCTGGCCTACAAAACACTCCTGCAAGTGGGGACCAGTAACTTCACATCAGCTTGCATGTGGCCCAGATTTGGCCCATCATCATTACATTTTGCTAAGAAATTTATGTAAGCCCAGCCCTGCATTAGACCAGTTATTGATTGGTCAGAAGTTGTTGCCTGTGCAATGAAGGGTCTAGGTCCAAGATTGACATTCCTGTTTACTCAGGCATGTACTGAAATCCATGCTATTGATGATGAGGGCTTAATGATGCTGCCCAGCATCACTTGGCAGTGCTTAGAATCCTACAGACCTCTGTGTGAATGTTTAAAACCTGCAGTGATGGTAAAAACCACTAAAGAAATCTCTTACTCTTGTTTGACCCAGCACATACCGTATCAGGCGTTGTACATTTTTCCTAAGTTACTTACAAACCCTTGGGAAAGAACAAAGCAAAAGAACAGGAGAAACAAAGCTTGATTTCCTCTCTCTGTAGCACTATTCCATTACAATAGCACCAAACAGCTTTTGTTTTTAGTAGGGAAGCAAACATTAATGCATAAATGAGCACAGCCACTGAAGCCCAACTTCAGAGACTTCTTTGGGAAGCAGCTCAGGAACCAGTTTGCAGTAATTCAGTTAAACTATTGCTTACTAAGCAATTTTGTAGTCAAACACATAGACCAAGTTTTCACACATGTTCATTTGTTTTGCTTTCAGTGGGATATTAGTGGTGTTAAAGGTTATACAGGAAGCAGAATCGTAACATTTAATTGCTCAGTTGAAAAAAGTAACAATTCAACTTTTCTAAACACTGGGTCTAAAGTGATTTATGAATCACTATAGAGGGATGTGTAAGCCATCATAGCCCTCTTGGGTTCACCACAGCTCTACCAGTACATGCTGGCCAAGGATCTAGCCCCAGGGTCTGCATTTTGACTCCTGAAGCAATTTTAAGATCCCAGCATAACCCCAGCTCTTGGAGCTCGCATGGGCATAATAGCAGGGCTGAACTCAGGACTTGGTCTTTTGTTTGAGATTTCTTTGCCAATCTTTTGTTTGTTCCTTCTCCACGTGCTGCAGTTTCCATTCTCATGCTTTTTGTCATCCCTCATCCATATGGGTTTTTTCCTAACTGTCCTAAAGACACTATCCAGAGCAAAATATCACACAGTTCAAAGTGCTTGAAATCTGAGTGCTGGCAGCAGGCCACCTTTGTGTGTGCCGACTCAGAGCCACCTTTCCCTGCACTACAAAACACATGGACCATGCAAGTGTACAAGCTTCTGCCTTCCCCTTCATCATGCACATGGATGGGGAGAAGGGGAATCTCACACTTGACATTAGAGAAAACCAGGGGACTGTGATTGGCAAAGCATTTTGAAACAGCACAAGAGTTTAGTAACCACTACACAAACTACACAGAGCATGTGCCTTCTGTAAGGCTGCTGACCAGTGTCAACATAAATTAAAATATTTAGCTATATGAGATAAGTTAATGGTTATGTGATGATAATCTGAAAAAGACTTAAGACCAGTTAAAGGTTTATTCTAACTCTTTGATGAATGAAATCTTACTGTGGTCACAAACCAGGAGCCTGAAGGCTCTTAAGGGAACTTTTTTATTTTTTCATCCCGTAGCAAGAACTTTTCAGGAGCTGAGAGAATGATTATGATAAGACAGTTTTTATTTATTTACCTCTCATGTCCAAGGATCATATAGGCAAATTGACTGGACCATTAAAAGTTCCATTATTCATATATCAATGTAATAATTACATTCTATAATTGCCCTTATAGAGAAATAAGGAACAATGCTTCATGCTTCTGTTTCAACTTTTGATTATTTTTTTTCCCAAATACAGTGGATAAGAGCTTTGTGTACATGTAGGTTAATAAAAAAGCATCCTCAAACTGGCACTAAAATGATGTACAACATTAAAAAATGGAGTTTTAAATATTTTCTAAACAGCATGCGTTTAATCTGAACAGCGAAGTCAATACATCATCTCCTCAGAGCTGAAGCACAGACAGCCACTGCAGCCAAAAATGCTATGTTTTGTCATTCACTGACATGCATACTTCCCCACTGAGTTATTTTACCTGCTTCCTGGTCCGTGTCTTCCCTGTTCTAAGTTTGATGTATCTGGCTATCAGTTCATTCCTACCTGAAACAAAGAAAATTTCATTATAAGGGACAAGCAGCATCACATCCATAAACACCATAAAAATACCACCTTTAAGCATATGAGGACCATGCATTTAAGGCTTATTTTTTTCTTAGCCTGGTCCACTTTTTCTTTGCAAATTATTTATCAGTATTTCTCATTGTTCATCAGTCTGTCTCTTCCCTCTCCTTAACAGTCATTGTACGTGCCACACAAGCTATGCAGAGGGCTACGGGTTCAGTGTTTTCCCACTGAAGTCCTACAGCTGTTTGCAGCCAGAGACGACTCCTTGGTCAGCAGTGATGCCCAGGATGATCACACCATGGAGAACCCCCCATGCTGGGGGCTGACACAAGCTCTGGGCTCCTCTGGCTGTGCTTCCAATTGCACTGGGAGGTGTCTGCCCCTCTGGTCCCCCTGGTCCCCAGATGGAAGGAGCAGATGCTCTTGAGAAGGTTGTGTGCCACCTGAACTAAAAAGCCAATCACTCAGATGTTAAGGTTTTGCTTAGCCAAGCTTTAATCCTACAAGGAAGACAGGAAAATCTATCCTTCATGCCAAGACACACTCTGCCTCTTCCACCGATGGAAATCACTGTCCTGGTTCAGCAGGTTATCAATCACACCCTTAACTCTACACATAAGCGGTCACCCTGTGGTGCCTAAGCTCCTGCTGCAGTGGGGCTAATCATCACGGGGGGTTGTTTTTCAGAACTCTGTTTCTCTTGGAAATGTATAGTATTTCCAAGTTTCTAAAATGACTCTTCTTCAGTCACACATTATGCTACCTAAAACAAACTAACATTTTCTTTCTAAATAATTTCCTTCCTAAATACTGCTGACATGGAAGATAACACAGTGTTATGTGGTGCCCTGTTTATTTTCACTGCATTATGTTACTTCTCTATGAGTTGTAATAACTTAAATATAGTTGTTCAACAAGTCCTAAGTTACAGAGTACTTTGCATTCAGGACATGTGCTAAGCAGCTCATGTACAGAAAATGAGAACACTAATTTAGCAGCAAGATGGAAATGGAGAGGTTAAGGAAATAACTTGTCACCCACCAAGATACTTTGAAGTGGGTGAGTGTATAGCTGGGGAGTGCAGAAAGTTATGGTATCAGTCAGGGACTCAAACTCATTCAGTTTGATGTTGTGGGGGGAGATGGGGAAGTTTTGAAGTAGCTTGCCTATGGCATTTTATTGGTTGGAAGATTGCACACAACTAGTCAAACTAGACTTCATTTCCCTTCTTCTGTCTCCTCCTCTGAGCCTTATTTTATACCCTGGGTATCAAAAGTCTCAAGATTCCTGTCTCTTCCATGGTTTGTTTGCTAAATGGATACTAGAATATGAAATATCAATGTCCTTCTGAGTAGAGGTGTGTTTTCTCTGATTCTCTTTTTGTTTTGATCTGGACTGTGTGCCAGGTTTCCCACAACATGCCATTGTAATGGCAATGTGAGGTTTGTAGCTCTGCAGCAGGTCTCTTCAGGACAAGTTTCAAGAGGTAAATTTTGCGTGAGCAAACAGTTACACAAACAAGCAACATTTTTGCTCACAAATGAAGGATTTCCGTATGCAAACAGAGGAGCAGCTAGTTACCTAATTTCATGCAAAGACCTTGTCTTTTGGCTGGACAGAAGTTCTGCAGCCTGTTTTGTCAATGAGGTACTTGCCATCTGCAGTGAACTAGAGCTTTCGTGTTCATGGGGTGAAACTAGGGAATGCTCAATCTCTGTATCTCTTTATTCTCATGTTTGTTTTTTTTCTCATAATCCAAACAGTTAACTTCAAACATGGAGAATTGTTTTCATAGCAGTGGCTGTCCTCCTGAGTCCTTATGCTGCAACAGCAGCTAGCTCACAGTGACAGGACTGTAAATTCCTGCAGGTGTTGGGCATGGACAAAAATGGAGCTGTTCTACTCTTCATTACTATTAGATGGAAAAGTTCTTCAGTGGAAAAATGTCACATAGTTTGGGAAAAAGAATCAACAGAGAGGTCAAGAGCCTGAGTCCACAGAAACAAGAAGGGAGAGGAAAAGATATACAATGATGGCACATTATAATAAATGTGCTTTGGACAAGAGTTTTCCAAAACCTTCTTGCCTGGTACTTTGCCTCTTCAGTGTCCCTTTAATGAATACCAGGTTAGCAGGCAGTAAAGAGGTGCAAAAAAAATTAAAGGAAAAAAAGGAAGATGCATTTCACCACTGGCCAATGGAGAGCCAGAATGGGCAGTAGACTGCAAGAGCAGCCTTCTGTGAGCCAGTGAGATTCAGACATCACCATATTCCTGCAATCACTGGCATAATAGGAGGCATGAGCACTTTTGTATTTCTAAATGTAGATTTTTATATAATTGGCGAATGTCCTCCCTGCACAAAGTTCCTTCTCTGCATATCTTCAATTATGTGCATACATGAAGCACCCAGAATATTTTTTGTGTGCAAAAATCTTTGTCAGGTTGTCCTTATAGGTGTGACTCTGCAAGGTCAATGACTCTATAAGGTGATGTGAAGGATGAGTTGCCATCTCTTGTCCCTCTGTGTGTACTGAAGATGTTTCAGACACATGGTCACACCACAGGTGACTCCAGCCACCCCTTGCCCATTAAGGCAGTCCTATGCAGCCTTCAGCCACAGCTGAAGAAGGAAGAGTTAAACCTTGTCACGGTTTCACAGTTTTCTTCCCAGTCAAGAGAGCTAAAAACTATTTTTAAAGGAAAGCTCAGGTTCCCAGGCAGCCACTTGACAGGAAAAGCAGCTTTATAAAAAACATAAGAACTGAAAGTCTAGACTTCATTATTCAAAATACCAGTCAAGTGCTGTCTCCAGTTGATCCCCGGTCCAAACATGAAGTGCTTTGGCTTGAATCAAGGGGGGGGTTTCTCTACCTGCTATCTAGTCCAGCAGGGATATGACAAACAAGACTGTGGTTTTCCAAAGTGACTGCTTCTCCTCAAGATGAAGTCTAGCTGGAGCCTAGCTCAAAGAGAGTCAACACAGTTGAACAGTTTGACTTAACTTACAGGGAGGAGGAACTCTAAAAGAAGTAACTGAGGCAACAGTCTTACCTTTTCCTTACAGCCATGTTTTCAACACAGCGAAGAAACACGCATCACATTTAGCCAGAGCAGGAGATACTGTAGCCTCCTGAGGCTCACTAAACACCTTCTGCCTAGCCACAATGATATAAAAAGGCATAACTTATTTTTTACTACCAAAATGCCATAAACACAAGGATAAGCACCACCTGACAAATACACAGTAGACAGCCCCAACTGAAAGTGAACAGCCTTTATGCTACCTACCAAACACTGGTGTTCTTCTTTACCGACTCTGACAGATACTAACAGAAAAGATCTTATTTCCTGATCAACTAAAACCCAGAGAGGATTTTAAAGAAAGGAAGGCTTAATAATCCTAAAAACACTGTTCTTGGGAATGAGAAGTGTCTGAAACAAAAGGAGGCTCAACAAACTTATTTAAGTGGTCATTAGAAACCTTAGGGTGAAAAATACTTGATAAATAGATCTGTTTTTCTCTAAGAACTCAGCAGTGGAAATACTTTCCATACATGCCCTCCCTTCTCTCTCCCTGTCATATATATCTGGGAAATTGCCTGGCAGAGGAAAAGAGGTCAGGCTTATGAACTGTAAATGTTCAGCTCCTACTTCTTGTCATCCTCTATGACAGTCTCCTACTTCAAATGTTTTGGTTCAGGTATCAAAGAGAGGTGTGAGGAGGTGCCTGTTCAGATAAAACATCTTTTCAGCTCAGGAAACATTTCCAAGGATCTTGAAAAGATCACGGGAGAATTATAACAAATATTTTGTATAGGTTTCCTCTTGTGGTCAGTTTGTTGTTTTTTCCCCCCTTTAAAATTCAGGCTTTATCTGTTATGCCCTTCTGTACTGTCACTGCAATTGCCAACTATAAATTCTCCCTGGACTGATGCTGAGAAAGAGGCATTTTGCACAACAGAACATCTTTAATCGTGGCAGAAATGAAAAAGGAAGTTCAGCTAGAAAACAGTGCAGATGCTAGAAAACCTGTGAGGTTTTGTGGGGTGCCAAAGCCTCACTGTGGCCTCTCCAGGGGAATGGGCCAGGCTCCCAGTGCAGCCCCACTCCTGCCAACCAGTGGGACACAGGCTCCCTCTGCCTCCCCTACTTACTGCCCCATCCCTGAGGAGCATCACCCTAAACAAGGGAATGTGCAGTGATCCTGAACACCTCCCAGGCAGCATGGAAGACTGACATTTCTGCTCTTCTTCTTTAAAATAAGTAGGAGCAGCTGCAAAGTGGAGAGGCTCCCAGCCGCCTCTCCCCAGGGAAGGCAGTTGTTGTTCTAACAGAGGGCCCTTGTGTGGGGAACACTCCCCCACTACACCATTTCCAAAAACAGCCCAAAGCAGCCAAGCATCACCCCCCACAAAGGTCTCCTTGAGGCTGCTGGATGCCAACCTTGGTGCTGAGGGGGTGTTCGGCCCCACTTGCCCAGCATAGCGAAAATCACACCCGGGGCAAGGAGGGCATAACAGGTAACCCCTTCACGGGCCAAAACCAGCACTGCCACCTCTGCATGGGATCTGTCAGGCCACCACAGGCAGCTCTAGCAGGGAGTTCATGAGCTGTGGACATGCCCCAAAGCCACGGCAGGTCCCTTTCCCTGGGTCGGGGCCACAAGCATTGCTGCTCAAACCCGGCTCCTGCCGGCAAGGGGGCAGTGAGCCGGTGCATCACGTCCCTGCAGAGCCGCCGGCTGCGTGGCGGGCTGGCGTCTTTATTTAGAACATTAATGACACAAATTGAACCTCCGCCCTCCCAGCTCCCAGTAACAGGCACCATCCAAATGTGATAAAAATAGGCAAGTGTGGGAAATCAAGCCGGTTAGCAATTTGAAGATGAAAAGCTAATTTTAAAAAGTTTTCATACTCAACAAAGTAATTCAAGTAATGACCAAGCAGAAAAGCCTATTCTTTTCAGATAATGGCATACTACGAATTTATCCAGATCCTATGAGACTGTGGCTTGAAATAGGTATTTCACATCCTTAGCACAAAGTCTGGGGACAGACCTGCACAAACATTTTATCTCCCAAATCCTACTCCTGGCTGTATTTTCACCATAGCAAAGCTTTTCAGACCACTTTGGTAAACTCCATTTCTGGTCTGACAGCCTGGTGATCACAAAGTGTCACACGTGTGCCCAAGGGCCGAATCTGGAGAGCTAGCAGGAATTTTGCTTGGTGAGGAGTCAGCTGAGGAGCCCTCTGCACTTCAGGCGAGCATGCTCCTGGGACAGCCCCTGTGCCATGAGCAGCACTGAGCCCTTTGTCTTGTTGCTGAGCACAGGCCAGATCCAGATCCCACCCCATGTCATGGGGGTCCATGCACAGACACGATCATTGGGTACAGGCTGGTTTGAACATTTTTCTCCGTCAGAAGGTGAACACAGAGCCCTTGGGCAGCTGGGCTTGCAGCCCACGGAGGGCAGTCCACCACAGCAGTCAGCCCCAGCACTCCTATGCTCCGTTTTACCAGCAGAATATCCAGCTTTGGGAGAGCTCGCCTAAAATTTCCTGGAGCCACTTTCCGAAGACGCTTTAAAGCTAAATTGGCTAACAAAAAGCCTCTTGTAGATAAAAGAGCTCTGCAAGTCAACAACTGGCTAAGCAGTTTAAACCCCTAAGTAAGGCATCCTCTATTTAAACGTTATAGGCAAATCTAATTTAAGCTTTTAAAAATATTATGGGCAGGTGTTTAAGTCATCCGCACACTGGGTTTTGCGAGGGCTTCGGAGGGGGCTGGGCAGCGCTTCCCAGGCGGGCAGCATTTTGTTCAGACAAGCTTTCTGCAGAAGGGCCACGTGACATAGGCCAAATAAACAGCATCTGGGGATTTTCAATTACAGACCTTCACCCAGCATGCCTGCACTGTAATCTCTACCAGATGAGGCTCAGGCCTCACTATTTTCAATAATTCACACACTGTGTACACATAACATGACAATAAGGGCATTCATGCAACCGCCTGATTCGCACATCAAAGCTCCCAAATGGCCAGCTGTAAGCATGCTTACTGCTGAATAATTCATTCTTTTCACAGGCTTGAAAAAACGCTCAGCGGGAGTTGGCAAGCTTGTGTTCTTTCCTGTGTGGTATGCTAAACTCAAATTTTGAAAGAGGTACAGCCCCACTAAAAAGAGTCAGAGATCCAACTATTTAAATGTGCATTTGCGAGCTTTCGGATGGCTGCTCACATTAAAAAAAAAAAAGGGGAGGGGGGAAGAAGCACTACGCTTCCAAGTGGGCAGTGGAGATAAGATGAAATAGCCTACATGTTTTCTGGGGCAGGTGTTTAATAGAAATAAGGTGATAAAACTGTTTTCTGGATGGCAAAATATTTTTATGCATATTGTTCCTCACTTAGTATCTTAGATATGCCAGAGACGTAATAGTTAACAAGTCTAGCAAACTTGAAATTTCCACATACTTAGCACAAATTTTCAACTATATGGCAAAGAGGGTTTTACTTAATACTAACACATATGAAAAAGGCAAACACAGAAACACCAGAGCTAATTCTGTAACTCCTGTTTACTGGTCTCACAGATATGGGTTGAATACTAATTTCTAGATGATATTTTAACAACTCCAAATTTGCAGCTGTGTCTCTGAACATTTAGCTTGCAACTGGCAAGGATTCCAGATTTTGAAAATACGTTGGCTTTAAACAACAGACACATCATTCCTTTAAGGAAAAAAAAGAAGAGGGGAGGGGAGAAGAGTCTGCTTCATAATATCAAGTTTTCTTGACTGTCAATCAATGCCAGAACCAGCAGGATCAACTAGTCGTGACCCCTCCTTATAGCAAACACATGCTGCTTACCAGCTGTGGACTGTGTTTTTTACACCCTTTTCTCTATCATTCAGAATGGCTTCCTCCTAATCACAATAATCCCAAAAGTGCTAAAACATATCAATCGTCCTTTAAGCCCTGCCTACAAAAGGCCAGCCGTCCAGCCTTTATGGGCTTGTCCAACAGCAGCTGATACTTCATTCAACTACAAATCCAATTTAGCAGTTACAAGAGGTTTAGCATCACTGGAAAAATATTGGTGTTGATCCTGCAGTCTTAAGTCAGCAAATATTCCTTTGCCATATTGTTTAGCTTTTTCTGCCATATTTACACTTCTGCTGGATTTCCCTGAATGACTTCAACAACAGCATTTAACCTCTGAACCAGTAATATTTACAGTTGATCAAACAGCAATTTTAAAAATATGTTTACCACAATTACAGAAACATAAGCCTATATGTATTCCAATTGTTAGGATTCTGAAAAAAAAAACACAACAACAAAACACAAAACTAACCAAAACAAAAACCCAACCAATAACCCCACAAAAAAACACAGTAATTTCATTCAAAACCTTACAGCACACTTTACCTACTAGTTATGCAGCAGCATGTCATTTATTACAGCCCTTTGGGGAAGTTCATGGCAATTCTTTTTCTTATGTATTTTTAATTGCCAAGTAAGCCAATGCAAACACTCCCTTGATCCCCCTTCACTTTTTTTTTTTCTTTTCTTTGTCTTTTTGTGTTCCTCTTTAAGCAGCAGAATATGTAATGCCTTAAAGTAAACAGGGGAGACCCTATTGAGGGAATTTACTGTTTCCTATCCCAAATCCGCAAATCTGTCTCAGTTTAGGCAGCCTTTAATAATGGGGGTATAAGGGAGGAGAGAACTATTCTGGCCTCTCTGTGGAAGAGAACACGAGCTGCTTTTCCCTTGCTTTGTAGCGAAAATAATCAGCCTCAAACCTGCATCAAACACAGCACTTTCAGTTCCCCGTATGGGGATATGCTGGAAGGCCAGGGCCACCCAGCCAAGAACACGGGCAGGTCCCCACATTCCCCCAGGGAA
>NW_009952707.1:465486-487752 GCF_000747805.2 Chaetura pelagica
CAAAAAAAATAACCGAGTGTTTCAGACCTGCTGGAGCTTGTTGCCTAACGATGCATGGAGCCCTTCAAGAGCCAAGGTTCTGGCTCTGAAATGAGGTAGGGACCATGCCCAAAAGTGGCCATCCCAGGCCAGGGCCAGGAGGAGGCAAAAACCCCAGGGTTCCTAAAATGAGTTGTAAGGGCTGCCCGGGTGCTGTGTGTGTGTGTGTGTATGCAGACACACACACAAGATTACAATAAGCCACTTAAATATTATTATACACATATTAACTACTTGAAAAGTGTACTGTAACTGGGTTGCCCAAGAGGACAGAGAAAAGAAAAGATCCAAGAAACAAAATAACAGAAATAATCCCACTGGATGCTAATGAGCGAACAATTACAATGACTCACTGAAGTTGTATCATTATGATACTTCCAAAGAAAATAACTTTTTGTGTATTGTATTAACACCAACAACATTAAAATGATCCCAGCAATACGATTGAAGCAATACTGCAATTTAATTTATAGAGCTAAGGGGAAATGACCTAATAGTAGCATGGAAAGTTATTCTCCTCGTGTCAAGCCTTAACCTTTTGGGTTTCATTCCAGCTTCACTGTAAAGAAAATGACAAAGAAGACTCATAGACACATCTGGCTCAGAAGTCTTCATTGACACTAATGCAATGCATTGGATTCTGTTTGGCAGCTCTTCATACTGGGAAATATTCCATATAAGCAATGTTTATTAATTTTCTTCTTCTGCATTTAAAAAAAAAACAAACCAGACAGAACATATTTCAAAGGGAGAAGAGCGATCCAGAAATCTCTCTGAATATTCATTAATTAATATTTTGTCTGTGTCAGTTGTCTCAAGAAAAGAAGGTCTTATAATTTACTCTAAGCCACATTTAATTAAAATTTAAATGTTACAAAAATATATGGAAATTTTTTTTGCTCCCTTGTAATTATATTATTTTCTGCTTACTATAAACTGTATTTTACTGGAACTAAAAATGCATTTCAAAACAAACAGTAATTTCAGGTTCAGAATATACAAAAAAAATCCCCACAGGGAAAAAAAAATCCCTAAACTTGACCTTTGCCATCTCTCTAGATCAGCTACAGATGTTTAGTAGATTATACAAAAACCTAGACGTCCTTAATCTGACTTTTTTTTTTTTTTTTTCCCCTGCTATGATAGGAACTCTTGGTAACCTATCTGTGAAGATCCCATGTGACTTCCACGTGCATATGCAATTGCTGTGTTGTTTTCCAAGGTAGCTGCCATATTTCAGCTCTATAAGCAGTTCAGAAAGGAGAAGACTCTTGCCTAGTGCTACTGACAGAAAGTCTGATTTGGACAGGAATACTTCAAATACACAGACAATTGGGCTGGCTGACCTGTCATGCATGATGGATGAGTTAAGGGGATTAAAACCACTATTTGCATTAGAATAGATAAAAATTAGCAAAATAGAGTTTCTCAGTAGGTGGCTTCAGTTCTGTTTGTTCTTTTAGGCAAAATGAAGTTCATTTTTAAAGGAAATACAATTGTTTAAATAATGCTCATTTGCAGAGGAGGAATTTTGGATGCCAGTTTGCTTTCTATTGTTTATTCTTTCAGAAATCCACTCTAACTATCACTACAACAGCATCCTCTCTCTACATGTTTAATACAAAAGCATTACACAAGTACGATGTTTGAACCACTTCAAACTGTATGTATACTTTAATGATTACATCTTTCTAAGCTGCATATAACCAAACAAGTTGAGAGAGATGATCAAAATGACAAAAATATTATTTTAAATTGTGTCTTGATGCTTTCCTGAGGTTCTGAGTATGAGCCTGTGGCTCAAGAACGTAAGAGGCAGATGCTCAAAACCCTACATGTTTCTTTTGACTAGATTCGTATTGCACATAGTTATAGTACTTAAAAGACTCAGAAGTGGCTGCACAAAGAAATAAAATTAAAGACTCACCTTAGAGAATAGCATAATATTGTTTACACAAGATAACTTTGAAAGAAATCTGTATGAACAAGGCAGTACACACAAGCAGGCCAACAGATGTGGAAACTCCAGAAACATCCATGGACCATCTCCTCTCACTTCTGCAGGGAGCAACCAAGCTTTGTCTGTCACACAAGATTTGTAAAAATAGTGGAAGTCCCTCCTCTTTGCAAAGCTCACACATCCAACCTGCAGACAGCAAGCAGCCTCCAGAAAATCCAGAACATTTTAAAAAACATGTATGTGCACTGCCAAATTTGTTTTTGAACTGTTTGCCAGGCCTAACAGTGGACTGCAGTCAGACTGGTGACACATTCCACTATGCCATTTAGGAGCATTAATAGAAAGCAAAGCTGAGGCATTAAGAAGGTAAATTTCTTCCACTGATGACATTACAAATGGGAAAAGCTGTGACATGATTTCTCAACTCAGCATTTACTCTAATGAGATTTTAAGAGAGCAGGTCACTTCTGTGACTCTGTGATGGGGGTTCCAGCCAGACCCAGAAGCTGTCTGAAACAAGTCCATGCCAGAGCTTGCAGCCAGGGATGGGGTCCCACCATATGGGCTCCTGAGGGGGGGGCATTCATCTGCAGGTGAGGGAGGACCCTGTGAGCTGCCTTAATTTTCAGCTCCGCAGACCCTGTGCTGGCATTTCATGCTGCTCTTTGCAAAAACTCTTTATGTAGCTTATGAATTATTTGATGTCTGTGTCCCATGCAGTTAAGATGCTCCATTTTCACAGCAGGTGCAAAGAGGTATTTAAATTTGCATTATGTCCAGGGTATTTGCACTCAGTTTGTGTTAGATGACAGCTTCTGACAGCAGATGGGCCAAGTAGAAAAACATTTGACCGGCATATGAAGGAGCCTGGGATACATCCAACACTAACCTTGGTTTCCAAGTTATTTCACAAGCACAAAGTAACATTTTGCAGAGATTTTATAGCTAACAATGTAGCTCTAGCTACAGTACAAGAAATACTTTGCTCTAGTTACGAACCCACAAGAGAGACTCACAAGATACTTCAGCTATAGGGAAAGTCATTTGTTGCAAACCCAGTCTCAAAACGTGCTTAAAATTGGGACTCCTTTAACTCTTTTTTAGCCGAAAGAAAGACCTGTCCATACATCCAGACGTGATACAAACCTGTTCAGATAAGTGCCCATTCCTGCCTGCCTGCTGATTCCATCTGTGTCACTGATGTTTGAGCTAAAGTGGAGGAGAACAATATCCCTGCAAGTCTGAAGGATTCCCAGGACACCAGTCCAAGGGGAGAAAAAGAAACTTTAATGTCATCTGGAACTCAAGGATGAGAACACAAGAGGCTGTCAAAGAGCAGAAGATATCGCTGCTTATTTCGAACCTCAGCTACCACACACAGCAATGAAGGGCTGAGCAACCAAGTAATACCACACCACAGTGTACTTGATTAAATCTGGAAGTGTTTCTCATCACATACTCACTCATTACAGTGAAAAATGCCTGAGTGACCCTTCCTGCCCCTCTGCCCCAGGCTCCAGGGCCTCCAGCAGCTCCAGCAAGGCCACACTACGCCCCAGGTAGTGTAAACACCTTGTTGCTGATTTCATTATCATTCAAACACCCATTTGTGCCTTTCAAAATCTGTGGGATTGTCTTGGAGAATCATAAGAAAATTTCTGCTTCATGTATCTGCCAAATGCATTAAAATCACAACATTCATATTTTTTGTTATAAATTATTTTACTTAAAGTGGCTGCTTTGGATGATGGGAGTGGTCTTTTAAAAATAATTTCCAAGGGATAGGAGATGCCAAAGAACCAAAAGAAAATTTTTGATCCTTTTACTACTTGTTTGTTTCTATAGTAAATCACAACTCTTAAGAGAGGTTAGTTTGCTAAAAATCATGGTGAAAAAGGTGAATGAAAGATCAATCCAGCTCTCTGCCTGATGTGCCTCCCTCCCCTCCACCTGTGTCCATCGCAGCAGTGTTATCCATACGGAACAGTGTCAGCCACCTGTGGCTTCCAGTCCTGAGAGCAACAGCAGACATTCCATGAGGAGCACATGAACTTTGCTTCTCAGCACCAACATGCCTTCCTAGGCCTGCGAGCCCAGCGCTGGCATAAAAGGACAGGAGGGACAGCAACATGTCCCCATGCAGTCCCCACAGCTAACATCACCAGACCCATGATGGGTGCACTGGCAGGAACTCAAGAACACAGCTGCCTCATGTAGCAAAGGAAAAAAATTTAAAAACAGAGAGATCTGGAATTGCATTCAACCCTTACTTATGTCACTTCGAGATTTCTACCCCTACCAAACTATCAGTTTGCTAATGTGACTTTATAATTTGTTTAGTCTAACCTGCTGGTAGGGTAATCTGCAGTGTCCAGCACACAAAATAATTGCATTTTTTGTTTGAATGATGGCTCTTTATGTTTTATCCCCTCTTTCAATGGGAGCACACTCACTCTACCTCTCTGTCCTCTACTCCTTAAACAGTAAGGACAAGTAATACAAATCCTTCCCCTTCCTCAGTTGTTTCCAAGATAATCCTCCATCCCAAATTGGTTTGATCTTTAAAGATCACTGCCTTCTGCCCAGTCCATATCCTTCAGACTCTACCCCAATGAACACACAGGCTGTCACACACCATAAAATGTTATTTCACAGGTGCTACTTCCTAATGGGCAAAGCCCTGAACAAGACTCCTGCATCTTACTTCTAACTTGGCTAGTGGCCACACAGATGCACCCTGGCACATGGAGAACTGCAGTATTGAGTGAGGGAGCAGTCCTGAGCTTCACTTGTGCACAGCTGAGACCAACAAATGAAAAAGGGTTTTAAAGCGTTAAATACTGTATAGTTGCTTTCAACCTTCTGCCTGAATTCAGATGAGTCCCTGAGCAAAAGGGTATTCAGATCAGTGGCAGTGAGATCAGCATCCCCCCTCCTAATTCACGAGTTTCTGCCCATGCAAGCACAGAAATACCGATCTGGTGCTTTGCTGGAAACACAGGCAGTGTACAGAATACTACAACTTAACTGAACTTCTGCTGAGTCCACCTGGCACCAAGTTTCTTAGTTTTACAAGCTTTAAAGCACGTTAATTTGGTCTTTCTACAGTATGTATATTGGTCATTAAGACATTTTCACTGAAGCAACTAGCAAATCCATCCCAAACCTCACAATTGCACCAGTATCAACAATTTAGCACATATAAAGTTTTTGAGAAATGTTCATTGGGTCAGCCAAAGAAATTCCACCCGACACCAGGCACAGCTATAACATGTGCACAAAGATACCAAATTAGTTCTGCAGAAATTTACCAAGAGTGCTTGCAAGAGTGCCATCCCTTTAATCCTTTGAGATGTATATGAATGTATTCACCCCCCCAGACACTAAATTGAGCCAACAGGCTGATTTTCCATAAGGACAGGTGGACTTGGTAGTGTTAGCTTAACTGTTGGACTAGAAGATCTTAAGGATTTTTTTCAACCTGAATAATTCTATGATTCTCTGACATAGGAGCAAGAAGTAAAAATATACTTACTTACTTACCTCAGAGGCTCACAAATGTTTATATGAAGCTATTAAAAAGCTGAGATGTAAAACAACACATCCATTTAAAAGAAAATGAAAGGTTGTTTCTGGTATGGCTGATGCAGTTATATGTTTTCTGTTGGGGGAAATTTATAGCCACATTATTGCTGTCAAGGAGGGTAGTGAGCCACAAGGATTTCCAGATGCCACGTGTGAAGTTTCTCATTTCCCCTACTATACTAAAGTACATTATCACCCAAACACCAACAAGCTTTAAAAAGTATCTGTCATTAAAACATGTGTGGCCACCTTGCCTGGACTTAAGAGACTTTTTTTTTTCCCCTTTCCTTACTTTTAAAGCCAGATGGGAGGCTGTACTGCTGATGCAGGAAGGCCTAATGCTGATGATATGATGTCGACATGGGGGCAGCATCCCTAGTGCAGGCTGCACCCCCTCAGGGAGAAATCCTGGCTCTGCCAAACATGAACATTTGACTTGCAGAGAGCCAGTCAAAGGAGTGGAAGAATTGCTGCCAAAACTTTTCTCAGAACAGCTATCAAAGTGAAAATGGAGATTTAAAAGAGACACAGAAGATTAAAGGAGAAACATGTTCATATTTCTCCTATACCTGCAAATACAACTTGCCACAGCAGCATACAGCTGAGGGACCCATCCCACTGTACCGATACCAGTGAGCAGCAGGGACAGCTTCCTCACATCTAGCAGTGTGGCAGATGGCAACCACACACCAAAAGGACATTCAAAGGCAAAGATCACCTTCAGAACAGCTTCAACAAGCCTGAAGCAAAACAATCCCATGGCTGTCTGGAATTGCTGTATGCTCAAGCATGAGGCTTGCAAGTGGGAATGGGTAATGAAGAATGCCTTGCAAATAATGACCTTTCTAACTCTTACTGGGAGAATGGTAGGACAATTAAAGCTAGAAAATCTTAAGCAAGGGAGTGAGTATTTGTTCCCAACTGGACTAGTTTTAAAAAAAGGAATCACAGAATTTATGCAAAGATCCAACACGATGGTGCGACAAAGAAGATAGATGTGGAGCCATAAGAGGGCTGGTGCTGTATGGTCCCCACTGAACTTTATTTATAGTGAAAGCCACAAAACACCTCAAAGCAGGTCTTCTGTTAAATTACGTTAACATGAATCTTTTGCTGAATGTGGAAAAGTAAATGGGAGGTGAGTCCAAAGGAGAGCTGTCCTTTCTGTCTCACATGAAGCACACCAGCAGTAAGATCTTGAGTGGGAGCAAGAAAACAAGTTTTGCTCAAAACCCAGAATGACAAAAAGTCTATTAAAGAGACAGGGAGATGCTGCTATCCCTTACTCCAGCTGGAGAACTTCCCCACTTCTGCAGGGTCAGAGGGACAAAGCAGTATCCATTGCTGAGGTACATTTGGCAGAACAAAGGTTGAAGAGAGCACCATGCCAGTGGCAACCAAAATAACTGCATGCCACTTTTATCACATAAGCTTTCATCCATTATCTCAAGAAATAGTTTCCATGTCTTCAAATGTTTCTTATGGCCCTCCCAAAGAGAGTATATACAACATAACCCTCAGGTATCAAAAGGACAGATACTCTTAGAAGCATTAAAGCAAATCCCTGAACCTATGCTTTCTTAATCACATCAGACACTTGGCTTGCAGTTACGCTATAGCATTTTCTGAAAGAAACATAGATCTGAGTAATGAAAATGGTCCCTGGCTGTCGTGTTCCACATTAACACTTCAGAAGAACTGAATCTCTGCTACAGCAACTGCTGCAAATAGCTGAAGACTCAAGGTGCAGAGGGTGCACATTTGATGAAAGAGAAAACAGCCAAGGCAATTATTTCCATAAACTTAAGTCAATATGGACAAACACCTTTTCAAATCTATACAGGGCAAAAAATTGACTTGCCGTAGTATCATGATTAAAGCTGAACTGCCTGAGTTTTCACGGCACTCACTTCTAGCTGAAGAAACTCATTCAGTGTGCCCACTGCACCTGCCAGTGCTTGATACTCCAGTTTTGTTAAAAACCCAAGTTAATAGATTGAAAACAAAAGTGTCATTACAGTGCTTTCAAAACAATCACTCTGGCCTCTCCTTCATCTTTTAATTTCCATGAGATTAAAGACTTCAATTAAAATGTAAGCCAATTAATAAAAGTTTTTTTAATTCAGTAACGCAGATCTTTCCATCCTGGTATTTATTCTCTATTGTAACATCTGCCATTACGGTAGGCTTTTGTTTGCATCTTTTCCCATTCTTACCTGGACAAAAGGCTCTTTTTCATTCTCCAGATTAAAATAAAATAAAATAAAATAATAAAAAAAGTGACGATGTCAGACATTTCTATGTGTACAAGTAAGATCTTTCAAGTGTGAATAAGAACTAAACAGCCTCAGCAGCTCTAAACATTTTTTCACAAAATGTCTGAATTATTTGCTGACTCTCTGAGCACTGGAAATACTTTGATTCGTGCATCTGAGAAAGTGAATCTCCACAGAAATAAAATCTTGGTCTGTCCTCCTTCTGTACCCTCCCAAGCAAGACTCCCAAAGCCCCTGCCTGCCTGTGGAGAGAGAGGTGTGTACAGCCAGGTGTTTGCACAAGAGAGAATGCAGTCAGACCCATCTACGTGTACCAGGCAGGTGCTTGGTGGTGCACATACCCAGGCTGCAAGGGAAGGCATGGACCATGCTGAAGCAGGATCAAGGTCTCTCACTTGAAAAGGCCTTTTCTTAGTTTCTGCCTTTGCTGAAGAGCTGCCAACTGTTTTCCTCTGCCCACAGTCCATCCTGCCAGCATGATCTCTTAAATTATGAGTTGCCCTGGTGTTGCTGCCAGCAGTAGGTTTGAACAAGTACTTCAGCAAGCAGCAGAACAAGGAGGCCTAGGTTCCTATGGCTCTGGTCCCAACAATGAGCTTTTGCATGGATTCTGGTGCCTCGCCTCCCAGAGGCCATGCTCAGCCTTTCCCCAGCAAGATGCTCACAGGGTCTCTCTCCCATCTATCCACTTCCCTGTTTTACATTTCTTAAGAATATCACTTCTCTCTCCAGTGCAGTTAAGATTGAGCAAAGCATTTGCAGAAGTGACCTGGGAGAATTGACAGCCAGACATCTGTGGACTGCTTTGGAGTTGTGGACAAAAGAAAAGTTCAAAGGAGAGAGTCCTGTTTCACAGTTGTATTCAAATTTGAATTCAAAGCTCAGCTGCTTATGACATCTGAACATGATTGCAAACTGTGGGTGAAGAAAACTCATCTCAGTCATCTAGATCCTCTATCCTTGTAGTAAGGGGTAAAGAACATCAGGAAAAGAACAATAGAGACTAAAGTGGATCAAGAAGTTTTCCTCCTTAAAAAGTTTTCTCTTCTAAGCTTGTAGTTTTATGGCTGTGCTCGAGCAGAGAAGATAACAGAAACCTGAAACAAAGCCCTTTAGGCTGGAGACATTAGTGGACAAAATAACAAATTCAAACCCAGTTTCTACATGTGGTCTTTTTTCAGCTGATGGTTCACATGCTCAATACATACCTCTTACTAAAGTTGCATTTAGAATAGTTTAGGATTAAATAGAAATTATTAATATTTTACAATGCCAAAAGGTTTATGGGTGAGGAGACTGAGATAGTAAAACTGTTGACCTTATAACTTTAAATAAAGGTTTATCTGCCTTTAGGAATGAGTAAATTGCAATAAGCTGTATTAACTATTATAATTTATTTTAATTTGAGAATTTTAAAACCACTGCAAATTATATAGACTAGGCATACTTAATCCCTATTCTTAAGACCCCTTAAAGTCAACCTTATTCCTTAGAATTTGAAAGGTTTCTTAGAAGTTGTTGTCAGTGGCATCTTGAGGTATAATGAAGAGCTTGATTCTAAATACTGGAGTTCTTTAATTGCTGTCATAAAAAAAATACACTTTAAAAATCCTTTAATATATATGTATTTTCCTTTTACTACAGTGTGGAAAGTAAAACCATCTAGCATATAGTACTGGGCTTAGGAGAAATCACTGGCCCCTAAGCTCAGCATTGCTTTCTACAACATAAAGTCCAATACATACAATAACATTAAATTTGACCTAACCAGTGGGTGGGGTTATCAAGAAATAATAACCCTTTTGCACAAAATCAGCTATTTGAAGGATCATAATCTTAAAGGGACCTATGGAAACATAAGTCTCTTGTACTCCCAAGAAGATTACGCTAAACAAAAGGATGGTATATGCTTACAGCCAATAGGGCACAAATACCTATTGAGCTGAGTAGAAACAGGCCTCAAGTGTAAACACCGAACACTCCTTTCAGGAACAAAGAAACTATGATACTTCATCTAGGAAGAGTCTCATGCAAATGTAGGTCAGTGCATAAAAACAGAGACAAGAAATAAAAAATACCAGCATGCTGAAGGCATCTGGAAGAGCAGTAAATTACTAGTAGATTGGAAAGATTGATTTGTGAAGAAGTTACAACGAAGTGGAGACATTGCAATCAGCATGTACATGATACGAAGACCAAGTCTCCCAGCAATCTCTGAATGCCCTCAATTCCCACTAGCAGACTGAAATCAGTGGGAGCTCAGGACACTGAACAATTCATAAAAATTAAAGCAGGGCAACGACTGTTGTATTGTTTCTTCTTGGCAGTACCCTCTAAGAGCCAGATGCTGAAGGAATGAATGATCTATGTTGTGACAGCTTTGCAGTTTGGAGAGATGTAAACAAAAGGGATAGGGTAGTGAAAAGGGGTGTAACAAGTGAATAAAGTGATCAAAGCTGATGATGGCTGGCATTCTCTATTAATACAGCAATATCTGTATTATGGGTACAGACTGTTCCCAAAGTGGCTCAACCTACCTGCTATTGACATACCCATTTCCTACAAATCACAGTAAAATGCCTCTCACATGCTTCGGAGTCTGTAATCTAGAGGACTGAGGGTGTTGTATGTGGAGAGGTTTGCAGGCCAGCTCCAGTACTGCATTACACTCATGGGGGAAGAGCACACAGGACATACCCACTGTGGGTGGGAGGAAAAGAGAGATGGGGAGAGCAGCACAGGGGGGCAGGGGCTGCTTCATGGGCACAGGCAGGAGTGCTGCAGTATGTGGTGTGAAGGAAGAGAGCTGAGTTGCATAAAGACAGAAGAGAAGCATAAAGAGATTTTTTTAATGTTTTTTTTTACACATGATAGGTGAGCATATATACAGAAGGATGATCTTAACAAAGCAAAGCCTAAATATTAAGCAAGAAAATACCTCTCAGATTTAAAGCTAACTCCAAATAATGTTCCACGTTGAGGCACTAAAAACTGAGTAATGCACCAGAAGATACACTGAGAAGAGGAACCTTCCACCAGTCCTTTTTTTCCGAGTGGATGCATATCTAGTATTTTCTTCCCATGTAACCTAAAAATCTACACCTATAAGTAAGTCCCAGGTGATAGGCACACGATAAGCTATATGATGGGCCTGTCCCTGAACCAGCCCAAACTCAGCAACTCTGTGGTACTTGTGCTGTTATTTACTTCAACTCATATGGTTTAATTTTAGGCAGTCGTGTGTGGAGCAGGGAGTTGGACTCAGTGGTCTTGATGGGTCCTTCCTAATTCAAGATACTCGATGAGTCTGTGACTCTTTTCAGTCACATTCCTCTAAACCTGATAGTTTAACAGCCACACCCAGAAGGCACTCCTTGCTTATCTTTCTGGTTTTCATACACAAAACAGAGAATAAGAAAAGTAGGAGCTGATAAATCACTAGATGACTCCTCTTCCAAGAAGGGCTCCAGCAAGTTAGTATTGTATTACGGTCACTTTTCTTGTTTATGTCATTTTTATAACAAATTACACTTTTTATTTAAGCATAGATTCTGTATTTCTTATACATTAGGAAAATGCTGGAATATTTCCACAAATCATCTCCTTTTCTTTGAGGGAAAAATAAAATAAAGACCTACTGTAAAAGCAAGGGACTGTCCCACCTCTAACTTCCTTCTAGCGCTTAACACCAGGCTTAAAATTGTACCATATAAACACACAGAAGCTGAAACACCACGAGCAGCCCTTCCATCTACTTTACACATTAAACCACGATTCAAACAGAGTCCATTAAGGCATCTAAATGTGACTTACCACATGTGTTAATTGGGTTGGGGAAAAAAGAAGAAAACACAACCCTCGAATGTGGACATTTATGTATTTCCATTATTCAGACCCTCTTGATGCCACAATCTCCCACTTCTATAGTTTATAAATGTTTGATTTAAAATATAGCCATTTTATCATTTGTACCACATTTACCTCATCTTACCACTGTTCTGACTGGATGAGAAGCTAATGTAGCCTACACTGTCTGGTCAATTATTGCATGGACACCAGGGACCAATTAATGCCATCCATAAAAGCCTGAACCATTCTGTCAATTAACTAGAACTAACTATGTCATCAGATATATTACTGGTGAGCAAGTCTATTTGGTTGCAATATGTCTTGAAGGAGAGCAGTATCAAATGAATCACAATTGACTTGGACAACTGCTAGCATAATTTCAGAAGATGAAAAGACAAATGTGGTAGTTATTAGTGGTCCCCTGAGGAATTACAGCCAAGCAATTGTAATGTGCTAAGACTGTACTAGCAGGTGCCCACAGCACAAATCAGGCAGAGGGTTAAATCAATATTTTCAATTTCTTAGGATCAATCCAGTGTTTGAACAAGATGGAAACTTGTTAGCAATTGGCAGAATGTGTAAATGAAAAGTCAAACTTCTTATTATTTGTTAAAAAGGAATCAGTGCTCTGCATCATGCCCTTGGCACAAGGTAATGCTTTCATGATCCAGTTGTTTGGGCATTCACTAAAAATCTAGCAGTTCTTAAATTTTAATAGAGTGCAAAAGGTTACTTTAATACACGCCAAACATTCAAGATCTTTAAAAATGATTGAAGTGTCAATAGGAAAGTTTTTGAGCTGTGACAAAAGCATTGTTATTAATGATTAGTGCAAGAAGCAGAAGAAACCTTGATCGCTTCAGGAAAGTCTCACCAGGAATGCATCTGGACATCTTCTGTACAACTTCACATTTATTCTGTTTCATTTGGAAGAACCTTAGGATCATTAAGTAACCCTTTACCAATTCAACAAGAAAGGAAAAAGTGACCTTACAACCTGATTTTGTTTATCACTGCTGGGCTTAAAGACACCTATAGCAGGACCTAAAGAGTTGGCATTAATATTCCTTAGTTATAATGCAAATGCACCATACACCTTATTATTGTTTTACAAAAATAAGTTTCCAGCTACCCTGACAAACAGGGGACGTTTGGATAATACACTTAAAGTAGAGTTAAGGAAGCATACTCCTTAAAATGATACCTTAGACAAGGAACAGCCAAACCTCTGGGATCTGGAAGCAGAAAAGTGACAAGTTACATGCTTGTACCTGGGAAAAAAACAGGTGATGACACAGAAAGCTATTTCCATGACACACGCCCATTATTTTAAACAGATCGAAAACATGAACCATTTTTCATACTATAAAATGACAGCAATTTTTATAGGAAAACAAAATGAAAGCTCTGTTAATTAAAAAGAGGGAAAAAACCCCAAAAAACACAGCTTGGAAACATATATGCCTAAAGAAAGCACCCATGCTTCAAAGGTGACTAAATTTCTCTGTGTTTGGCTCATAAAGGAATTCTTCGTATTGTCTTCCGTATTGACCTTAACTCATGGGCACAGGCAAGGGAATAGGCAGGTGAAGCTCCACTTTCACAATTTATAGGGAGAGAAATACTGGTTTTAATGTTCTTTGTTGGCTGTTCTTTAATTGTAAATATAATAATTACAATATCAGCAAAATGGTACATCTGACTGGAGTGCCTTTTCTCCAAAGGATCTCAGAGCACTCTTAGCACCAGAGCAGGGAAATTATCTCTCACTCAGCATATGGTTAACCTGTGAATTCACTGCTACAGAAAGTGATCAGCAACATCTCTATAACTGCTATTTTATAAATAATAGTTGCAACCTTCACTGATACAGGCAAAAACAATAGAGCACTGGAACTTCAAGAAACTACGAACTTTTTTATCGCTTTACATTAGATGCTGCAGATGAGGTAGAAGATATTTCTTCTTTCTTAGCCTTTTCACATGAAAACAAGGGTGCTGAGCCAAATTAAAAAAAAAAAAAATCATCAAAGCAGATTTCCCCTATTTCAGGGTTGTCCCAACTACCCCATTACAAATGTCTAACTCACTGCAGCTTTGTCTGATTTGCACAGTATGTTTGTCACAAAGACCTTTTTCCCAATGTACACTTAACACAATGGGGCTGGGGGTTTTTCCACACCACAGAGCATCAGGTCCGAAGCACCTATTTCAGGGTTGTCCCAACTACCCCATTACAAATGTCTAACTCACTGCAGCTTTGTCTGATTTGCACAGTATGTTTGTCACAAAGACCTTTTTCCCAATGTACACTTAACACAATGGGGCTGGGGGTTTTTCCACACCACAGAGCATCAGGTCCGAAGCACACAGCCATGCTACCAGTGTAAGACAAGTATGATGCAACTATGGGAATGTAAAACGTTGCAGTACTTCCTACTATATTTGCCCCTATTAGTTACAAAACAAATAAGAGAAAGAACTCATTCTATTAACGATAAAGTTATTCTTTGAAGAATAATGCAGGGAAGATAAACCCTTTGATCCAAGATACACAGCCAATAGATTTTTTGTGCCTAACCCTCTATCTGTGCACTGTGTATCAGCAACAATATGTGGTTTTGGCTCCCCGTATACACCCCCTGGTACAAACCATGAGCTGGCTTTAGGGAGGACCAAGCATACATGCACTTCCTTGTGCTGGACTGGGGGAGCTCGAAGAACCTACATCTTTAAGAAGCACAGCAAACGGGCACAACCATTTGAAACCAAGCTTCAGCAAATAGGAGACAATAAAATATGGAGTAACTTGAAACCAGCCCACGCACTGCCCAAGAGAAATCTCCAGCTTGTCTCACTCTCAGACACACCCTTGCAGCTCTTCTGGAAAGCTGTGCCCTGTTTGCAAGACAAGGAGCTAATTGATTCAATCGTCCTCTGTGCGCGGCCCTGAAACGCAGCGCGGGGCAGCGGGACACGCAGCTCAGCTGACGGCATTAAAAGACTCCGCTGTCTGACAAGGCGCTGACCACGGAACAAGCACCCCAATTGTTCCAGCCAGACACCACAGGACCAAGAATGCATAATTTCAGTACTTGAGTGTCCAACAGTAGGGTATCTGGCAGCGGAATAGCAAACCAGCTTTAAGTTCAGCTATTGTTAACATTTTCCTCGACCATCTACGGAGTTACTGAGGCAGTACAGAAGGGGGCTGGTCCAGCCCCTGCCACCAGCTCACACACCTGCCAGAACGTCTCCTCTCCCTGTGCACACCAGCAGATTTTCATCTTCGCTAAGTGGCATTTTTTCCCATCTAGAAATTATATTCTTTGACTTCCTCTTCAGCAGCCTTTGAGCTGGGGTTTCCCCAGCCAGCCAGAAACTGGAGGAAACAAAGTCAATCTCTTTAGACTGAAACTGATATTTCACTCAGTACATCCATTTGATTTATTTTACAGCGTGATGTACTTTACATACTTTCTGGTTCTGACTCAGTAAAACTCACCAGGCTGGAGGGAAACTCTGATACTGTTCCTATACGAAAGAATCCGAGGTGGTGCAAGAGAATACCTCTGCTGCACTCAGCCTAAGGGGATGGATGCAAAGGCTCTGCCATTTCTATCCTTCTGAACTATGTGCTTAAAAGCAAAATAGGATGAGATACATTGCAAGCAGAGCAAGAAACATGCTGTCTTTGTATTCATGTGGCAATCTTTCTGCAAAGCAAAGGCATCAATCAATTTCACTTACGATGAAAGGGAAACATTGTATGGCAGGACCCATTCTACAGACTCTGAATTCAAACATTGCTCTTGGATCTCAAACATAATAGAACTTGCTATTACTTAAGGCCAAGCTATATTAAGTTGGATAATAAATCTAAGCCCATGATGCTCATGGTATCTCTAAAATTTAATTTTTTCTCCAGAAATGGTTATATGGAAAAATATTTCGAATATGTAGTTATTCTGTAGTTATGCCTGAAAAACCATTGAAAATTCTGAAGATGTAGGAAAAACAGCAGGAAAATAATTCTAAACAAGTTTCCACACAGTCAGAGAGCTTCGCATGTAAGTTATTCTAGTTTATATTTGGAACAATTTCACCAAACAGGACAACAAAGTCAACCTGATGTAAAGCCCGAGGTCTGTCTGTCAGATTTTAGACTCACAACTTAAAATCCCCACAAATGCAAGTTAGTGGGGAACCAGCAGTTCTCTACCAGCTACACAGGAACTATTATTTTGGTCAAACTAGAAATCAATTTCCAGGTCTTGGCTACATAAACTGAGCAAATCAGAAAGGTGGCAGCAAAATAGTGAGCCCATGAATCTCATGCCCTCTGCTTTGTGACAAATTGAACATGGTATAGTATCTGGCCAGGCGTCTCCATGGATTTCAACACAGAATTTCACCTCGGGGTCTCAGCTGTCTCTGCCCCACAAACGAGTGACTTCTGAAGTTGTCAGAAATGCCATGATTCAATGCAGTAAAATTTTTGCACACAATTAAATTCAGGAAATTCTTTCTTGATTAAAATCAGGGCTCCAGGATCTCAGCACAGGAGGAAATATCTACATGTAGTGTCTGGTTTCACATTGGTTTAATTTCACTGAATTCAAAGGACTTAGTGACAGTTTGCTCACAAAAAAAAAAAAAAAAGTGACCCTGTGTTTTACCTTCTTGCTCAAACTCCAAGCCCTACACTAAGGAAGGACAGTGACTCACTCATACACTCAATACAGGAACTTTGATCTGCTATTGATGCTCCTGTCCTAAAACTCATTTTTAGCGTTCACTGATCTTTAACGTACCTGAAAGTCTGACTCTCCTTCTATCCTCCATTTTATGACTCTGAAACTTTGCAATGACTCAGAACATCCAAAACAAGACTTCTTTCTTGTTAGTCAGCCTTTCAGACCAACTTCTTTTCAGTTCTGTTGTTATCAGCATGATCCATCTTGATCTTGCTACAACGTCTTAGTAGGGTGTTTATAGACTAATCAGTCTAGGGGACAGAAAAGGCAGGAAGCAGGATTTCTTTCCATGGCCAGAGCTGGCACATCTGCCCTCAACTGCACCTGAAAGGGGATAAGCATCACCCCTTAGCCTTGGGTGAGCAGCTCTCCTTGTCACAATAACCGGCAAGTAGGTCTCCACATTAACACCCAAAGGAACACTTACAAAGAAAATTAAGGCAAGATTCTCAAGTCTCTTGCTACATATACTCTAGTATTTCTCATGTTATTATTATTGTTATTGTTTCCATTGTCATGGTATATTTCTGCCATGTAAAAGTACACTTAAATAAAAATATTTAAATATTTTCTTTCCCGAATGTTGTGCTTTGAAAAGCAGAATCACACCTGTGTGCATTATTTCTTCAACAAGAATTTCTCTTCTGAAGTGCTGTTAAGTAGAACAGAATTTAACCATGACCTGTCAATTATTTGCTTGGATGAGATGCTGCTGTTGGTCAAAATATTTTTTTTACAAAATATGTTGGTGAATATTATCCTGGTTGATCATCACTCCAGAATAGACACCAGAACCAGGAAAAACACAATAAATAACAATGCAGAGCTAAAAACAATCACTTTGTTACCAACTTTATGTCATACATTTACATAGAATAGTCACAAAAATATATTTAATTTCTCACAACTGAAACTAGCATGTAAGGTGAAAATGGCACCTAGTGCATCCTAAACTCCACTAAAAGAAATAAAGGAGATCTGTGTAGTTTTGAAATCAACCGAGAAGTTACTTCTGTTCCTGCATAACTAATTCTGAACCTACATAGATTTGTTCAAGTATATATGCTGAACTAAGGCACGCAGTCTACAAATGCTGGTTAATACTTATCCTATTCACAAGGCAGTGTCAGATTGAAAAAATGTGTTGTGAATTACTCCATGGTGTTGATGAAGATGTTGAATTGTTGCATCATGTTGATGGCTTTTTGTAAGACAGATGTGTATAGGCTGCACGATTTAGGCTTGGCACAATAAACATATTTTTGCATTAGATCAGAGTAAATCAGTGACATGGATTCTAAATCTATCTAAGGCAATGAAGTTGTCTCCCTTCACTCACAGAAATATGTCCAATCACTTTTGTACTCATGCTGATTTAATGTTTATACAGAGGAGGTGACTTCTTGCTTAAACTGAACTTTGCATAAGTTAAATCCCTGAGGAAAAAAATCCATAATTATAGGTGCAATATCAGCCACTGAGGAACACAGCTTTTCAAATTTAATTATAAAACCTAAATGTACTTAGCTAATTGGATCAATTGCAAGCCACTAGCAAAGCACATTTTAATTTTCAAGACAGATGAAATTTTGCCACCTCTCAGCTGCTGTGGGAGCCAGCATCAGGTGAAAAGTAAGATAAACCAGACAAGCATGTTTTCCAAGCACAGCATTACAGCAAATTTTTATGGCTGTGTTTGCAGAGATGTTCCCTGCAGATCTTTGATTTGCTAAGGCTGGTTTTATCTTGTTGAGCCTCTGCTGAGCAGCAACCACCCTTTTGAGGAGGAAACAGTTCCTTTTCTGACAGGTCCCATTATCCTTTCTTGCCCCAGGAATGTAGCAGGCCAGTTCTCAAAAGCCTGCTCATGAATTTATGGGGTCAAAGCTGAACTTCTACATATAGAAACACAGGTGAAAAATAGCTCCTGAGAGGTCCTGCTCCAGACCATAAAGGATGAGCTTACACAGCAACAACAACAACAAAGCTGGAGCACAGACTTCATGCACTTTCTCCAGCAACATGACTTTACCACCGTAAGAGGATCTCTACTGAATAACTAGCCTCTCACAATAGGAAGGCAGCTGATGTGTTTCGACTCTGGATCATCAAACCTTTCTGGCTTCTTTTATCTTTTCTCTAACATCAGTCTGTTCTCTTTTCTGCAATAGCAAGTTCTTTCAGAGGGACACCACATCCTCCTTGCGACTGTGCAGTGGTTGGCATGATGAAAAATAAAGCTTAGAGCACTGCAAGACAGTCATACCTTCCATGCTTCAGCTAGGTAACAAGCCACCAGACCATGCAATATATGGCACCTCTCTTCACAGGCCTCTGGTCATTCTGCTTTGGTTGCACATACTGTCATGCGTATGAATGGACTTAAGGGTAGTTTGGGCAAAGAAGGCAAGACTGACCCCCAAACAAATACTTTGCAATTGCTAAGATCAATATTGAAGTAAACAGAAGGCAAAAATTAGCATATATAGTAATTGCCAGTTTGTTTCATGGTTGCGTTTCCTTTTATTGTAATCATCCTCTTAAAAGCTCTCGATGACACAGCAGTTGCAAAATGAACTGCTCTGATCACAGCACACTCTCAGGTTGACACAGAGGCACTTTCAAAAGGATTTAGTACCACATTGTAATTACATAGCTATAATATTATTTATTGTTTGCAATATTTGCAGTTACTTTGAGGTCTCAGTTCCATGGTACTGGCTGTTTAAATGCAGTTTCCCAAAGAGCTTGCTAAGCACAGAAAATCAGAGACAAGAGGTAGATGTAATGGGCAGGCAAAAGGCACAGCAGAGAGGTAAGAACAGCCTGACAGCTGTGCCAGATAAAGTAACCAGTATTTTCGTCTTTTTAAATAAATTTTGGCACACATAGGGGCAGGCAAATCAAAGCAATTCAAATGCTGCCAGAGGCCTATTGACATCTATACAGTGTGCTGTTCCTTTATGAAAACCTGGATTTCCTCTACAACACTCCACAACCTCCAAGGACAGGGAACATGTCCCAGCAAAACCCTCTCTAATCTCTAACATGCAGAGAAAGTCTGGGCTGGAAAAAAGTACTGAGAAGCATGAGGATCCCAAGGAAAGATAAATGGGTGAATGATCAGGAACAGAACAGCAAAGAGAACATAGGTTGTACAACAAAAACCACTGAAGAGCAATACGGTCCCAGATGTGTGAGATGGGGTGCCAGGCCTGGTCCAAGCCCAGGAAGGCCAGCATCTCAGCCCTGGATCAAGCAGGGCAAATGTAGGGGCAACTCAAGAGAGTTCTCCCAAACTCAAATAACTTATAGCTCAGCAGTGTCCTGAGCCAGAAGCAGTGCCTCTGGATGTAAGATGGGATTTTATCCTGTCTGTTTGCCATCTGGCATTTAGCTTCTACTATCTTCCAAAAAGCTTCGTAGCTGAACTATATCTTGTAGCAGGAGCTACTGCCTCTGGTTTTGACCCTCTCTCCTAAACTTAAATTACAGCAGAAGAAACAGTGAGCAGCTGGTGCTCATTCACCACCTTTGTGCAGCTTGATTTTGCAGACTCAACCCTATCTCCCTTGAGTCACCTCTTCTGGACCGGAGAGGTGCTTGTGCTGAAGCTGTTCACAAGGAAGTTCTTTGATCCTCCTCGTTACCATACTGGAATCTTTTCCAGATCTGCTGCTCTCCTTCTTGAGAAGAGGAACTGAAGAACTCAGAGTCTGCAAGGCTGCCCTGGCTTTCAGACACAGCCATCTTCCTCAATCCTGTAGCACCAAGGAAAAGCCAGACTTCTCAAAAAAAGTCCTGGAGAGCTTTGTGCAGCACTGCCACAAAGATTCTCGTTTTTATCACCTAATAAAATTTAAGTCTAAAAATCAAATAACCACTTGCCACTTGTATTTCCTCAGTTTTGCTGGTTGTTTTTTTTGCTTACTTGCAAATATGGGAACATGAGCATGGACTGGATTGTTTCAGTTTTTGAAATGTGTAGTACTCTCACAATATCTTTTGATGTTTTATGGACCTCCAAACATCCACAGACCACATGTTGAGTAACACTGCTGTTCAGTGCTTTAGCAAACAGCCAGACAGGAGTTAAGGGGACATAATAAGTTTGACTCAAACCACCTTCTACAGTACAACTAACTGCTCAGGAATTTTCTGTATATATTCAAAACCACTTACACATTATCTGATGCTCATTTCCCATGCTATAAATCCACACGTGTGCTCAAGTGTGGTTCACTGTTTTGGACCTGAGGCAGGAGAGTGATTAATGCTTGCTTGTGTGGATGCATCTTAATAGTGAGGTGAACCCAAGAACCACGGGCTTCATAGCTGAGTTAGCAATGAAGCCCCAGACACAGCATGAAGAATATGGTCAAAACTCTGTGAGAGGTATCATCCCTATGTTTTTAGGGCAAATACAAACACCAACTATTTTCTCACAGTAGCTGATCTATGTGCAATTCTTTATGACTCACTGAAAACTTGAAACAGCTGTAAGAGAAGGTCAGTAAACTTAAGTAAGACAAGTGTGGCTCAGCAATCGTACTGAAACAAAACATTACAAACCTGAGTGATAAAATGCATGGGATGCCCATAATGGAAGGGTTGAGGCTGCTGTTGCAAAGGATCACCCATGAAGATGAAATCACTGAACAAGAGACAAAGTTAATATATTTCTATGGATTTAACCATTTTATTTCTTCTGAGTAGCTCTGCCCAACTTTGCATCTCATAAACTTGAAAAAATCTGATTGAAATGATGAAAATTTCATATTTGCTTGAATTTATTACTAACTGACATCACAATTCCAGCAATTCATAAATTTCCATGCTGGTCAGCAAGCTGCGACCTACAGGGAAAATGTTATGCTGACCTCACTGCATCATCAGTGCTAAAACCTACAAGGTTTTACTATTTTAGCAATGTCATTTTGATGTATTCGACTAGTTGAAAAACTAGTATGATACCCAAAAGTAAATGTTGGAGTTGTGGAGAATAAAATGATTGAGTCCATATGTTGTGGAAAAATACATGGGATAACAACTCCTTAGGAGAAGGGCTGCAGAGACTAAATATGATACTTACAATCTACATATCAAAGATTGTAAATATTTATTTTATATTATTTAGACTTGTCGGTAGATCTAAGGAAGCCACGAAGAAGTTTATACTGAGAGAAAGTCTGGTGAAAGAAAACGATCCAACCAAAATCCCCAAAACTCTCCAATGGAGGAATAAGGCAACATTTTTAGCATTTGATATCATGTAGTCTCTCAGAAATGTAAGAACTCCTATTCTGCCTCAATCAGTAGTTCACATAGTTTAATACATTGCTTCTGGCAGTTACAAGCGTTAGATGTTCCAAATAAAGTTCAAAACCATGACAGAAGAACTTGCCCACAGCTTATTTGCACTTCATAGTATGAAGAATATAGTTCATAGTCCTTATAAATGTTTCTTTCCTCTAAACGTAGTTGTATATTCTTAGTGTCCACATAAATACCTGATCTTCCCTTGTATCTCACATGCTACAGAGACAGTACTGAAGAAGGACCAGCATTTCTCAGGATTACCACTGAATCCTTTTTAAAAAAAATCTGCTTCCTTCCAGCTCTGCAGTTCAGCAGTTAAGTCTGAAAGAGTCGCCCCAAAATATTCATGTGCATATGTGACTTGTTTTCATTAATGATTCATGTCTTCCATTTTGCACCTATAGATCCAGTTTCACTGACTTGGTGGCAATTAAAACCAATACCTGCTTCTTCCCCTCTCCCTGCCCCCCGCTCCCCCCCC
>NW_009952707.1:487874-513240 GCF_000747805.2 Chaetura pelagica
CCCCCTCGTTATTTTACCCCCCATTTACTTAACATCACACATTACAGTCAATGGGATTACTCCTGTGGAACTATTCTGTTCTGTCTGACCGAGAGGCACACGAAGAGAAAATGGGTGAAGGTGCTCAGTCATGCCTGAACACTCTTCTCCAGAGCACTGCAGGGAGTGGGAATCAGACTATCAAGCCTTCCCACCCCAAGAAGCCAGAGAGCACCACCATTGCCACTGCCTGCTTTATTCCAAGTGCATCCCAACAACCACCAAGCTGTAAATAGCAATGGTATTTCAAGTCAATGAGAACACAGACACATCCAGTAACAAAGTAGCTATTCCAAATGTTTAACTAAACACCACCCTCAGATTTGTCTTTGGGGTCTGGGGGACAGAACTATACTCATGAGCTCCTGGATGTACGCAAAGGAGGGTGAGAAGGGAACTGTGGCCCACTTGCTCCCAGTAAGCCAAACCCCAGAGGTCTGGGAGAGTGGGAGCTCCCAGGCTGTGCTCTGGCAGTGCTGTGTCTCCATCAGCATGCCTGGCCCCAGCCCTCACTGCAGAGCTGAGCACCCCTCTTCCCTTTCAGGGAAGTTTGTATGTTTCATTACAGGCACGTGCCAAGAGAGAGCTCAGCACTGAGTTTTGCCCCTTTTGTGCCTTGTTATATTTGCAATACTTAATATTCCATAATTGATTACATGCAATCTGCACCAGCTGTAGCCACAAGGTACTGCAGATTCACTTCGGATGTAGAGACAGTAAAATAAGAAATGCTCAGGCCACCAGTGCAATTCAGTGAATACATTTGGCAAGACAGAAATAAAGAATTAGTGCACTGAGACTAAACTTTCAGGAACAAGACAGGTTTACTCTGGGCATTAATTCTGAAAGGAACGAGGTTGTGGTTTCAGTTCAGTCTCTAATAGTCTTCATCATAAAAGCACTAGAGATAATATCCCATAATCAGTGATTTCTGATCAGGAGACTCCAAGAAGCAATTTTACAGCACATACTGGAACTATGATACTGCTGTAATCTGAAAAAAAACCATCAACCGAAACCAATAAGACAATGTTCTGGTCTACATATATCAACAGGAAACACAGGCAAAACAATTCAAATATTTTGGCTGTTGAGCCATTTGAGGGTCTAGCCACATCTTCCATGTGTACAAAACATGGTCTTTTATTGTTGCTTAGCAGTGGTGACTCTCTCCCTACCAGTCTCAGTCCAGAAAAGAAAAAGTATTCCAATTTAATGCAAATCAGTTTCTTATCTGTTTTGTTGGAAAAACTGTTGGAAAAAACAATTTGAATTAAAATCAGTTCATCAGGAAAGTTCAATTTTACATTCCCTCTTTAAAATTAGTGTATATGGTTATTATTAATTTCTGAATCACACCATGTGCTCTTTCCTACAGTAATTGCTAACTGAATTGAACAGCAGTACTGTAATCCATTTTAATGGGCTGGGATCACACCACAAGGCACAAAATAAAGACACTACTTGCTTCAAAATGCTTAGGATCAAAACAAGAAAAACACAAGAGACACACTGGGAAACCCAGAGGGATGAATGACTAGGAATTTAATTTCTCATTTATTGCTAATATTATTGTTGACTTGCTTGTTAATGTAACGTAGCACTTACATTAAGGGGTCTGTGTCAGAGTGACCCACTAATGATGATTTGTATCTGCTGCCAGGACAGGCAGACATAGAAGAGACTATTTTGGTGGTGTTCCGGGGCTATTTCCCTGTCATTTAAGGGTTTTAAACCTCTTAAGCAGTTACAGGCTTGTTTATTTTTTAATAATTGGAGCTGGCTGAATTGTAAGTCAAAGAAGACAGAGGCAGGATAAGGGGCCTCTGCTATCTATGGCGCAATCACAGCACAAAGGAGAAAGCAGAAGCTACAGGGCTGGTTTTCCTCCCTTCCTCACCAGCTGGGAAGGGTAGAAAAGCCACCTCATTTTCATGTGCACAGCACAGCTATGTCCCTCTGCAGGTTAAGGCAGCTCCTTATCACCAAAGCAAAACAAAAGACAGGATTTCCTAAGCCCAGCTCTCTCCAAGTGTGTGTGACTGGTGTTTATTCCTCACACAGGACTGACCAGACTTATACAGCTGCATGAGGCACCATCACTGGCTGTGTACTTGAGCTCGTGCTCATAAAGCAACTGAAACAGTCTGCTGGAACTGAGTTGCTGCAGGAGCACACCCTGGAGCAAGAAGCTCCCTGCTTATAAATATTATCTTTTCTGTGCCATGCTGACACATCATCTTGGCTTCCAGGTTAGCATGACCAACACTGTGAAGCTCTGGCAGTGGATCAAGGGCTGCTGGGGAAGGGGCTGTGGGAAGAGAGGATGGAGAAACCTCAATTTTTCAAAACTAAACTGGACCCCAAATTTAATCTAGTGAAGTCATAAATACCTAGCAAAAAAAGCTCTACCGTAGATACACCTTGTCTAAAGAATAAGCATCAGGCAGTGGCAAATGCCCACTTTTGCCAGAACAACCTGCTTTCCCAGTGGAGGACTCATCACCACGGCTGTACTTGCAAACCTCTCCTAGCCTATGCAAGGCTGAAAGAGTCACAGGGATAAACCACCAGTCCAAGCTTTTCAAAATGCCTTCCACTGAATTTATTCTTTATTAGGGGTCACTGATCATGACTGCACAACAAAAAGCACAAGTGGCATACATACTTATAAATGATAAATTTTTGAGACAAGGAAAAAACAGCTGCTTGTAATGGCAGGCATGGACAGAGCCACAGGAGAGACTGCCCTGATAGCAGTTTGGTTTGACTTTGTCTGGTTGCTTTTCAAAACAGTATCAGAACTTAACTGTTTCACCTAGAAAACCGGTATCGCCTACTGATGAAATTTGTAACCCTTTGCTACAGTAAGTATTCATGGACACAAGCGTCCAAGCAGAGTAAGCTGATTAAAACAGGCAGAACACAATTAAAAATGAGTGGCAACTAAACAACTGCTGCTTTTAATCATGGGTGATGTTTATATCTGTGCAAGTGGGTGTAAAATTCTTCTGTTATTAAGACAAAGCAGTGGGGAACCAAGCCTGTGGCTCTCACTGCAATGGCAATCACGCTATCCTGTCTCCCGTCCTTGGCTTCCAACATGTCTATGAGAGCCAATAACACCAATAAATCAATAACTCTCTAGCTTTTCACATCTGGGGGTGTGTTTGTTTTTAAATCAGGATCATACAGAAGCCCTCACATGTCTATAGCAAACACTGGAAGGAGAATGGGGCAACAGATATTATCCAGGCCCTTACAAAAGAGATGCAAACCAACAGTGCTTCTTGTTGCTTTCCCTTAGCTGGGCTGGTGCTTTATCCACTCCATCTATGACTCTTTAGATTGCAGGCTCTTCAGGCCAGGGACCACCTACTGTGTGCATGTTTCTACAGTCTCTGGAACAAGGCTTCCATTTTTGCTGGTTCTCCCTAGACTAGATCATAATAAATATGATTATTTTAACAATAACACACATTAATAATCGTTAATGCATTGCTTGAATTTTCCTTTGAAATGCAGCCTGTGCTCTCCTCCCTCTCAGCAATTTAATCGCTGGCTGAACTTTTCTCAGTTAACTGGAAGTGCCATAGGTAAGATTTTTTTTTCATTATCAGCACTTTTAATCTTTGAGTAATTTAAAGCACATATATCTTTCTCTGTGATTCCAAATAAGCCCAACTGTTGGGGATTTTCTTTGTGGTTTTCTGTTTTTGTTTTGGGTTGTTTGTTGGGTTTTTTTTAACTTCTCTGAATTCTAAAGTTATTTTCTAACAACAACCTGTCCTGGCAGCAGTAGCACAGACATGACATAATGCTGGCTGTTAATGGCTACCTAACCCTGACTGTCAGCTCTCCCCATTTTGATGAGTGCTCCCAGACCCTCTTGTGCCTCAACACGCTGCGCTCCCATGCTGGGAGCTCTGTCTAACATAACGTGCACCTTCCAAGGCCCGGGCCTTCCTGGACTCAGAAATGGGGCTCTACCTCATCTAGGTGCATCAGGCTGTCTGCTCTCCCATAGGCATCCTCAAGTTCCTGGGGCTGTGGGAGGCGACACCATTCTCAGCTTTCCAGCACGTGGCTGTGGGAGCAGGTCCGTGCCGGCAGCGCTGAGAAGCGTGCGGGGGTGCTGGGGAGGCACCAGGAACAGCTGCCCAGCGTGGAGCAATCACCTTTCTGGGACAGCATTCATCAGCCAGAAACATCTCTGTAAATGTTACGAACTTCACTGGCATGCTGAGAGGAAAGGAGAGTCAACCAACGCCACCCTGGCCCTGAAAATAACCCAGCTCCCAGGGCTGCTGGTTGGCACCTGGCTCTCGCGTGCCTGTGAAGGAGCACAGCGCTGTCACAGGGCTCCTGGGACTGGCCCATCCTGGCCTACCAGGGCTCTGGTCACAGGGCACCAGGCTCTGCCATGCCCCTCTGTGCCAGCAGCATGCTATAAGGAGAAAAGTCCAGTCCCTTCGAGGAGAAAAAAAATATCCCATGTTTCAGTCGGACGTTTAGGTTTTCAGGAACTACCATCTTCACACAAAGAATTGCACTCATCTCACCCCACATCAAACACGATTATTTATAGGAGTGGTACATATGACAGAGGGACCAAGGGGCCCCACCACGGACCAAAACCCCACTGTGCTAAGCACTGTACAAACACAGAGCAAAGAGATGATCCTTTCCCCGAAGAGCTTACATCTAAGCATAAAATATAAAAATCTCATTATTGACAGATTAATGGCAATCTGTCAGAGCAACCATTCGTATTAGGAGTGTCTTGCACAGAAAAGTAGTACAGGGCCCTTATAATTAGCTAGGGATAGCTAATCTGGTGCGAAAATTGAACAGCTAAAATTAAGGACTCACCTCCATGGTAACAGTACATTAAAAATTATGAGCGTGGTATCAGTACACAGAAACATTTTAAACAGAACATGCAGATGGATAACTCTCAGAAAAGAGGTCAATGGATGCATTTCTTTCATGAACTTTGTAAAACCAAGCAACATACATGTCTTTAGAGCTGGTGTTTCTAAATAACATCTGTGGATTTTCCTCTTTCAGCCCAGTTTTGTGAGCTCGTTCTAATAGTAACGCTACAAAAATAAATATATCACTGACAGACTATGGTTTGGGTTATTTTGTACACTAGGGCAACCTTCCATATATTTATGAAGGAAAAATATATTTTCTGGAAATTAATGCTTTGTTTGCTTGATTATCTATAATTCAGTTACTAAATATTGGCCAAACACAGTGCTAAACTTCTTCAGTCACATAACTTTCATAATCACAAGAACTTAGCCCAGAAAGGGTCATATGTATTTGTTCTGCATGTACAAATTGCATCCACACACGGGGCTTGCAACAGCCTAAGGACAATTTCACAGTGCTCTTGTTCAGTCTCACAGTTGCCATCTGAGATGGAGAAGCCTTTTGATATCCAATACAACATTTGACAGTGTCTGCATTTAGACGATACCTTAAGTTCATGTCAAGAAACACAACTAGAAGGAGCTTGAGGAAATAAGATCTTACATCCTCGTGTGGTGTAAATGAGCAAGCTCTCATGCATGCCAGTGAAAATCAGGCTGATTTACATGATGTGAGCATCTGGCTCTTTTCCAAGGGTAAGGACTTACTGCCCAAGGGCAAGAAACAACCCATAATGTTACTTCACGTGGGCACATGATTCTCGCTGCTTTATTACCCACGTGGTAATAACCACCCATGTGGTTTCTCCCACCCTCAGGAAGGAAAGATTCTGACCTCAACTTCAAATGAAATTATTCAGACTGAAACTACCTCAGCCAAAAACGTTCAGCTCCCCAGGTAGGGCCCAAAGCACTACTGTTGTACCATCAATGTCTAATTTGAGCATTAGGACTTCTCAATTTTCACACATCTATTGTGACCAGTCTTGCTATTTACTCCTGTTACACACTCACCAGGATACACAGTGTTTAGGTCTAATCCTTTAGTCCTGACATTAAAAAACACTCAAACTACCCAAAATTCAGTTTCAATACTGGATTAAGCCCCTCATTACAAAGTTGTAAAAGATGTCTGAAACCAAACATCACAGCAGCAAGCAAACTCTTTTGTACTGAAATGCAAAATACATGCTTTTTCAATAATTTAACAAACCAGTGCAATAGTTCCAAAGTGCGTGCTAATCGAAAGGATGAAATGCATGTGCTAAAAATGAAAAGAGCAAGCTTGGAATTAACTGAAAGGAAAAGGCAGAACACAAACAGGGCAATTCTACTTCTCCAAAAACTAAGATTTGTCAAATTTTGACATTACAGCCATTGGTACTTAAAGAAATCTATTTATGGCTTATGCACTGCTTTAAGAAACTTCCAAAGATAAAGGAGAAATTGTTTCAGATTTCATGCAGTTAATGTATTATACCAGAAAATGCCTATTTTTGATGTTTTCATTGACACACACTGATATACATTATACCATTTGATAAAATGGCAGCTTTGTTTCTACTTAATAACTACAAGGCGTGGGTAAGAAACAGCTAAAGCATAAAACTCTAAGGACAATGGTTCATTGTGAGCATTAAATAATTACTACAATGCAAAATTAGTCAGAGTAATATCTCTGGTTCACTTCAAGTGATGTCAGGTCTGATCCAGAGCTGAACTTACTGTCAGCTCTAGTTATGATAGCATTTCACACTGTATCTTTTGCTTACAATTAAAGGGGCAAAAACTTTATTTTTATTATTTCCACCAACCAGTTTAATTTATTAAATTCAGTTTCTGATAATAAGTAAGTTTTAGACTTTGAACTTGCCCTGGTTTTATTTGTTAGTGTATCTGAATTTGTTTCTTCATATGTAAAAGGCTCTTTACCGTAAGAAATTGAGCACACAGGGGAGAAACAGTGGGTTTCTGTCTGTCTTGCCCCAAAACTGACAAATAGCTATTATTAGGAATTTTGAAATTAATAATTTTGAGAGGATAATGTTCTTTTAACTACCAATACAATTTTTACACAACAGCACAGGGTCTTGAAGCTGGCACTATACTTTCAAATAATGCCTGTATTTAAATTCAGTCAGCTTTTATACTTGTCAAAAGAAACCCAGTACATAAATTTTCCTTTGTAGAGGAACTGTGGGTGATTCATTTAAAAAGCTGCATTAAACTGAGTGTTAGCATTAATAAACTTTTTACCTACTGATCTGGTTATTATTTATGTGGAGTAGCACCCTCCATTTGAAATCCAAAAGCAGAACTTCACTGTGCTAGATACAAAAAAAAAAAAAAAATTAATAAATTAATACCCTGCAGCAGGGTAGGGCAGGGAGAATTGTCTCCCACTTCTGCTATGGCTATAGAACAAAAAAGCCCACACCTGAAAACAAGGCCAAAAAATCCTGTGGGGTCTGTCATGTGTGGCCTGCCACCCCGAGCCTGGGAAGTGCAGGGTCTGCCCCTCCCTCACCACAGGTCTTTTCCTTGAGGAAACACTTTTTTTTCCTGGAGCATATGCAGATCCAACCTGACGACAGCTGAAATATATGTCATTCTAATGGGTTCTGTCATAACTGGGCAAAACACGGCAATGTTAGAAAGCATTTATCAAAGATATGACAGGGCTTTCAAGTTATGCTGCCTTTCAACCCACTGCTTAATAAAAATGTGAGAAGTGATAGAACATTTTACCTCATCAACATCACTAGCAGCAATAGACTATTTTCTTTGGGAGCAGCTATTGAAAAGTAACTTGACTGAACTTCAGTCATAATTATAGAAACTATAGCTGAGGGATTAAAAAAAACAACCCAACAAAAACACAAAACCAAACACCTGAGCGACAAAGTAATTATATAAACCTACAATCTTTAAAACTAACATTTCAGCTCTATTAAAATTGCTTGCTTTCCTTACCCAAAATGAGCAAAAACTCTGCACTGCTGCCATTAGAAAGACAATTCAGCTGAATAGACTTGGATGCTAAAACTCCCTCAAGCTTTCTACTCTAGTTGTTTTTTTCTGACATGCTACCTCAATACAAATAAGAGTAAAGAAGATATTGCTTTACAGTTTCAAAAGCTTGCTATGAGGACCACCCCCTATGCCCTCAAAAGTCAAGAGAAGTCTTTGTATTGATTTGAGTAGGGTCAGGAGGAGATGGAGCAGCTCACATCCCACTGAAGACACTGACAAGTTCCTACTAATCTCAGCTACAAAACCAAGCCCTCATCTTGTGTGTGCCTTTCAAGCAATCACCAAATATCGCTCAGTTTTTACACATCCAAAAGAAACCTCCTTCAAAACCTGTGGAAACAGGAGCACCCCAAAAGTGTTTCATTTTTATAGACTGCAGTTCAGCAAGGTAAGGAAGAACACACAGAACATTGCTTGGAAGTTTTTTGCCTGGCTTTTGGATGTGAAGTGTCCTCAGCTACAACCCTGTATGCAGCAGTTATTTGTAAAGCTCTGGTCACTGAGGTGGCACAGCAACTCAACGTGAGCATCTCTGACAGGTCCTTTTTAGTTCTCACCTGTGGGTGGATTTAAAGGTTTAGATTTAAGAGGGGTCTGAATCTGGCTGTTATCTCAAATATTGCCTGTGACTGAAAGTGTTAGGAAGTACACCACAAAAAAAGGTTTATATCTTAGTTTTTATATATGAATGAATCCACTGCTTACAAATACACTTAGGGTTTTTTCCTTACCTAGTAATTTTGTTGTTTTTATGAACGTCTTTCCCTCTGTCTGCTTAGTGCCAACCTGGAGTCAAAAAGCTCACCACACTCACAGACCTGGGCATTTGCTTTTTGCCTCACCTCACTTCAGCCTCCATCATAGTCTTGGTATCTTACATTATGAATCTAGAGGGCAATGCTGTAAAATAAACTCACCGGTCACATGCGTCTCCCTTGCTGATTTCTCCCAGAGCTCCCAATAAAAGCCATGAGGATAAAACACACACAAAATGGTCAGGTGCATACAGACACACAGGTATGCACACCCCTATTTATTAGGCATAGTGCCTTTATATTCAAGGTGGTCTGTCAGAGCCCTGAACCAAATTTTTAACTCATATACTAGACAATTATTCCTTTTTGCAAGAAATTAATTTGAGTCTCCATTTTCAGCAAGTTACTGGTTTTATAAAGGTTCTCCACGGGTATTCAGACTAAACCATGCATGGCACAGGTGTTCAGCCCCAGCTGCCAGAAGGGACCTCCGGCAGAGCAGCCGCTACCCAGACAACAGGATCACTGGGCAAACTCTGCCAAGTGGGCTGGGTTTCTCATGCATGCAGTACCTTCATATCCACAACCCTAATTTGGACCAAACACCATTAAAAAAATCCCACAACCTCAGTTCAACTTTCCATGGCCACACAGTTTTGTCTGAGAGTGGTCTTTTAATTATATTCAATATGTGAAATGAAAGAACCATCTTGCCAATATTCAGTACAACATGAAATCCTGGCTTGTGACATCCCAAAAAAGTACAGTAAAAGTATATGCAAAAAAATCCCTGTCAGCACTCTCCTGACTGCAGTGGCTATGGGCCAGATTTTT
Source organism: Chaetura pelagica (assembly GCF_000747805.2). Taxonomy (NCBI): domain Eukaryota; kingdom Metazoa; phylum Chordata; class Aves; order Apodiformes; family Apodidae; genus Chaetura; species Chaetura pelagica. Next base: position 497,476 of record NW_009952707.1, read on the forward strand.
CATGATGCAATTTCCCAGAGGAGCTGGTTTTCAGGCCAGAATCTCACTTCATCTGTGCTGAAGAAACTCCAGTGGAGCTGCACGGGTGAATCTGGCTTTCTATGCGTAACCTGCTATCACATTTTTGTCCAGTGAATTTTGTTCCGTATTTTAGCATCAATCTTCTTAACACCTGCAAGACAATTTTCTTCAAAGAATGCTCTTATTAGGCTTCACATCAATGACCTTAGGTTATATTTTATAGTTTAATCTACACAAGCTTAGAAATCACGTTTTGCCTGTGGTAGCCAGCCCATCAATTCATTCAATTGTCCAGTAGAACTTCCAATTCTCACAAGCAATTTGACAATTGCGAGTATTTCACACTGCATGTTATGAAGTCTAATGCTGCAAAAATGATGAGACCTGGAATTACACACAGCATTGCGAGTCTACTCATTTAACCATGAATTTTCAGGTAATTTAGATGTTTTGATAACAGGCATAGTATAAGCCAACCTGTCCTATTACTCTTATCACAAAAATGTCATGTGCCTGCCTCCTACCCTGCACATATGCCAACTCTCAGACTCTCATCAAACTTTCCCTAATTCACAGGATACATAAGCAAAATACATTCTTTTAAATGGATTACTTGATAAACAGCAGAGCCCTCCAGACACTAAATAGTGCTCTCAAGTAATTTTCTAGGGTTCACAGTTTATCAGTGGGGAGATACATGAATCTTCTTTGATGGGAAAGACAGTAAAAACTTGAGTCAACTTGGTCTGTTAGAGGCAGACTCTGCTCCTGGTGACTTCTGTCATGAGTGGGCAAGTAGATGGGTGTCCAGCCTTCCCCACTCAGTCTGGTACAAGAAAGGCCCCTTGCTTGGCTATCCTGGAGTTAAATTCTGGCGCAGGCTGGAAAGCTGCCACTCACAGCCACCCACTCCAACCCTTTGCCGGGGGTTGGGACACTTGTCACCAGCTCCTGACAAGTGGACTGGCCACAGCATGTGTTGCACATGTCCACTGCTGAGAAAATAACTTCCCAAGGGCAAAGGTGGTCCATGAGGCAGGAGGGGGCAGTGACTGCAGGAATGGCTGGGGCATGAGTCATAGTGGCAGGGCAGCAAGCCCCTGCTCCTGCCATGAACTGCGGAGGAGGCACCTCACCTCAGCTGCTGGGACAGGGTGACCAGGTGCCCCTGGTGGGACCGGGGCTCCTGGCAGCAACGATGGTGCTGGTGGTGGGATCATAAATAACACCAATCAAAACAGATCTTAAATGTGATCTGTTTTATGGAATGTGAAGAATTTATGTCATGTCATGTCATGTGATTATATGAAATCATAAAATAAATCATACATAAAAATAAAAAAAATAACAAAGCAGTCACCCAGCTCGGTCAGACCAGACAGCAGTCTGGCCTGGCTGCACTCACACAGTGATGTCTGGCTGTCCAGCACCACCAGACACCATTTCTCTCCCACTTTCTTCTTCACCTACTGGCTAAAACACCACATGCCCCAGTGGGTGGGAGAGGAGACCTGCTGCCCATGCATAGCTCAACACCTGCCCTAGAAATGTGACTTCACAACTGTGCACGGCCCAAGTTTAGCAACCTGTAACTGTATCTCAAATTCCTCTTACTGCTGTATGTAAATTTAACTTTACTTCTTACTATACCTTCGGCGAATCTGCAGCTTGGAGCCAGTGAACTCTGAAGCCTTGCAACATGCTATAGCATGGGGTTAACCCAATCTTCTTAAATTACATGGACAGTTTAATTCAAAGAAAATAAGCAGGTACAGAAAAGCCAGTCTGAAAGCAGATTGTAAACACTGCATTGCTTTCAGCAAGTTCAATTCCCTTTCAATTCTGCTCTGATATTTTTATAGATTTAATGAATCTGCCAAGCTGATATCATGCAACGGGATAAGTGAGCAGCCAGCTTTGCTGTTCAGGCTTTGTTTTCATGTTTCCAATTAAAAACAAAAAACCCAAGCAATTACTGGGAAACATTAAAATGTAACAACACAACAGCTTTTAAACATCAGGGAGCTTTCATCGGAGGAAGAATTTTCCCTGGAAAAGAGTGAGGTGAGCTCAACATTCAATCAAAGACCTCTCTATTTCTAAAAAACTTAGTTGAGGTTGGTTAAGGTTATCACTTAATAGGTGAATTTATGAAACTTCAGAGACCTGCTTTACTAGAATGAATTATTGATGTTTTACTATCATAAGTGAATGACTTGCAAAACCCAGCATACAGTACATTTCACTGCTGGAAGCTCTGCAGACCTAATGCAGCTCTGGGAAAGCAAGCTGAATTCTTTCTCTGAATTGCACATCAACAAAAACAAGACTTTAAAGCATACAGTTACTTTGGAAATGGATCAATCTTTAAAATTTTAAAAACAATTTCTGTGCTTGAACCCCATTGATTATTTATGTGGCCTTATAACTATTTTTTTCTGTTTTCAGAAGTTCTTCTATTCCCTGCTAATTGACAGAAGCTGGACGTCTATTTTGGTGGAGCTTTGCCAGTTTATATAAGCTGAGGATGTGGCCCATATTTTTTAAAAGGGAGATCCTTTCCACTGTTTTGCCATCTGCCAAGCTCTGCTTTAAGCTAATTAAAAAATGTCAAGTTCTAGCAGCTGATTTCAGGAGTTTTTAATTTCTGGATCCCTACCTAGCAGGGAGTTGCCTTCAGAACTGAGTTGTAGATTTAAAGATGCTAATAGTCCTGAACACCTTTTTAAAAGTCGGAAAATATCCTGACAGTTTGGACACTCTCTGTGGTTTCCATCCAAAGTGAGTACGTGTCAGAGCTGTGAATGTGAGCAAATAATCTTACACATTTGGAGTTCCTGGGAGATTGCCTTCAAGTATCAGTTGTTCCAACTGCATCAGTCAGTAAGTCAGACAGTACAGGAAACAAACCTGTGTGGTAGACTGAAGGCTGCAGACAGCTTGCTTCTAATAAACAGTGAGGCTGTTTATCACATTGAATTGTTTGCCCCCTCAGCAGCCCTCACATTGCCAACCTTGCCTACCCTGTGGTCCAGCACCTCCACGAGCTGCTCTCTTCCCTGCCGCCTCCTGCCCCTCACCCTGCCCTGTGGCCACCGCGCTGGACATGGGGATCAGCAGCAGCAACCGCCACCGGGGGAAAGCAAAGCATTTTATTTACCTTCTCCTCTACAGTTACAAATGTAACAAACATCGAACCTCTCAGAGATACCTAATGAACAGCTACTCGATGTAACCATGGGTTTCCATAATTTGTAGCGTTTTCTTTCCCCCTCTGCTATTCATATGATAAACTCACGCTACTGGTCTTAAAACAGACTGTAAACAGCTGGAGCAGAGACTGTCTCATCTTGTGTGCACAAGACCTACTACAATGGAGCCTTTATCCTGCCTGCAGACTTCCAGCACTGCTATAATTCAAATACTACTAATAATGATAATGAATGTGGAATAGTAAGAGCAAGACATTAACATGAACAGAGAATAATCCTCTATCAACCACAAACTCAACAGGAATAATGAGTACACCAGCAATACTGATAGGGTTTGCTACATCCTTCTTTTTATCCTGAAAGAGTCCAAAACACCTTCTGAAATCCATAGAAAGACTGTTTCAAACACATCGCATTGAATCAAGCCTTTTTAACAAGATGCAGCAGCCCCCCATGCTATTTGGGTCTAAAAAGGAGAATGACCTTTGCCAGCTGAAACTGTCACTGGAAAAGGGAAGGGAGGCCAACGTGCACTGGCATGGAAAAGTGACCAGCTCTGGCTGCTGGTCTGCCTGGGATAAAATGAGAATTGCTCCCAGTCTAAATGAACCTCTCATCCATTGTATTGCCCACTAAGAAAAAAAACACACCACAACAAACAAAATCCCAACAAGCCAAGCATTAATGAGCAAGATGTCCAGCAAACAAGAAAACAGTACTTCTCACATACTTCTCATGCCAGCAGCATCTTGATTTCAAGCCAATCATAAATGTTATCAAGACACCAGTAAGATGTCACTGTCATTTCAATGACACAATCAGACCTTCAAGTAAGCCTCTGTAAAGGTGTGTAGATATGTGGACACACCTCTGTATAAACTTCAAACATGACTTCAGTATGTCATACTACACTGACAAAGTTGTATTAGTACAAATCCATGCACATTGTAACTGTCTGAGTCATATGAGTACATGGCAGATATTTTAACACCACTTCAATGGCTAATATAAGCCTAAATCTCAAGCATACTGTGATTTATATGACCACAATAGTTCTTCTCCTTCCCCTTCCTAATTTTTTATCACATGAAGCCAACATTCACAGATTTCCCTTGAAACAACATTAATGTAAGAGAAAATGAACTGGACTACAAAGTTCAACACAGCTGACCAGTGTACAGCAACATCCTCTTAATGAACAAGCTGGAGCTGTCTGAAACAGCCTGGCTTAGGAAGGAGGCAAGATTCCTCACGGGCTTGGATCAGGATCTGTGCCTGTGAGGCTCATGGGCTTGAGACTGCTAGAAGCAAGGGAACACTGCGTGGGGCAGGCGGCGAGACGCTGTGGAAAAGGCCCAGAAGTACAGCAGGATTTTAAAACACGCAGTACTCCTGGCAAGTCACATGCTTTACAACTCGCTGTAAATCATTGCAAACTTCAACTTTTGCTTCCACAGAACTTTTAAATTGTTTTTGCTTTCACACACAGGGCCCTGTTCAGCATCTTGCTGCCATGGTGTTTTTCTATCTTGACAATTCACTTCCGTGAGCAGGCATGCAGCCAACTCAAATGAGACTCAACGCAGTGAAAAGCCCTTCAGGTAAACAGTGTGATAAGCTAAATTGCAAAAACGAGACAATGTTTTTGGACTATGAGGCAGTTGCTATGGAGACGGTTGCTAATTAACTGCATTCAGCCAAGAGAACAAAGGGTTTAAGGGCAGACAGGACTCTGTATCTTAGAGTGAGCAATGCATAATGTCTTATGCAATCTGCACATCTATCATATCTGGAATACCTGAGCCTTTGCTTAGGTTGCAAAATACCTCAAGGAACGGCAACAGAGTTGTTTATTCCTTTAAATCTGAACTATTTTTTTAGGTAATTAATGATCTATCAGTATTTTTAAAACAAAAAATTCCATACTTAGAAGTCACAGGTATCATGAATCAATGCATCAGATCAGGACTGTATGAAACATTGAATGATTTATGTTCATTCAGAGTTACTGACTTCACAGCTAATAAAAATGCCATTGAAAAATCACTTCTAGGATAATATAATGTACCTAATCTGTTCTCTCTTGCATCTTAAAAATTATTAGCTTGCAATGCTTTGAATGCTTAGAATAATTAATTATTCAATTCCTTCCTAAACACAGTTCTTAGAAATATACCTTGGACCTAAAGACTGTATTTGAATAAAATGGACTATTCTGAACAGACATAGAATTAAATTATTTTAAAGGGCTTATATTTTGGGATAGCTATGTATTATGACTCAATACTATTTCTTTAATGCACTAGAGGCCTACAGTACTCCAGAAAAAAACTACAAACTTGTCAGAAGAGACACAAATCCCAGGACAGCACAGTCCCAGCTTAGAGAGTCCCCATGTGCTTCTGCAGAAACTGCCCATGTTCACAGCAGCTCCTGCAAACCCAAGGGCCAGGGCACTCCCTGAGACCTGATGAGCTCCACTGGCAGGTGAGAGCTCTGCTCTGGCCAGAGCAGGCACCTCTGTACAGCATTATGGGCAGCTCCTAATTCACTTTTCAGATGAAGACTTCAAAATCTGACCACTTTTCTTAAGTGAAAGCTGAGAAAACCAATAAAGAGCCAGCTGCTTATTAGAAAACCCCTTCCATTAGAGATGAAAAGCCAATGGATAAACTACGCCTGTGCTAACACGAGATTTCTTAAGACTGGATAAATAAGGAAGTATTTTTTCCTTTATAAGTCTTTAAAGATATTATTTACATAAAAAATAAAGCAGGATTAAAAAAAATATTTATATACTGTTAGGATTTAAAGGGTCACAATCAATTTGAAGTTAAGTCCTTACTAAGGGGGCTGAGATGAGTTCACACCTCATATGAGGGTATTACTTCAGCAAAGCTTTCTACATACTGAGCAAGCAGTATATTAATTTACTACACAAAGGCCTAACGTTTGGAGTTTTTTGACATTTTAAATTATGAGGCATCTGCAAACAGATCCTAAATCTGAACTGCACATGGATTTTTCACACCAGCCAATTCAGATTGCCCCTAGACATCCCCTCTAGCATTAATCACTCACCCACGCTACTGTAGTTCATATTTCTTTCACAGAAACAGAGGTCTGCAAGATTCTTAAACTCTTGCCTAGAAAACAGAAATTATTACTTATGTGGCAAACTACATTTTAAACATAAGGGACCCAATTTTGCCTTCAGTTACACTGTCATAAATCTTTAACGACTCCATTAGATTTATAATATTGTAACTGAGGAGGAAATTGAGCTCAAGATATTTTCTAAATCAGTAATTAAACAGCAGAATTTGAGCTTGGCACAGAGTAAAGACCTCTTACATTCTGTCTTTGGATAAGGCTACATATTTTCTTGTCCCTCAAATAATGACATCATGAATAAATGAAATTATCTTATTTTCACCAGTCTCTATTTTACTCTGTGAAAGGACCAAATCATCTGTTAGAGCATCAACATAGGGCTAAACGTTGTCTCACTTTCACATCCACTTTCTCTCTCTATTCTCTATATAAATGTTAAGACTCTTTACAGTTATCCATTATTTGTACACTGCATATAGCACCTCAAGGACCTCTTCTTGTTTGTTTTCAAGGAACTACTATATTTAACAAATGTCTAATAATAATAAAGTGGCATTTAGCCAGCTCCCTTAATAGAGGTGCAAGGCATCCTGTGGTCACATTATGTCGAGCCTGTACTTTTCAGAAGATGCAGCTTGCTCTCCCACTGCACAGGATGTGGTGCAGGAAACATGGTTTCTCCACAGTAGTCCTAAACTCCCCAAGGGTCACTGGATAAACTGTGAAAGAGGCCCCTTCAGCATTACAACATAGATGGCACTGCAGGGAAAGGAGCTCAATTCCCAGCTCTCCTATAAAACTTTTGATGACATCAAACAAGTTATTTAATCTCTCTAGACTTCTTTCCTTCATTGGGGTAAAGACAGCTTGTAAAACTTCCTGTCTCATAATTTTAATAGAAGTGGGTTTTTTTTCATTGCTATTTTACCTCATTTTTATCTTTGCTCAGTACTTCCAGTTCAAATGCATCTTTTCTAATATTTCCCACTTCGCTAACCTCGAATGCCAGACTGGATTCAGTCCCCACCAGCTCTGTGCATGTCACACTTGCAGAGGTCAGTGGGACAACTGCTACCAAATGGGGACTGAGAGAGGGGCCAGGCCAAAGGGTTTTCTGAACTGTCGCACCTGCTAGTGACACTCTTCTGGCAACCCAGCTCTACAGCTCCAATAGCCTTTTCCACTGCCTTGCAGGGTGGAAAGTTCTGCAGGTGGCTCCTCCATACGGGATCCCTTACAGTGGTTCTCAGCACTTACACACAGCTCCTGGTGACTAGGCCTCCTACAGCTAAAAATACATCACGCAGTCTAAATAGGCAACAGACAATATATGCCTGCATACCTCACCTATCTAAATATATGCCTACGTATCTATTTAGTAAGTACTATGAGTACGAATGATAATATTTCTTTCCAGATAGTTCTCACACTAGGTTGCATTCAGTCACCAGGGCAAAGGAGGAAGGCCTCAGCCAAGAGATAGCCAATTCATTGTGTGTAGACCTCCTTGTTGAGGTCCCTTCAATACATTTTAATTGGCTGGAATGGAACGTACTATACGCAGATACACATGCAATTGCACGTGTGTGTGTGTATGTATATACGTAGCTATTAAGAAGCCCTTATTTCACCATTAATTGTGCTGAAAGTTTAACTGCTGACAGTTCTTCCTATCCAAGGAAGAACTAAACAAATTTAAATGCAATTCTTGTTCAAAGAATTAAATATTGAAGTTACCAGATCACATGAAGGCACCTGCTAAAATGATTCAAAGACTACTGGAAAATTATTTTACTACTTATCTACAGTTGTCAACACCACCCATAAACAACAGTAAGCTTGCTGTCTGCCACCACCTGGAACTGGAACCATTTAGGTTAACATCTTCTATTTGCCAATGTGTAAGAAAGTAGAGTTGTTCCTAAGGTAAAACTGATGCTGAATCCAAGTGACTGAAGGTGCTCTTATCATCTGTTTCTTTGCTTTGCTAGCATGACACAAAAGGCAATTTAAACTATGATTTCTTTATAAGTAATGCTTGTATTTTCCATGCTAACCAGTTGATGTTAAGTTATAAGTAAGCAAAAGTGAATCAGTCTAGGGCAAATTAACTTGCAAAGTTTTAGCTTTGCTGCAATGACCACGTATGGTGAAAAAACATTTTATTCCTTATCTGCAAATGTAGCATAATCTATCTCACCTACTTCCAGACAGATTACAGGAATATTCTCTGTTAAACCACCACGTATATATTCTGTGCTGCTGTCCCCAAAACTATCAGGCATCAAGTCTGACACTGTTGCCTACAGACAAACCAAGATTCAGCCCAGGCCAAATCCATTGCTGTTTGTTGGGTCACCTGTTTATTCTCTCCAAGGAGGGCAACCAAACAAGGAACAAGATCTTTTTGGATGGCTTATACACACAGTAACCTCTGGCAAGCTTGCCACCCCCTCACAAAGGCAGGCCAGTTTTTGTGCTAACTTTAATTCTCTGCCAAGTTCCTAAATTCTATCAGATTGTGCAGATGAAACCAAATCTCTGGATTTCTTTTTCTTTTCTTTTCTTTTTCTTTTTTTTTTTTAACAAGATAGAAAGAAGATCTCAATAAAAACATGAAAACTGCCTACATCCAGGAAAATCTTCAGGATGCTTGACCTAGTTGGAGATGGCTGTTGTAGGAAGGCTGTAATTAAGGGGTTGCAGTAGCGACGCTGACTTCTCACACCAGAGAATGCGTGTTTTGACCACAGTTTCTTTTCACAGTGCTTATTTGAGTCCTCTGTAAGTAAAATTGTAGTGGTGTTTGACTGGCACTCTAGCAACTCCCATGGAGTGCAATGTTCTCTCAGGGTTTCAATTTCATCAGAAATTTGGGATGCACTGTTGTCTCTTTTACAATAAGTCTAACAAGCCATGCTGCTCCCCTACATTTAAAGGAACATTCATGAGATGGAATTAGAACATTCATGGTCACCTCTCTCCTCCTTCCCTAGTTCATATTATTTTTAAGCACAAAAATGTCCTTTAAAGTAAAAAGTAAAAAATTTACTACACCTAGAAAAAAAACAAAAAAGTTTCAGAGGAGCCTTTTTCTATTAGCTAAACCATTACTTCTGCTAAAAGTCTGTAAACTGTTAATCCACCAGTGTCCAGTTCCTTAAACTATACAGTCAGACTAAAATCATCTGGAAACCCAGACTCTATAAAGTGTTTCTCTCTCATGTTCCAGACCAAGCATCCCACAATAAATTGTTTGTAGGATTGGAAAATATTCATACAATGGTATGACTACAACTAAAAAATACAAAAAATAAATTAAAAAACCCTGCTTGCATCTGTGAGGAAATCCCTGTAAGACACAGTTAAGATGCATATTACTTCTGAATAGCATGGCCATCAGGGAATTGTGTAAGACTCATGTCACAACAACCACAGCATTTACTCTCCAACAGTTAGCATGGGCTCATTCCTGTGAGGTGTGGGGTGGGGTATAAGCCTACTTCTTGGGACACTGCATGCCCCCAGAAAACCAAAGATGGTGTAAAAAGTTCTTTGTGCTGCCACTGGCCCTTGTCCCCTGTAGTCTTATTCATGATCGCACCCACACTGAACAAATACACTAGGGAAGAAGGAGAACATTAGGATAAGTTTTCTACCCAACATGGCTCAGATGCCTGGCTTTAACCACACAGCATCTTTCAGCCCCAGCTCTGCCTGGCCTGAGCAGCCAGCTAGGAGTCTCAGACTGCAGCAGCTCCCGAATGCTGGAGCCATGGTGATGGTGCTGACTGTGGTGATAGCTCTGCTGACAGATAAGGGGTCAACTGCTGATAATTTTCTTTCTATTAGTGTAAGGCACTCTCTGCACCACCCAAGTCTCTCTCTTCATATAACAACAGTTTCTACCATAACCTCATATGAGTCTTACAAAGAGGAATCCAAACATGACAGCTCATCATAACCCCCAGGATCATGCGGGCCTTACTTTGTCTAACTCACATTGTCCCCCTGGCATGCTTCTAGGAGGAATCCTGGTTCTACAAGGAATGAGACCAAATAAATGAGTACATTTTCTTTTATACTATTTACATGCAGGATTTTCAAATATCTTGAGCTCTCAGTACTGTGCAACCAACACACTACATCAGCCTGATGAAGGCTGTTTTAAATACCTCCTAGAGTGACAATCTTATTTCTTCAGGCTTCAAAACTATGCCTTCTGCATTTAGAGGATCACAAGTTCATCTTGTGAAATCAGTGCTTGAAGAAAAATGAGCTAATAAATTATACTAGACAATCACCTAAAAGTATCCTGGATCTTCTAGTGAGGTTGCATCACTTCAATGCTCTCATGCGTCATTTCTAAACAAGGGTTTTACTAAAGGAACAATGTCAAAGGAAAAACATCCTCTTACTCTGTTTAGTATAGCCATTTGAATGGAACTAGTCATTTAATTACTCTTAAGTGGTCAAATGCCTGATCTGAACCTGCCCTTGTAGCTTCCACTTAGCTCCAGGCCAGAACTGACACTGTTAGTATCTCCTCCATGCAAGGGTACCTTCCAAAGACTGGCAGACACGGGCAGCAGCCACACAATTTACTTAACATTGTTTCCCACAAACAGGCTATAAACAACCTTCTGAGAGTTCTTCATGTGGATGACTAAAGAAAATGTATTTACTAGAGGACAAAACCCAAAGTGCTAAAAAGCACTTCTAAAGGATGTTCTGCTGGTTTTTTTGCATAATTTTTCAGCACAACTTTCTAGTGTAACTTCCCATTTCCTTTGTAATGCATCATTCTCCTGACCCAACACAGCCAAACAGAGTACTTGATCACTGTGCATAACGTTACTCACAGCTTCAGATGTGGTACTTCTCAGAGCCTCTCTTCTGCCTGCTCCCCACGTAGGACCCAAAACCCCTACCATGTACAGCTCTAACAGTCCCACCTAGATTTTCCCTTCAGGATGGCAGTTTAAGTCAAAGGGTAATAAAAATAAAATATATTCTTTATCTCATGAAGACTCTGCCACTTTACCCCAAGCCATTGTTAATTTACTCTTGAAAGTTCAAATATAAATATTAAGCCTTGTTCCCCCACATTTCAGAAATATTCAACAAGTAAGCCAAATACCCTTTGTTTCTAATTACAGCAGTGCCCACTGCTCAGCTCACAAAACCAGACTGCCTGCTTGCAAGCACAGCATGCTGATGTTGCAAGAACATCACCAGATTGCAAAAATGTTTATAGGTAGATTTGTTCATAATCTGAGTATTCTCAGTAGTAACAGGCACTGTCTTCAGACCTTTGTCTTCTTCCCTCTTAACTGATTGCTTAGCACACGCTTGCAGCCCGCCTTCCTGCATGCACTGTGCCATGATGTAACACAGGGAGCAAGCACAGGATTACAAGAATGTTTCTAGACAGATTTGTTTACAATCTAAGAAACTCAAATAGTAACTTTCATAATAGGAGTCCCATGTGCAGTCCATTTTGTGTATGTTGATGTGGGACCAAAACCAAAAAAAAAAAGCCCAAAATTAAAAAATACGAGAGCATATCTTTGTGCAATGATTGCAATAACAGATGAATAAACATGCAACCTGATACTTCACATCTGGTATTTCATCACTCCAAATACCTTATCCACATTCCAGTATATTAAATATTGTGGAAACTGTATAAGGTAGTGATGTCTTTATAGAGCCAGTAATTTACATGAAACTTTGAAAATTAAAAGCAATAGTAAAAATAATTTGTAACTCGTTACTGTATTCTTCATAAAGCTATTTACCTCACGGTTTCCTAATAGAAACCCAGAAAGACACCTAATAATAGCCATTGGTTACTGAATCACACAAGCCTACAGAACAGGATTTCTTTTGCTGATGTACTAGTACAAAGTTCAATTTTAATATTCAATTTCTACGAGGTGCTTTGGAAATGAAGACTATTATTACTCATTGTGCAAAAATTCTATCATCTGAGCAGAAATGTTTATGAAAGTATCATTTTCCCTTTACTGTCATGGTAATGCAAGCCAAGAGATTTTATGCATGACCTAATAAACATATACAACCATTTTGAAAGGCTGCTGTGCACCTTCCCACGTTAATTAGTACTTATTCTTCCCTGTAAAACAACAATACGCTACAAATCTTCCTTTCTAAATAATCATTAATACATTCTTAAATAGTTTTGCTGCAGAGATGAATATTTCCAATGCAAATCATGATGACTAATTTCATTTGTAGTTGAAGAGCTGTTTGCAGGTCTCAAAAATTAAGAGCAAACTATTTTCTTGTCTTAAAGGCAAAAGCCATCTTTGCTATCTTGAGGCTAAGTTAGCAATGCTGATAGTAACATGTCTGCAGGAGTTATTACACTTCCTAGCGACTTATGTAACTTTGGCACTGTCCCTGGAGCTGCACTGAAGTTACATCTCGCTATAGCTGAATTTAAAAAAAAAAAAAAAAAAGACTAAAACATGCACACAGGGCCAAATCCATTCCCGTGGTAACTCCAGTGACTTCAGTGTTACACCAGGAACAAAAGTAGGGCTGCATTTCACAGCAGCTTTCATTCTTGTAATCTTTTCCAAAACATTCTCCCAGGAGCAAAGACAAGCACAGGCAAATATCCTGCCAATAATGAGTTCACAGGAATTGCTACGAGTAACTAAACTGTCAGCAGTAAAAGACCAAGAATTGGAAAAAAAGTACAAATACAGGACAGCCAATGCCCTCTAATGGGCTAGAGTTTTACTATGCGCTTGATAAACACAGACACAGAAATTAATCAGAATTGATCTCTGAGAGGGGACACAAATTACAGGGTGTCCTGCTTCACACTGGTGGATGATATTTGTGTTTTATCAATACTTCTTTTGAAATGGTACAGATGAAAAAAAAATCTTACCAATACTTTGTAAGACAAATGAAAATCCATCTAAGAGTTGAGTCTTTCCTCCACAGGCTATGCTAAACTGCTTCCACAAAGGGTGAGTATCAGTTCCTAGATGTGTTTATCTACCCTCCTTCAAGCTTTCGTATTTATTTCTCCTCTCATCTTTTTATTTATTTATTTAAAATTTATTTATTACTAGTCAATACTGTACCAGGAGCAAACCCAAAGCTGTAAGGCCACCACAACCACACCCGCACACAGGAAGGGGGATAAGGAGTGGCAGACAGTGCTTTCCTGCAGAAACCTTACCACTGGTTCCTTGGCCTTACAGTGCACACTCTCTTTCTCTCAAGAATTTACAAACTACAGTTCCTGGAATTTGCCTCTCTGAACCAAAATGAGTGTATTTGCTTCTTACCCAATCATTCCCTATAAATTTAAAAACAAGAGTTTCATTAAGTTTTTATTTTGTTTTCTTATTTTGGTTTCTTCCAAGGAGCCATAACCCTGTACTGGTTGCAGGGTCAAAGGCAACCTGAAAGGCTCCAGCCCTCTTGCAGGTCACAACTTTGTCCTTACAGCCCAAGGATGCCCCAGAGTCAAAAAAAAAAAAAAGTCACGACATCCCCTCTCCCCTCCCCAGCCATGAGGCCCTGCAACTCTTTTCTGTGGGGGTAGGATGAAAAGTCTTTTGTTCTCCTCATCCTGTCCTCTGGTGCCATAAGTTACTTTTTTGGGATGGTAAGGGGAGAGGAAAAGGCCCTCCCCTTCCTTTCCCTCCTTCGTTCAAGATCACAGCTGAAGAGGAACAGCTGAAGCAATTCAGTCTGCCCAGAGAGGTCACAGATGTCCCTTGATACCACTGGGGTGGCTCTGCCAGCACAAGTCACGCTGCTGCTGCCCAGGTGGCATTGTGGGCAGGGGCCCCTTGGCCACCAACCCCACACGTCCCCCAAATTCCAAGCTCCCCTAGTCCTGCTCGAGCAATTCTCCAGGTCCCCCGGAGCCAGCTGCCCAGGAGCCTGTACACAGCCCTCCAAGAATACCACTTTTAAGGATTATTTCAGACCACCACAAAGAACAGTGAAGAAACCCTGGCTTCTGCTTACACGAGTGTGGCAAAGCTCTCATTAAATCAAAGGCAGAGGCTTAAAACATTTCTTCAAGCAAAATTTCTGTTCTTCTCAAAGTCTCCCTCCAAAGATAAAAAACTACAGTTGCTTAACTTAATCCACACAGAGTGATCATTATATTTGCCTCCATGAAGATCATATTTGTTCTAGTGCCTATATCTAAAGGTAATTTCAGTTAGAAAATGAAATGGTGCTCTCTTGACCTTTTGTCTTACAATTGATGAATTACTGACACATTACAATATCCCCCAACACTATGGAAGCTTAGAGATACTGCAGTGTCTCTCTTGTAAGTGAAATAAACTTGGTATGCTACTAAAAGGCATTAAATTATTTTCATTATGCCACACAGAATCTAAAACACTTACACTGTTTTGATTTCAAAACCCTTGGAGAACAATTATGCTCTCAGGGCCGTAAGACTCTATTAGAAAGTCCTCAGAAACCTAGCATGGTTTCAATAAATCCTCAAACACTACAAAGCAGTTACTCAGCTTGAAGAATGAAAACATGAGTTCATCCGTTGCAAAGTCAGGATGTAAATTCTGCTCATATAGTGCCCTGCACTTCCCAACACATTTTTTTTCTTCACAACCAGGGCAACACTTTTAAGTCAAGTTTTCAGCATCAAACACACATACCTCCTTTTTAAATTGAAAATAAACAATTTTTAAGATGAGCATTAATATATGAGATGCCATGGTACTAGTAGCTAGTAGCATTTATCAGCAATTAGATATGCATAAAGAGTTTTCTACATATATAATTTAACAAACGTTAACATTCAGGATTAGAGAATCATTAAATTAAATCAGTGATTGTTGGAATGAATGGATAAATACATCAATTTCTTTAATTTCTACAGCAGCACAAAGAATCCTTCAAAACACCAAAAATCACATCTCAGGGGTGATTACTGTGGTTGTAGGGGATCCCCATTTCTTAAAATGCATCTACCCTTATTTTTTTGGCTGATGAGGCTGTTCAAGCCTAAGTAGAGCTTTTGAGCATAAATACACAATAAGCTTGTTTGTAAATACATGCCTATGTCCTCGTGGGAAGAGCGAAACCTCCTAATTAAGCAAATCACCTCTTTCCAAAGGAAAATAACACCACCAAAACGCAACCAAAATAGGCAGAAATGGGCAAGAAGGAGAGGAGAAGAGAAACTATCTTCCCTTCTGCAGTGAGAGAAGGGAAAGGGGGGAAGAGAGAAAGAAAAAAGCAAACACCCAGGCAGGAAACCGGGACCCGGGAACTTTCTGCCAAGGGCAGCTGAGATGCTTCATCCCAGCTCTCATTTCCAGACGCACCGTTTCGCGTGGCCGCCGGGGTGACACGGCAGCTGCGGGGGGAGGCGGGGCCGGTCCTG
>NW_009952707.1:513668-524408 GCF_000747805.2 Chaetura pelagica
CGCACTGCCCCCGCCCGCCCCCCGCCAGGAGCCCCCGGGAGGCTTCGCCGCCCGCCGACAGGACTTTGCCAACTGGAAAAGCAGCTCAGAGGAGCGGGAGCGAACGCGTGAGAGCCCCAGATAGTGGGTACAGATGTCAGAATCCCTCCACAGAAGGTGTATTTACGGAATGCTGTCAGCACCTCCTCTGATTTACAGCAGGTTGCACGGAGGGAAAGGGAATGGGGGGAGGGAATAAAAATAGGAAAAGGCACAAAACCACCCCTAACTTGCCTCTTTCCCGGAGAGGCTTCTGAACACGACAAGAACTTTACCACTCTGCAACTTAATACTGCCTGCTCTGCCACACGAGCACAGAGACCGTATTTTCTATTTCCCTTTCTTCACTATTTATTGAAAGATAAAGAAAAGTGCTTATTTTTATTATGGGTAAGGAGTGACACATTTAAAAACTACTTTTAAACGTTGCCTTTCAGCCACAGCACAGCTTTCGTTAAAGACGCATTTCCGCAGTCAATATTGCACCCCGGTGCTGGTGATGGAGGGACTGAATTGGACAGTCCTGAGCACTGGCATAAGCCCAGATTGAGCTCCCTCAACCTCAAGGACTTTTTCACCAAAAGTAGCAATGTCAGAGCCAGGGATTTGGTGTAAATACAAGCTCAGCTTTACAGTCCTCATATGAACAGTTATTTCAAAAGGCTAAATGTGTACCACTTACCATACATTTTGCCTTCATCTGATAAGATGATTTTCCTCCTCCCACATGGTGGATAGATAGCTAGAGCCTCCTGAAAGCTCTGTTCTATGTCAGGACTCCAGACACCTTCTGCATCATTGTCAATAGGTTTATCTGCAGAATCACTCATTCTTTCAATATCTTCGGCAGGACTCTCACTGCCGCTCCAGCTGCTGGGCTCAATGGTGATGGCTGGGGTCTCCAAGCCTAAGCTTGGAGTCTTATAGGAAATAAACCTACAAAACAAACAAACAAACAACCCCAAAAGGCATTAAAGACATGGAACTTCAGGCAAACATTTCTGTCTACTTCTGATACTAAGTTAACAGCAGCTGAGCAGTAATGGCAGCAGCACAACCATGGGATGCACCCAGGAAAAGTAAAAATTTAGTAGCCATTCCCCCTCAAATCAGCAGAGGTGGTGTGAGAAAGCTGTCAGAAGGCAAACTGTTTGCCATGTTTTCTGCATGCAATTACATGAAGGCATAGAGCATTGGGTTATTTTTCACAAATAGTCAAGGTGGGTCTTAATGCTGGGGATAAGTCTACAGCACATGACATGTTTCATCCAGCTGAAGACTGGCACACTTAAAATAATGAGCCAGATCCTCAGGCAGGGGTAGATCAGCATAGTTCTGCTGGCTGGAAGGGAAGGACACCACTTTGTGCCACAGCGACCACCAGAGCCTAAAACCACTCACACCTAAAATCAAAAACTATTGTTCATGTTCATGCAGGTATCAGCGGAGTAAATGGAATTACACTAGCAATGACACAGCTCAGTGTGATTAACAGGAAAAGGCTGTGATTTTCAGATCTTACCCAAATAAGTAATACAACCAGAATCCAAGCTATGTACAAACAGATACCTTCAAAATAATAACACCAGAGAAAGGAATTACAAGAGATGTACTTTGTCTGTTTTAAAAGGTCTCTGTCACAGAACCATAGCAGAACAAAAATTACAAGCTTCAAGTTGCTGAATCAATTTAATAAGAAATAATTTAATATAGCTGCACCTGCTCACACCACCAGAGCTGCAGATCTGTCAGTGTTCCTTTTATATTTCTGAGAGAAATACAACTCTTCTATAAAGACTAGCTCCAGGCAAAAGAGCTGCTATACCAGACCAAATTCACCTCTGGTGTAATTCTTTGAGAAAGCACTAGGAATAGATTTGGCTCAACATGTCTGGGCATAATGCAGTTTTATTTTGAAAAACGAAGAACTTTGGTGACTCTAACTGATCTAAGGGGATGGGAGTATTAAAACATGCATACATGAGCTGCACACACACTTAAAAATCCAGTTAGTTGCCTAAACACTCAAAACCCCCTAAACTATAACATTTTTGTTCTTATGGGGGAGATGAAAGCAGGCCCTTTCTGCACACAGAAGAGAGGTTTCCGTTGCACACTTGCTTCCTCACACTGACAGGCCTCTCAGTGGCATCTCAGTATGTTGTAAAATAACAGGTGTAAAGTGGCAGAATGGCATTTGCCCCATGGAGGAAGAAGAGGAGGCTGTACATGGGAAGAGAGGCTGTACAAGGGAAGCCATGACAGCTCTGACGAAACACCTCTGGGCTGGAGAACTCCCTGAAAGAAGAAATATTTACAACAGCCCTCACCTAAACTAACCAATCAGCCAATCACCAGAGATAACCAAAACCTGATAGTCCGGTCTCTCAGAGGCTACAGAGCCTTGCAATAAAATAGAGCTGAAACTGGAGAAACGGGGAGTAGTCTCTCAGTCTCACTAACCAACGTTACCAGTCTGACGTTCAAAGCGTGGGATATTTCCACTTCTCCAGGCTGTAACAGGAGCTCGGAGGGATCAGTACATATGAAATTGACTCCCAATAACTTTACTTTCCTTACTTGCATGTCTATTTCTACAAGGAGGCATTTCTTAACTTCACCTTGGTTTGAACATTTCAGCACAGCTTATGAAAACGTTAGTGCCTACCCACCAGTAATCTCAAGGCTAATCAGTGTCTCAAACGCCTTTTAATAACTAATAATGAGGGAGCAGATGCATTCACAGGAAACCACACAGAAATGGTAAGTGGGTGGGAAGTCTGGGCAAATACACCACTTATTGTCTGGGAAATTAAAAATGTCCAGATTTTTAGAGTCTCAACACAAACCTTTGTACAACACTGAAATGCCATCCTTCACTATTCTGCAAAGGCTGAAGGGTTGGGTTCAACCCTTGCAAGATTTGAACCTTGTATGCAAGATTTAGATTTAGCCAAAATCTAAACATCAATGCTGGGAAAGAACTGACTAAACCAATCATGTCCACTTGAGCTTTCTAATACAGGGCAAATTTTAGGTAAACAAGAGGTGATTGAACATTGACTGGGACAATGGGAGTGGGAGGGGGTCAGTTTTACTGCCATAGTGCTGGGAAAAATGGCTACTGAAGATTTTATGGGCCTCACATGATCGAAACCACAGTTTAGCATTTCACCAGAAGACAGGACTGAGTGGGACTGTTTACAGGGTCCACTCTTCAAAGGAGACTCAGGGAGGAAATCCTTCCCCTCCTCAATCCCAGGCATGACGACATGCAACACACAGCACAGCCACGGGCATCTCTCGCTCAGCCCAACCACACTCTGCTTACAAAATCTGCCACAGTCATAGCCTCAAGTCTTATTATCGTCCTATAAACCAGCCCTTATTATTACATTATGCTGAAATAATAATTAAAACGCACACAAGGAAAACCGAGAGGCTCTAAAGTAATTAACGTTACTTGATACTCATGTTAGATCTTGCGCTATGTTTACTGGCAAATTTTCACTAATGTGCTATCTCCCTTTCCATTCCTTTTTACCTACTTGGATATCATCTTGAGGCATTAGTAGCTACTATTCCAGCCTCTAAAATGTAAGACAACTAAGTATTTCTTCCAGAACATCTGTACAATAGGGGCGGGGAGCAACCCACTGGAAAAAAATCCTCTTGTACTAAAGGTTGCTTTTAGTGATTTCCATTTTGGTGAACACTGACACTGCAGATCAAGCTAGAGGACCAAGGAGCAAAAAAGAAAAAAACAACACAAACTGGTATTACAATGACTAAATGGCTCCCCCTTATTTCAGGAAAATAATGACCTACTCAGTTAATCACTTCCAGCTCAGCTCTACGTCTCAAAAGGCAATTCCACCTCTTTTCTTAGCTTCAATTCTAAGAACCTGACTGTGATGAAAAATTTCAGCCCTGTTATGCTGCAGTGCAATGTGATTATCAAAAACAATACAAGCTGTCAACAGATGAGCTCTATTGCACATTTTTAATGAGCTATCTCATGCAAAAAATGTGAACTCACAGTCCAATTTAAATGTATTTGAAATGTAAATAAATAAATATGTAAATAAGCTAACCTCCCAAAGCAAACTCCAAATCTTACAATGCCAACTTTCAGAGTAGGAAGAGTTAATTTCTTGAAGGCACTTAACCCCACAGCCCCATCCTCCCCAAAAGCGGAGTTTGCACATTTCACAGATCAAGTTGAAGAGTTCTGTATTTGCTATTTATCATGAAGCCTTTTAGAGAACCAATTTTGTGTTTATACTTTCTATAAACACAATTAGAACATCTCAACACTACCCAGAAAGCCAAGCAAAAACACCCCAAAAACCAAAACCAGACTCTGGCTAACCTTTTTGTACTTTCTCAGGCTGCTTAAAGCACAGTGCTGCAGTTTAGGAGGCCTCTCTTCAGGGTTTCCCTTTTAAAACCAGTCACTCTCGCTTACAAATCCACTTCCCCTACACATAAAGGTCTTCTAGTTGCAAACCTGAACCCATCTTTCCTGCAGTCGCTTTCTACTCTCTCCAGTTCAGCCAATTGTAAGTATATCTGGTCTTCTCATGCAGTTATTAAGACACTTTTTCTAGTGTCGATGGGGTTCTCCCTTCAAACAATGCAATATCCCATTTAACAATTGAGAAACTATTAGTGACAACACTGGATTTTATAAATATTTTTTATAGCCAATCCATTCAATGCAGCTTCAGGAGGTACAAGATATGACCTCCTTCCATTACATTCACACAGCAGAGTAACCTGAAAATTTATTTTAAAAACTCAGAGGAACAAAGATAGCTATTGTCAGAGCTGATCAAACCACGGAATTTAAAACTAAATGATAGTCTGCAACATCTTATCAGGGAAATTATTTCCTTCCTTGCATAAAACATTCTCTTATGCCTTCACTTTATGAGCAATACAAACCTGGACTTGCCCAGAAAGTTGCTGCTCACAGACCAACAACTGAGATCAACAACTCTTCACAAGAGTGTAGGACAAGTGCAGATTTAAGGCCTTGATATGTTTCATATCCTTCAATACTTGCACAACGAACTAACATGGAAACATTGTCTTTCAAGAGTCATCAGAGCTGAATCTTACAACATTCTGCAGGAGTTAAACTACTTTCTCTGTTTCTTCAATTAATTTCTTTCTTGAATTTCAGTGTACAGGTGTCGAATGCTGTCTTCACTGAGGTACCACTTGTGTCTATGTACGTAACCCCTGGAAGAGGATTAACACTCTTGCAGGTATTGCTGCAGGAACTCAAGAAAGATTAAAAACATGTCTTGGTTATGCCTTATTGACACATAAATGATTATGTCTCCTCAGACTTCTAAATTTTGTCTGAATCAAGTGCAGATGTTTTTGAGATAACCTGCAATTGTATCTGCAGTAATTTGCAGCACCGGGGTAATTATCCACACTGATCTTGTGGCTATGAATGGCTATAGAAGGCTACCAAATACTTCTTACAACCAGCCCAATGTTTCTAAACCAGGTCTTTCAGAAAAAAAATCTAAATTCTTGAAGTAAAGATTTCAAGTGTTGAAGTGGTAATTACACTTTTAAGAATACATTTTATTTTTAGTTCGTGAACGTCACCTTAGCTCCAGTTATTAAAAAAAAAAAAAAAAAAAAAAAAAAGGACCAGAAATCCAACAAGCTTTTTATAAACATCAAGAAGATAAGGAGCAGATGAGTAAAAAACAACTATTTCTAAATTTGCAGATGGCAAATTTTCTCTCAAGGTTTGAAAAGTTACAGTCCCATGGGATTTCTTTCTGCTTTGTTCAGCAGTGCAAATCCACAGCTGGAGCACTAAGGCTTCAGCAAAGAACTGCTGGAGAGAATCCAGAGGAAGAAAGTTATCAGATCTAGAAAACATGACCTACCAGGAAAGGAATTAGGTTTGTTTAAATTTAGAGAAGACTGATGTGAGAAGATAACCACTTTCAAATAAGTAAAAGGTAACAGTGAAGCAGAGAAACAGCTCTTTGCCATTTCCACCAAGGATAGGACAAGAAACAAAGAACTTACGTTGCAGCAAGAAAACCATAGGTAGGGCATATGAAAGACTGTTCTGTCCCTACAAACAAGTCACAGAGCACAAGTGATCAGATCAGTTTGGGGTACTGAGGAACTACTGCAGGGGGAGAGGTGCTGTTATGAACAGGTGACACAAACCTTTCTCAGGAAGGATGCAGCTCTGCTGTCTATACGCCCTGTCTGAGGCAGAGGAACAAACTAGATGATGCCATGAGATTCAGTAACCAAGACAGGATGTAAAACACCCAAACAAGAGGGAAATCTGCAGTGGGACCACATCCTTGACTAGCATGGGGGAACCTAGATGCCCAAGAGACTTCATAGATGTCCTAGTGACCAGACAATTTTGTTAACTGCAGGGCAGAAATCCAGAAGAAACCAGGCTTCCCACTGCTGATGCCTGTGGAGCTACACGCTTCTTCACTCTGAGTGATTTCTTTGCACAGCTGCTGAGCAGACTGCTGTGTGAACATCACTGGCAAAAGCCACCTGTGAAGTAGCTCATCAAGCCAGGCAGGATGCAGAGGGAGAGCAAACAACCACAGGCTGGGGAGAAAAGGGTTCCATCTCTTGCTGATGCTCTCCACGAGTTGAGACACAAGGCTGCCTCATCCCCAGTCATCCCACTATTCTCTTCCCAGATACCTGTTCAGCTGCCTGACACCCCGTATCACATGCAGATTTCTCAAGCTTTTCTGATTGAAGAAGACATGGAATTGGTGGAAAACTTGAATTTTACTAAGGTTTTATGTTTTCCCAAATAGAAGGTCAGTTTAAGTCCCAGCTACAAAACAGTGCTGCTTTTGCTATCAGGACAGAATTCTTCTGCAAGTCTCCACAACGGGTTGATCTACTGCTGAAGGAGGAAAGCAGCAGGAGAGTTATGTCATCTCCAAGGGCTACAGAAAACCGTTTCTCACTCTCTCTAACAGAGCTCCCCTAGAAAAAATGCCACAAGGCATTGCTAAGTATTAAAAGTGGAGCTTCCGTCAAACTGGATTTTTTCCAATAAAACACAAGCTAAAGTTTCTGCTTTGCCAGTAAAAGTATCTTTGCAGTGTTTATACAAACCAAGCAGTAACTTCAAGCCTTTAAGGAAAACAAAAACAACAACAAAAAAACACACCCTACTTTCTAATATATATATATATTTTAATTCATACTCTGGATTCTGTAGCTGTAATGTGTAAGTGTGGACTTTTCTGGTTCTTTGAGTTCAAATTGCATTACTTTCAATAAAACACTATATATATTCTAGCCATTTTATATTTAATTTTGATTTTATGATGCACAGTACAAAGACAGAAAATTCAAATCATTTATAGAGGCAAAAATCATTAGCTTAAAATGACTTTCTATTGTATTTTTGCTCCAAGGTCTACTTATCAGCAATTATTCCCTTTAAGAAGAAAGAGCACCAGGAGAGAGAAGCAGCCTATTTCTAGGATAAAGTATTCCTTCAAAACTCAGCCAGGCTAATTCAGCCATTCACTTTTGCCATTGACATGAAATAAAAAGAGTTTTTCTCTGACCACTTGAACACTTCAGAGAAAAATTCTGATGCTGTGCTTTTTGGTGATCAAATAGTTGCATGTAATGATGCTTCCCCATACTTCCCACTGTTCATATAAACTAGTTTTGTTTTCCCAGGATTAAAGTTACTGTTTCTCACTAATGTATTTGCTAACTGCAAGCTACCTACTTCATATTTGTCTTTGGGATCCGTGAAGGAATAACACTATCAGTTCCTCTGCAGATCCAGAGCACCTGTGAAAAGCAGCACGTTTTTTTTTTGAAGCATTAGGAGTGAGTGAATTCAGGCATTGAAAGGTTTCTTTCCCTGAACTACCACATTCAGAGTATGCACAAAAGTAGCAGGAAGACAGTGCCATACCAGTGTATAAAGCACCAAAACCATGTAACTTAACATCAGTAAAGTCATTGTTTCTTTCAAATATAACTGTATCCTGCTCATCTGAGAAGTTTAACGTGTATTTTCACTAACTGAACAAAGAATTACTTAGATCTGCAACAGTAGGCAGCATATAGGCCTAAATGTGAAATTAGGATTACATGAACGATGCATTCTCCTTGAATTGCTCATATTTTACTTACAGAAACAGATTACTCAGCAAAGAGTGGGCTGATGTTAATGTGAGAATCCTTCACTCTGCAAACAGCTCTCATTGCCCTGCACTCTTTATGCCACTGAAAGGAATACTTTGTACCACTCTGAGGGCCAATTTTTTTTTTTCCCAAAAAGCTGCTTTTGTTGATACATAATTATTGCTGTAAGGATGTGGAGTCACTTACTCCAACCCACTTTTCTTTGCCATTAGTTTTAATTTCATACAATTAATAAAATCATTCATTGTCTCAGTGGGGAAACAACTGGATTCTGACCGTGACTACACCATGTTCACAGGCTCCATTGGCTTTGTGCTTGCTCACCAGGACACCTTCTACAAGCAGCTACAGCTACAAACCACTCACAACATCCAGCTACTGCCCAGCAATCCAGTGTGCAAAGTGCTTTGTAAGGAGCTATGCATTACTCGTGGCCCAAGGTCTGCACTGATTACCAAGTTATCACCAGGTAAGTGAATCTTAACATACATGTTAAGAATCCCTATCTCATTACAGTCACAGCTGTTTGAGAAACAATCCCTCCCTCATGTGATACTAAAGCAGCCACATTCATCCTAGGTGCTAGCACTCATTTACACCCAGCTGGTCTCAATTATAAGGGTGTTCCTGGGATTCAACCCAGCTCAAATACTGCATTGTGGTGGCAACCAACAAAGATTATTCTAAATACAACTTGGCACTCGGTGGAATGAAGAATAGCGAGCATCATGTCTGACTTGCTTTTGCTAATTACCAACATGAAGCAAAGGAAGGGATAAAATATTTACCAGCTCTCTGAAGGAGAAGCAACTACAGGAGGTGACTGTGCAACGAGCCATCTGCTGTGCTCTGCAGCAGGAGCCGATCGTGCACCTACCGTCACGCAACAGGGATGGCTTGTGAATGGCAACGGCAACATCTATTACCAGTGTGACACTGTGGCATGCTTACGCCAGCTGTATTCCAGCTGTGACTCTCCTATGGCAAGAGCTGCTATATGATGAAGTGCAGATTATTAACATTTCACCCATTTGCCAATTATTCAGCTTTCAGAAGGAAGCTCCGTGAGCGAGGTGGGTCTGCCCTCACCTGGGGGGCTCTGCTCCTAGGGCAGGTGAAATGGATGTTAAGAACCACTCTCCGGTGCCAAGACCCATAAGTAGAGACCACAGTACAGGCCCTCAGGGCAAGATCTGCAGCCACTGCTTTGCTTGGGGCGTGTTTACTGAACAGTTTGGCAGCTCACTGCAACTCGTTCTGCCGCCAACACATTCAAATAGAAAAAAAAATTTAGTATGTATTTGTAGCTATAAGGATGATGGGCTTTTTTTTACATACAAGACTGGGGAAAAGGACACAAAAATAGATGCAATTCTTGCTTACATCTAACAACTGTCTGTTTCTTGAACACCTTAAATTCAGTCACCCAGTGGAGGCTGAGGCAGGGGTTCAGTCTGCACAGAAGCTCTGTGCCTTCCCAGTGACTTCACCAATTATGAATTACACTATAAAAGGCCAAAGAAAACAGACACTGGTCCTTCTTCATCTCCAGTGGTGTTCATCACTCCCTGTCCCTCCACACACATAGCTTTGTCATCTGGACCTGGACGCAGACACAGACACCCAGAATGCCTTCAGAGGTAGCCATCTCGTGCATCTCATAGTGGTTTTGCCCCTGTTTCAGTCCCACCTACCTGCAACTATGTGAATGATGTAAACGCAGTCAATGGTTCTCATATTTGCAAACAGACCATCTCTACAGTTTGTTTTAGCTGCCCTTCCACAGCATCCCTGAGCATGACTAGTTATTTTTTACCCCAAAACCCAAACGGAAACTATTAATACCACATACCAAGTAATACAAATATTAGAATTAGGTATGTCCGTGATCTCTGGTGTGTTACTAGCTTCCTGCTGGAACCACATATGATCTCTTGCTCACACATATGACAGACCTGGCAGCAAGTCGTTCTGTCTAGACACAGCTCTGAAACCATTTGTTCCTCAATTCCCTAAGGCTCCTCAATTTTATTGGAGTTCCCATGTCACACAGACATTTGTAAAAAAACCAGATCCTATCCTTCATGATCATAGTTCTTTTATTCCTGGCATACGAGTAACGGATTTTTCTACTCCAATATTAGATTTTTCTCTTTTTTTTTTATTAACTTGTTTTCAGGATGAAAAGGTTTTTTCCACAATGGCTGCAAAAACATGAGTGTTCACTCTAACAGCTCTGAGTGAGGTGGGAAAAGGGACATAAAACCACCTGCTTGAACAACTTTATGTAAGTTCAGTCAGGAAAGGGAAAACCAATGCTATTTGAAGGGTGGTCCAACGTCTGACTGCTTCATATGTAACATTAAACTTTTGTCTATATAAAAAATATTTTATATAATGATTTAAGTATTCTGTTAAAAAGATACAAAAAAGGCACAGTAAAGTAAAAGGTTCATTCATTTACTCAGGTGCATTTGTTTAAACAAGAAATAGCCACAAGAT
>NW_009952707.1:524448-536726 GCF_000747805.2 Chaetura pelagica
GACTCCTCTTTTACAAAGCCAGAGAAAGGCAAGTTTTGGACCAACAACTGCAACATCCAATTGGTCAATGCCACACATGAAATCCAGTGCTGCCAACTTTTATCCTTCAAATCCACTTCTTCTCTGCTTTGCAGATGTTATCCAAACACTCCGTTGCATGAGTGCAAAACCAAACACACATACCTTCTCAAATACTTGTTGAAAGAGCTAAATTTTAGCTAAAATTCATTTTACAAATTAAGAAACTGCCAAACACCATCTATAAGCTCTCTCTCTCTCTAAAGCTCCTACAGAAGGTTCTGAATGCCTCGTGCTCACCTGAATGTGCTTATTTGGTACCAGGCAGAACCAACAGAAAATAGTTTTATTCTCCTTTAGTGCTGCTACTTAAGCTACCGCCTGGGGCTCCGATTCTGCCAACACTGAGCCATTTTATACATATGAATAATCACTCCAAGTTTAATGAAGCTCCTCACATCTACATTAGCAATTGTTTTGGCTGGAAGCTGAAATAAGGCCCTGCCTATCAGCCCTGAAGGAGCCTGGAAACAGAGAAGTGATAATACTGGGAGGCTCACTTAGGGAAAGGCTGTGGTTTTCTGGCGATACAACACAGAATTGCAAGGGGGGTGGGGGGAGAATAAAAAAGGGGAGAAATCACAGCAACACAGCCCTCAGCAGGGCTGGGATTTAATCCCAGGTTTCTGGCCTTGTTCTCATCGAGTCTAAACAGACAGAGATTTCAGAAAGCAGCATGTGAGATCCGATAGGACTTGGGGTCCATGTCAGCTAGTCACAACATGTCTAGTGGCTTGTCTTCATTACAAGCCAACAGTGGAAACCCCACCTTGTGTTTTTGTGTATAGAGAAAAATCAAAGCAACAATTTTGTTTGCAAGTGCAGGAGCTGTCAAATAAAAAATAGTCTAAGTCATTTTGTTTTCCAACTGCTAGAAGTAGTGTTATGGGCAATTACCTCCCAAATTAAATTTTAAGTCTAAGTTGTTTATGTAGTACAAAGGAAGCCTCCTATGTAAGGAAATGAGCATTACTAATACAGTGCTTCTACACTCCAACTTCTTTCTTTCATCTCACACTTGCTTCCAACACCTGTCCTTCCACAGCTGGTGAATGCATTGACATTGGCTTTACTTTGTCAATATAACTGTCTCATATAGGTAATGACAGATCTGTAGCTTCCATTTTGTCCGTAATGGAAAATTCGTTTGTGAAGTACCAAATAAGATTCTCCTGAGAAGTAAGGGTGCTGTATGCAGCAGGACTTGCATCTTCTACCAGGGAGCAGAAAATGCTCTCCTGCCGAGATACTGAAACAATTCCAAACTGTGGCAATCCTTAATTGCTAAACATAAGTAAAACCTACAATGACTAGCTATAGCATTTTCAAAATTCAATATAATAGTTATGTAGTTACTCTGCACTTCTCTTGTAGTTATCGCCTGTTGGGGAAGCAATTTCTGTCTTAAGCTCCGACTTACGTTTCCAGTCTATTTCAACTCCTTGTTCACTGTAGTCACACATATACCTGGCAGCAAGTCGTTCTGTCTAGACACAGCTCTGAAACCATTTGTTCCTCAATTCCCTAAGGCTCCCCAATTTTATTGGAGTTCCCATGTCACACAGACATTTGTAAAAAAACCAGATCCTATCCTTCATGATCATAGCTCTTTTATTTTATTCCTGGCATACGAGTAACGGATTTTTCTACTCCAATATTAGATTTTTCTCTTTTTTTTTTATTAACTTGTTTTCAGGATGAAAAGGTTTTTTCCACAATGGCTGCAAAAACATGAGTGTTCACTCTAACAGCTCTGAGTGAGGTGGGAAAAGGGACAGGACCAACAACTGCAACATCCAATTGGTCAATGCCACACATGAAATCCAGTGCTGCCAACTTTTATCCTTCAAATCCACTTCTTCTCTGCTTTGCAGATGTTATCCAAACACTCCGTTGCATGAGTGCAAAACCAAACACACATACCTTCTCAAATACTTGTTGAAAGAGCTAAATTTTAGCTAAAATTCATTTTACAAATTAAGAAACTGCCAAACACCATCTATAAGCTCTCTCTCTCTCTAAAGCTCCTACAGAAGGTTCTGAATGCCTCGTGCTCACCTGAATGTGCTTATTTGGTACCAGGCAGAACCAACAGAAAATAGTTTTATTCTCCTTTAGTGCTGCTACTTAAGCTACCGCCTGGGGCTCCGATTCTGCCAACACTGAGCCATTTTATACATATGAATAATCACTCCAAGTTTAATGAAGCTCCTCACATCTACATTAGCAATTGTTTTGGCTGGAATAAGGCCCTGCCTATCAGCCCTGAAGGAGCCTGGAAACAGAGAAGTGATAATACTGGGAGGCTCACTTAGGGAAAGGCTGTGGTTTTCTGGCGATACAACACAGAATTGCAAGGGGGGTGGGGGGAGAATAAAAAAGGGGAGAAATCACAGCAACACAGCCCTCAGCAGGGCTGGGATTTAATCCCAGGTTTCTGGCCTTGTTCTCATCGAGTCTAAACAGACAGAGATTTCAGAAAGCAGCATGTGAGATCCGATAGGACTTGGGGTCCATGTCAGCTAGTCACAACATGTCTAGTGGCTTGTCTTCATTACAAGCCAACAGTGGAAACCCCACCTTGTGTTTTTGTGTATAGAGAAAAATCAAAGCAACAATTTTGTTTGCAAGTGCAGGAGCTGTCAAATAAAAAATAGTCTAAGTCATTTTGTTTTCCAACTGCTAGAAGTAGTGTTATGGGCAATTACCTCCCAAATTAAATTTTAAGTCTAAGTTGTTTATGTAGTACAAAGGAAGCCTCCTATGTAAGGAAATGAGCATTACTAATACAGTGCTTCTACACTCCAACTTCTTTCTTTCATCTCACACTTGCTTCCAACACCTGTCCTTCCACAGCTGGTGAATGCATTGACATTGGCTTTACTTTGTCAATATAACTGTCTCATATAGGTAATGACAGATCTGTAGCTTCCATTTTGTCCGTAATGGAAAATTCGTTTGTGAAGTACCAAATAAGATTCTCCTGAGAAGTAAGGGTGCTGTATGCAGCAGGACTTGCATCTTCTACCAGGGAGCAGAAAATGCTCTCCTGCCGAGATACTGAAACAATTCCAAACTGTGGCAATCCTTAATTGCTAAACATAAGTAAAACCTACAATGACTAGCTATAGCATTTTCAAAATTCAATATAATAGTTATGTAGTTACTCTGCACTTCTCTTGTAGTTATCGCCTGTTGGGGAAGCAATTTCTGTCTTAAGCTCCGACTTACGTTTCCAGTCTATTTCAACTCCTTGTTCACTGTAGCTTAATCCTACTTCAGGAGGTGTCAAGAATAACTTTGCTGGCAACCATTAGGACTGTGAATTCACTGGACACCGGCGGAGTTAAAGAAGAGATGGTGCGATCCAGGCAGGGAGAAAACAAAAACATCTATAAAAACCCAAAGAAAGAGCAGAAGACTAGGAACCAATCCTCATAATTCTGCTGGACTTTAAAAATCTTAAATTGTACAGAAATACCAATTTCACAGCACCCTGCCATTTCTGCCACAGCACCCCTTCCTCCCTCCCCTCACAGTTCACAGTTTCACGGGTAATCACCACCTGCCTCTTGCTCTGCCTGGAGAACAGCCTGTCCCAGACCCTGCTGCTGCTCATTTCCAGCTCTGCCAAACAGGCCCAAGTTCCTCTCAAGCCCTGGTGAAGGTGTGCACACCTTCTGGTGAGGCAGAGGCCCTAACAGCAGGATCACCCTCAGCTGGCTAGTTGTGTGAGACCAGGTCCATGCCTAACCTCAGCAAAGCCCTGCCACTTTGCCCCACCTGAGCCGCCCTTCTGCCGCACTGCGGTGGGAGTTGTCTCTTGAAAAGAGAGTTTTGGATTCAACCTACCCTGCACAGAGGTCTGAGCTGCTGATTTTCACTGCTGTCTGCTTGCTCATGACTGGGACTATCACCTGTCCCCACCATATGTGGAAGAGAGGGGTGGGAAATGAGCATTAACAGAAAGCTTTGCAGAAAGGAGCCTGTCCAAAGCAGTGAGAGAATTCCAGAGTGTGTCAGAGAAACAGAACAGGGTTACGTGTTGTCCCTTACTGCTCTTCACTCGGGACCCTCCACCTCCTCCCTGTCAGTCCTCCTCCACTTGGCAGGAGGCACACAAAAGGGGAGAAGATCCTTGCAAGGCTTGTTTCAGTTCTCTCCGCATGGGCAAAGGCCCCAACAGTTGGGTCATTTATTCACCTTTTTCCAGAGCTGGAGCTGCTGCTGCACCCTCAGACATCTGTGTGCTGCAAGCCCAGGGCTGCTCTGTCACTCAGGAAGGCCACGTGCCTGGTGAGACTCCTGTGGCCAGAGCACACCCAGCTCTCCCCCCTCAGCACCTGCTCATGCATGGAGAGGCAGCACCCAGCTGAGGTGTTCATGGAGGACCCATGGGCATATCTAAGCTGGAGGACTGATGCTGTCACCAGAGTGATTGAACTGCCTACTGTAACTAATTTTACTGTTTGTTTTCACCATAAGACTCTGATCAGTTTCAAGAAGACCTGAAGTGGCTACGCATGGCACATGGTGCTCCTGAAACGGCACAAACATCCAGTTTGGTTTTCTGACTAACATGGGCAAAAATACCTTCCCCAAAGCTGTTATTCAGTCTACAAGGTCTCTGAAGGAAATAGAAGGTGGTATCTCAATGTTTTTTATATAATTTTATAATCCTAATTGGGGTCTTCAGGATATAGTTTTGTAGTAATATGAAAATATATTAAATTCTACAGATTCCCTAGGGGAAAAAGAGTATGCAATAAAATCCCAATAATGTCTTCAATGACAAAAGAGAAGCATCCCTGCCCAAAGTAGTCAAGAATACCTTGATAAAACCAGCTGGCAGTGGCACTGCCTGCTATAAAAACAATGCCTCTAACAAAAGCATTATTTAGTATCTGAAGATTAGACAGTATCAAAATCTGTTTATGAAGAACACTTAATACTCATACATGCATGCAAAATGTTTTGTCAAGCTCAGAACAAGACAAATAGACTCAATTATTTATACCTTTAAATTACGTTAAATCACATTTGCTCTTCAAAATTACCTCTATTTTTCATGAAGTTGTCTATACAGAAAAGTTCCTTTACCTCAATGGATGCTTTTGTTGCAGGGAAAACTGAACTCCTGTAGCATGGTTTCTCCAATATGTTTCAAATTAGAGGCTAAGGGTGGTTTCACATTGATGGCCAAGACTTCAAATTTCACAATCTAACTCACCACCACAAAACACCATTAAAACTCTGCCCTTTTTTCTTTTTAAATTCAAGACTGCAGGCTTTCCAGTCCTTGAAGGGTAGACCTCTGTTTAAGCCAGAACAAATTTTGTTCTTGCACAGTAAGTAAATGTCAAAATGGTAAATCTGGAAGATCTGAATATCAATTTTGAACTACCTAATGGTATTTCTAGTGAATCTATCACTTCAAGAAAAGGATCAGAGTGCCCTTGATTCTTCTACTTAGCCACTGACTTGCTATATGATTCTTTAAAATGTCTGATACTTAGCATTTGCCATATCTCCTTTGCTGAGAAGCTAGGTCTGGCTGTGATCCAGTACCTCCAAAACCAAGCAGGTCTTTTTTCTATTTATTGCCAGTAAAATCCGTGGAAATACTATGCAAATGTATTTCATTTGAGTATTTTTGTTATTGTTATTAAATTAATATGATGAAGAAGAAGGAAGGAGTGACCCAGGCAAAAAACAATGACCCAGAAAGGGAATGAGCCAGGAAATGACCCAGGGAAAATAAAGTATTTTGGCTTTCTTCCTCAGTCTAGCAGTTGGTTCCCTCAAAGAACGTTTTTAGATTTTATTTGAAAGTATTAATAAAAACCAACCTGATGAACATTACAATAGAAATAAGCTTGGCTCTTTGCAAAGAAACATTATGACTTAGCACCCAGGACGCTTATTTTTCACATTTGAATTATTTTTTGAACAGCATTTCCTGGCTCAATGTCACCGCACCACAGATACATATGATAGCAGATAAGTATGTGAGATTATAGATCAAGAATGTTTCTTTTACAACGAATACATTTCCATTTCTGCTATGCATGGAAGACGTATCACGCGCTGTTTCACCAATGCACTTTTCTTTTCACAAGGGAATGTAATTCGTATTCTCTGACACTGCAGCTGCAATTCGATAGTTGCATTTACTAACCATGTAGATTTACAGTAACAAACTCTTCAATTTTCTTTCCCTCTCTAGCTCACCTTTCTGCCACATTGATTTATTTCTGCTTCACAGCTGTGCCTACCAAACGATTCTTACATTCCACACTTTTCCAGCTCTTCTTGCAGCTGATCCAAACTAAAACACAATTTTTCTGGGAATGTGAAATGAAAGAATTCTCACAGCAAGAATACAATGTCCAGAACTAAAGGGAAAAATATACCTTGGGGGAGAAACAACCCAAAACCAAAAAAAAAAACACAAAACCCCCCCCCAAACAAACAAACAAACACCAACCATAAGGCTAGAGCTTCAAATTTAGAAAAGTTAAAATTCTTCAGTTTAGATCCCACCATTGAGAGTCACTACAGCACACCAATAACTCTCCCACAGATTCTATGGAATTTATCCACTTCTAGTATTTACAGCATGAACCACCATAAGCATTAATTGCTTGAGTTACATAAAAGTCACATAAATAAAGTCCCAAGCCTTAAATATTCTGCTCTCAAAATCAGTATTGCTGCTGTTAACACTGGCACCAGAAAACCTTAGTAGCACAAATACGATCCAAAATACAAACCAATCCAAATAAATAATGAAAACCAGATCAAAACAGAGCACAAAGAAACCTAAACACTGAGAACAAAATAAATTAATAGGTAAAATACTGAAGAAAACTGAGGGAGCCTTCTCTCAGCTCTTTCCCCTGCAAAATCTCTCCACAGAAGTACAGGTGTGAAGGACACCTGGGTGCAGCCATAGGGCATGCTTCAGCTCCTCTGCAGGCTTGTTCAGCCCTGTGCCCCATCCCACAGAAAACTTTTGTCTCCATAGTGCTACACATGGATTAAAAAAGGCAGAGCCCAGGATGAAATTGTAGCCCCATGTTTACGTATTAATTACTGAAAAGTTACTTAACCTTGAGCCATATCCTAATGTAATGAGCTTGGGCATTCTTAAGTCTCTCAGAAAGGGAACTGAGGGCAAACCATCTGGCTTGTCTTTACTTCCAAGTAGCCCTGTGCCTGAGTCTGTCTGCATAGGTACTGTAGACATTACCCATTGGAGGCAGGCTCTGACAGACCAGCAAAATGTGCAAATTCCAATTATAGGGACTCTGCATTTCCAGTGCAGCCCAGCTGCCAACCACATAGAGATTTGCAGTGATAACAATTATACTTAAAAGCATCACTACATGTTTGAATGCATTTACACATTCTCCTTTTACTCTCTATTTATTATTAATGGCAACTCAACTAATATCAAGGCCCCAGTGTGTTTGGCACTGTAGGTGTACAGAAGGACAGCAAGTTCTTGCTCTGAGGAGTTTACAGTCTAATTATAAATGACAGCAGATGGAGGGTGAATGTTATAAGCTGCTCTGCTTTTCACCAGGAAATTTAACTCAGATAACAATTTTTAACCAAATAGAAACAATGACACCTAAACCACAGGCTAGGCTGCAGGCTGGCATACCCTAGTCATTCTTGAACACTGTGGTGACAGTGGCCACTTCCAAGATACATAACCAGGTCTCAAAAAATTCAGGGCTTTGCAGGTGAACACCCGTGTGGAGATTTTGAAGGAACCAAAAGGGAAGTTAAGCTTTGTTTCAAGTAAGCCACACTCACACATGTAAGCACATATTGAAATCCATGTCTGTTCACCAAATAACTTAATATGTAAGCCCAGCACAAACATCTGATGGCATTTTGCACTTCCTCACATTTTTAGGTTTCATTCCTAAGACAGCCATAAATTTGCTGCTTATATAACTTCATATTAATCCAGCTGGAACATCATAAAAGTTATAGGTGACTGTTGGAGACCTCCACAAAACAGGATTTTTAAACTGTAAGTGATAGCTTGTCCACCTGTGGGTTATACTGGCCATTCACCAGGAATCCTAGAAATATAGAACAGTTTGGGTTGGAAGGAACCTTGTGTTCACCCTTGTTTGCAAACAACTGACCCACGAGTGCAGAAGGTGCCAAGTACCACATGTTCCACTGAAGCAAACTGGTATCACAGGTGACTGACTCACCACCCCTCAAGGACAAGAACTGAATTTGCTAATGTGAGATTCAGGATCACAGGCACCACTTCCCAGATTTGACAGAAAATGGGTAAGGGAAGTTCAGATTCCCACAAGTGCATGCAGCTGTTACAGGAAGTCAGAAGTACCTAGCAAGCTCCTGATTACCAGCCATGTCCATGTAGAAGAAGGGTCATTTATTGCACCACACTGTAAGAATGACCACATCAGCTTACAGTCCTGGTCTTAAGATTTTGTTCCCACTAGTAAATTCACAAACAACTCCTACAACAGGAGCAAAGGTCCTTATGGCTCCATAATTTCCAAGTCCTCCCCAGGCCACCTTTGCCCACTTTCCACAGTTGAGACACGTAAGTCTACCCTCACCTTCCCTAAGCACTGAGAGCACTACATATATCATATGTTGCCAGGAGATATTTCTTTTTCCAGCTGCAATACATCTATGCCAGCAACAGATAGTGCAAGGACCAAAATCTTTCTGGTTTTCACTCCCTAAGGGTCTTAAATACATGGAGGTTCACATGGGAAGACTGCAGATCATTCCAGAAGTCCCTGTCTACATGTGTCCTGCTTCCCACATGGTAGATGTAAGAGGAGAGGAGCTCAGTTTTCCTGCATGCTGAAGAACTCCGGCTTCCTGCATTCAGCCTGCTGTGCCCATGGAGGGTTGGCTCTCACTCCCAGGCTTGTAGTCATGAAGTCCAGATGGGGAGTCAAGCTTTTGTTCTGGAATAATCATACAAATAGGGGATGCACTTTGCAGCACAAAAGGGTCAGAAAACCATTTTGATACTGAAAAAAAAAATATTAAAATCCTGACTTATGGCAGAATTGGACAATTAATCTTTTAGGATTTAATCTAGTCAAAATATCACTCCACAGCCACAAAAATGATAACTCAGGAAAAAACACATCGTATTTCAGACTTCCGCTTTCTCAGAAGCAAAGTCCTTGATAGAAGGACTCCTGTCCCAGCCAGAGTCACAAGAATGACGTACAGAGACTGTAGAAACAGAATGTCTCCAAGCATCCTGATGATTCTCCCTCAGAGAAACCACCACTGATCAGCTAAGCATGAAGAGGAAACATCTGAATGTCCAGATTACACTCCTTCCTAGATACCATGCAGAGAAATAAAAGTTTATGCCCTTGAAAAACAGAATAATAATTTGAATTATAGGTCCTTCCTCCCAGGTAACATCAGGGTTAAATAAGTGATGTAGAAATGAGAAGCAGAAGATCTGAGAATGGTTTGAGGCTTTACTACAGTAGTTACAACAAATTTTGAAAAACTCTTCAAGCCACCCCTGAATATTTCATTCCATTCTTAAATGATTTTAGATGACTTAGAGAGAGGGCAATGAGTACAAGGGGGTTGGTGACAGCAAACAAAATTGGCTGCACAGCATATATGAGCACCAGAAACAGAGCAGGAAAAGAAGGGTGTTTTCTATGTCCCACACTGCATTTCTGAACTAGATTTTCTGGGACTCTCCTGCCTCTGCTGTAACACACAAACCAACCCATGGCAGTCCAGCTCATCCCTGGGACAGATCTGGAGGCTGTGAGCTGAGAGGGATTTCTCACCAAAACCACAAAGTAGAGCTGCCCATTGGGACCTGGTGATACAGATTAAGGAAGCCACAAGTGGCTTCCTGTTGCCCTGCACCCTCCACTACATCAGTTAGGATCTGGCAAAAAAACCTTCCCCTCCAGGTTTCTAAGGCTTTCAGCACACTCCAAGTAGGAGAAGGGCACCTTGGCTCACAGTATCACATGCCTGGCCTCCTCTCTCTTCTCATGCAGGTAATGAAGCTTGTAAGGGACTACCAGCACTACGTCAGGGCTAACTGAGCATAAACCATGTAACAGTGGAAGAATTTGGACACAAGATGTCTGTTGCTAGGTGTTCTGGTCAGGGAGAGTCAACTCTGAATAATTCTCACCAGTATTGGTGTGAATTCAACAGATGATCCAACACGTTTGAAAAGCAGCCCCAGACACACACAGTGCCCAATCCGTATCAATGGCCTCAGCATCCACCACATCTCCACTTAACCCAGGAAACTGGCTAACGAGGCACACAGTGTTTGCAACACAAAAAGATTTTCTTTAATATGTGGACTGATTTTATAGGAATGTTAAGGAACAAAGGAAAAACAAACACATACACACATTCATGCAGAGCTGGAAAATATGATGAGTTTAATCCCACAAAGTGAAGAAAGTGTCAGGTCTTGTCAGTGACTTCATACTCATTGTGGAGGGCAGAATATTTAATTTCTACAACCTATTCCAGCAAAGTTGTTCTGATTTTCATAGAGTTTGGCTTTTACGATTGGATGGACATGATTACGAATGATTTGCATGAGGGACTTTACCAGGCATGCTTTATAAACTCGCTAAGACTTCTGAAATTATGTCAGTCTTTTCTGTCTCACAGTAAAACTTTAACTTTTCTTTTCCAGGCACTTGGAGCTGTTTGCATAGTATTTTGCTATTAAGTTAAACTCTCTTCTATAAAAAACATGGTGAAAGCAGAGTATCTGCATCCCTGTATCTTCTCCTTTCTCATCTTTCTAGTGTCTTTCTCCCACAATTTTAATGTTCTAAGTTCTGCAAACAACTATTCTTTGGGCAAAAATTAGGAAATGTTCTTTCCAGGCATTTACCACTGAATCTTTATCTGTGTCTATGAGCCCACTGAGAGTTTCACATAAATTCCAATTGCTTTTCCACTCCACTCTTTTTTCCATTATTGAAGATGGTTGTTTCATAAAGGACTGTAGGATTCAATTTTATTTTATATTTATTTTTTCTGCTCTATAAATTATCTATTCCTATCTGGTATTCTTTTCCTTCCAATGATTTACTTTCCTGTGAAAGAAGGAGAAGGAATAAGCAAGTTTCAAATGTACAAGTAAATACCTAGATAACTGCATAGATAGTCCAGTAACTACACACCACGAAATGAAAATCAGAAATAAAAAGAACAGTATGTAGATAATAAAAACTGTCTCTTCTTAGACACACCGGGAGGCTGCTGTGACCTCAGACCTCTGGTCACAGAAGCCAAAATCAGTTAAAACCTGCAGAGAACATTGCAGATTCTATTTAAGATTTGCACTGAGATCCCCACATTAGAAACACTGTTATTAGGTTCATTCTTGATTGATATCTGAATGTTTAGCTTAATTTTGGCTTTTGCTTTTTTTTGAAACGAACACTAACTAGTGGTTTCATTACAGTCTTAAGGATGGCTTTGTTTCACCTGCAAAGCAAACATCTAGTGAAGGGTGCAATTAAAGCCAAACAAGTAAATGTTTTACAGAGATAGCTTAGAAGCTAGAGCACAACAAAACAAGTGCTTATTTACATGCTTAAAATCCAACCTGATGTGCAAAGATGCCAGTCTTGACTCCCCCATCATCTTTTTTTTTTTTTTTCTCTATGATTTTGTTTGAAGCCATAAATACATTAGGAGCAAAGTAATGTTTTCAGCCCCAGAACAAGTCTTAGGTTTCTAGCAGTGAGCAGACTAAACACAGTGTACTGACTACAGCAAGTACAGCAGAGTGTAAAAAAGGGGTAAGGGAAAAAAATCTGTATCTTAAGACTCTGAGCAACTGCTGAAACAGCAAAGCACACTTTTAATTCAAGTGTTTACCAATAATTCGCCAGGAACTGAATAGAAATTATAACCTCTCAAATAGACTTATGTCCAGACATCAAGCTATCAGAGGGATGCAAGACTTCTAAGAGGACTGTGGAGTCACTGCTCAAGGTGCAAAGCCACTGACCCAAAACATGGAGAGCTGCAGCAGAACTAGACTCTTCTCCAGCTCTTTTGGCCTGTCCCAAAGCAGGGGAGTGTTTTGCCAGCGCAGCACATCCCACAGCCGGAGGAACACCTCCCGAGCCTGGCATTCAGCCCCCGGGAAGGGGTTTGCG
>NW_009952707.1:536864-570248 GCF_000747805.2 Chaetura pelagica
TCGGCACCAGGTGGTGGCTGAGCACACCCAGGTACCAGCCCCAGCCCAGCCATCTGTGCGGGGAAGATACGCCCATTGTACGGGAGCAGCGACCCGGGCATGATCTTTCCCAGTAGGAAAA
Source organism: Chaetura pelagica (assembly GCF_000747805.2). NCBI lineage: Eukaryota > Metazoa > Chordata > Aves > Apodiformes > Apodidae > Chaetura > Chaetura pelagica. The sequence goes on from NW_009952707.1 coordinate 536,986, forward strand.
CTACCCGCAAGATAAAAGGGTGGTTTTCTGCTCAACAGGGAAAGTAATCACGGAGAGCAAAACCTTACAAAGCTATTTACTGCACTTTTAAATCTAGGGGGATTTCCTCTTTCGCCAAAGAACTTTTTAAAAAATCCTTGCTGCTCCTATCTGTAAATGATAGTTTATGGAGAGGAGGGAAAACACAGGACTGGCAGTAAATCAGCCTACTAACTGATCCAGAGTCCATTACCAAATGTTTTTCATTACAAGTATGGCTTCACTAATTTCTGCAATGCATTGTAGGCTATTTCTGGAAGCCTTAAAAATGCATGATGTCTCTGCATTTTAATACTTAACAGTATAGTTGTTTCAGTTTATTAAACAAACAAGAAAAAAGGGAGGGGGGGGAGGGGGGGAGAATCTCCTTAACTGCAACTGGCTTTCCTGTCACAAAAAAAGGACTAAGCCAGCCCAAAAGCAGCCAAGCAGGAACCCTATTTAAGTCCTGCATGAAGAAAACCTTTCCAGCCTCTTACACCAATTAGGATAATCTGGGGTCTTTTGATGTTAAAATCCCCAAGAATCATATGGAAATCATAAAAAGCACAGTATTTAAAACAGATTCAGAATGCAGATAAAATAATTTTTCCCTCTTAACATTTCCACCAGAGCTGGAGGCACCATCCACTAACAAATTCTTTGTGAAGCTCATGTCACTTGTACTGGAGTGTTTGCTTTCGGCCAGGGGAGATGGGGGAGGCCGTCCCTAAAAGTAGCCACTTGTGAAACAACAGAGCACCTGGGAGGCCAGGCTGGGAGGCTGGAGCTGAGCCTGGCCAGCCCCAGGCCCTGCACACAAGCTGCTCCCAACCAGGGGAAAGGAGACTGAAAAACTACGCAACGTGATCCCCTGGCCAACTTCTGGAGTCTCAGCCCCTGAACTTTTTTGGTGGGCTTTGTACAGACTTCCCTAAATGAACGTCATCCTTCACGAGGACAAACAGAGGCTACAGGTGTTGACATTACATGCTTGAATCTGTGCAACAAGCTATCTTTAGGTGAAAAGCACAGAGTCTTGCATTTCTTCCTTATATTGGACGCAATATTGAGCGCAAATGTCTTTAAGTGCCCTGCTTCCAACAAAACTCGAGGCTATTCTGTTTGCCTTGACAATTCAAAAAAAGACCATGGGCAGGAAAGTGATGGATGCAGGGATGTTTCATTTTCTTTAAATAAAATTTTGATCAACAGTACTCTGCTATGAAATCTGACACAGCAACAAACCTCCGCCAAAAATACACAGAGAGAGACAGACAGACAGAGAAGGTAATTTTACAGTGTTCTTCCAGACCATAACATAGTATTTTCTGTCATGGGAAAGGCTAAACACAGCTTCTTGTGCAACCAATATAGCCTCCCTATGGAACTAGTTACACACTCCTACTACATGTGCATTAAGATGTTGTACAACAGGGTTCTCCAGAGGCAAGGAGACAAAGAGGGGAAGAGGCTGGGGTGGGGACACACATACAACTCAAGAACCTTACATTGGCATTTGAATAAACTGAAAAGTAAGCAAAACTGTTCATGTTTATACAAGCAACTTGACTGTACTCTAACAGAGGACAAGGGTATGAAACTATGTCCTTATAAAGTAACACTCATCTTTTACTTATCTAACAAAGAGAAACACAGGAGAGGGTCAGAGGCTGCTGAAGGAAAAATATCCAAGTGTTAAAGGCTGGAGAAATGGAAAATAAAGTTTAACACAGACACAAGTATTTGCAGATAAGAGCACAAAAAAACCTTAAATGCCGTATATTTTTCTATAAAAGTAAAAATTGGATATTGTTGTCAGTGGTATGCAAATCTCTGTGACAACCTGGTATTTAAATTGCTAGTTTGACAACTGATAAAAATTATGTTAAAGATCAGTATTACAGTTCTAGTACTGCTATTAAAAAAACCTGGTGTTACATACAAATGTGAAATCAGCCCTTTTAACTAATCATTCCAAGTTTCAGTTACGTGTTATGAAATTCTCACACAGATTGTGAATTTCCTTTTATGTATTATGGTAATACTAGAACTATAATTAATATTAATTACAACTTCCATAATTTCACAGTGCCTGAATGGCTTGCTATTCCTAGTATTTGTAGGAAACAAGCCGTTCAGTTCCTGACACAAATATTATTCCTTATTAGTTTTGCAGCTGAATAATATTCAGCTTGTAACAGAATCCTCTTAGGACTGAAAAGTACTCTTGTGCACACGGATACACGCACAAAAACAACAACTAAAAGCTAAAAGCAAACTTGCCTAGAACTTCTGGGTCAGCTTTTGACATCACCCATAGGAATGAAATCAGACACCAACCAATCAGGCACCATGAGGCTGGCAGTACAAAATAAACAAAAGCTGGGCCCAGGCCTCTGCAATGAGAGAGGGAAGTGGAAGAGACTATTGTTCCAAAAGCTTTTAAATTATGTTGCTTTATTTATTTCTTTTGACAATGCCTGAACTGAATCTCTAAAAAGGGAAAGGACCCTCCCCCCTCCAGGATCTGTTAAAACAGAGATGGGGGGGTGGGGGTGTCTTTTCCCTGTTGCTATTTGTTCTCTTCAACAATGTTTTGTGAGCCTGTGAAGGGAACAGCACTACCGCGGCGTGTGGGAAGGCAGCTCTGCCCAGCATCTCCACACAGGCTCAGCACCGACACTTGGTGCCAGATTTTCTGAAAAGCTGGGCAGGCTGGGTGCTAAGCTCTTTTCAAAGGTGCCTTCCAGGAAGCTGAGGTCTTTAGAAATCTGGCACCAAGCGTAGATGCTGGGCATTTTGGGAAGCTGGGGCAAGAACTGCATGGTGAAACCACCTATCTGTGCGCCCTCCCCCAGAAGAAAAGTGTCAGCTCTTTTGCTCTTTTTGTGCTGTGCATCGCTGAACCTGCCCAGGCTGAACGTCCTGTGCAAGCCCCTCCTTACTTATTCACACGAGTGGGCTGAAGAGGACAATGCCCTGCACAGCGTCATAGCTGTGACTCGTGTACAGCCCATGATTCACTTCTTGGACACTCTAACCCATCACTGAACTCAAAAGATTTAGGATTAGGCCCAGAGTTCACTAAAAGCACACATGGCGTGTTTTTTCAAAGTTCAGCTCAGCTGAACAAAGCTAGCTGAATGATTTCAATCCTCTCAGTGCTTCCCCAAGGAAAAAAAAAACAAACCACCACCACTAAAAAAAGCAGCACATGTCTGCAGTTTAGACTGGACTTGCTGCCCCTTTCCCGTTCCTACCCATGCTGCAGAGACAAGTGTACAGGGACAAGTAAATGCATTCCAGAACGGAAAGATAAATGCATGGATCCTGGAGCTGTATAGGTAAAGAATATCAGTCATTCTTACATCTTTAATAAAAGAGACCTTTTTCTACTCTTGCCAAGAAAATTAGTCCTAAGGTGCACACAAATAATTACATATTGTGGAACAGTAAATTATTACAAATGCCATAGAATTCAAGCAGCCCCAAGTCTGGGCCAGATTTTCAAATGTTTTGCAGATGTTTATGGTTTGCTGCAAAACTTTTGTCAAGTTACCCACACAATACAGCATTTACTGAACGATTTTGGCACGTGGTAATTCATTTTCTTTGCGCAGGTGTTGCATTCCAGAAATATTTTGTCTTCTTATAGGAGACTGATAGAAGACTGTTGGAATTCTACTTAAAGAAAATCATGGTGAAAGAAACCAGATCCCCCTCATCTGGGAGAGAAAAAAACACCCCTCAAACTCAGTTATTTTGCCTTTTCTTTCTTTTCAGGTAAATTTTTAAAAAATAATAATAATTTTTAAAAAGCAAACAAACACCCCACAGTAAAAATCTGTTCAAAGTATGTTACTGATGGCTGGTATTTCAGCAAAACACACAAACTTGAAAGCACAACCCACTACAGGGTGAAGCCCCAGGTCACCTGTGACAAAGATACCGGAGTATCAAACCCCAGGTAGTGTTTTCAGAGATTAATTTTCCTTCCTCCAAGCTCACAGCTGGTGGGACTACAACAGCCCGAGCCTGGGTTGCAGCAGGGACACAGGGACCTTGCCGGGCAGGGGCAGGGCTGGCAGGGCAGCGTCCTGCCCGCCCATCGCCGTCCCCACAAAGGCACCACAGGCACCCGCAACGCTCCCTTTTCTGGTGAGCTTTTATTCCACACCGCGTGGGGTAGGAAGCAAAACACAAAACGGGGTTTTGCAGCACTGCGGACCTTTCCTTGACTGGTAAGTTGCCTGGAGGCAAAGCAAAATGAAACCCTTGGGATTTAACCACTTTCCCTTTGAAGCATATGGAAATTAAACATTAAGCCTAAAAATTTTTCCAGGAGCAGATATGAATCCAGATATAATATCACTTTGTAGATATGGAAAAATACAACCAGCTATCTTCGATTTCCTAGACATGCAAGCCACTAAGTTTTCCTTCAGGGTAGGAAAGCAAAGATGAAAATGCCAAAGGACTGTTAACCTTTAGAGACACATTTTAAGAGATAACATGACTGAACCCAGATAAATCGGAATTAAATTTAATCAACCTCCCAGTTCCTAGCTACATCATCAGAAGAGAAAAAAAATAAAATTAGGAAAGAAACAGAAGGAAATTCAGACATCTTAAACTGAGCAAGCTGAATTTTCTACTGTGCAACTTCCCTGATGATACTAAATACTTCAATTTGCACGTGCTGTGTTACAGACTTGATGTCTTAACAGTCCTCTTATGAGTAATCATTGGAAGGGAAAATTTAAATAATGTTTTGGAGTTCATACTATTTAGATTTGGCTGCTGTTCTCTCATTTACAGCAATATTAATCTAAATTTACAATTTAAATACTTTGCATCAAATCCTTAAATCACCCTTCTTATTCTGTGAATGGAGGTGTTAACATCTATGTGGTAGCTATGACCAATTAATTCATGTGCTCCAAGTGGCCAAGAATATATAATCCTTTAATCTTTTGTTCTGTGACTCCACCTACAACTCCCTGGCACTAATTTAAGAATACAGACCATGATGCTTCTAATGAGCAAAACATTCAAGTAAGATTGACTGTCAAAGTCAGCAACCTGTTGCCAAAAATGAAAGTTAAGATAGGTGTAAAGGTACGTACAACAGGAATCCTAATTTTTAAGTGGCAGGTGAGGAGTGTTCCAGCATGAATGTAAAAGCCTGTACTAAAAAGAAGCTTAAATATCTGTCATTAAAATGCAGATCCTTCTATCAAGTGCATTTTCTAAATAAAACCATAAAGTTGTGATAACCTCAATTACATGTAATCATATTCTAAGCTTTAAAAAAAAGTTCACATGATTTTATGTTATGCATGTGTGTCACTATTCAATATGTTAATTTTTCTGGAGAAAGCTAAACCATTGAATGGATAGCTTTCACTGCCCAGGCATCTAAAAGAGTTTGTTGAAGATTTTTTTTCCAAGCAGTGTTTTTTTTCTGCAAGTTACAGCAACAGTTTTCTCAATTTTCAGCTAGTTCAGTTTATAATTAGTTCATTATAAGCTAGAAAAACAATTAGGAATTCAGAAATCAAGCAAGTTTGTTCTCCTCTTCCCATTCATGAATAAAATCGAGATGTACAATTATAGACTACTTAAGTAATTAAAAAAACTTGAAGTACTTGGTGTGCAGAAACAATTGGCACAATGCACTAGCTGTATGTATTAGATTTGTGTAACTGATCAGTCCTAAAAGCACGTGTTCCAATGTAAATTTTTGCCTTTTGTGCCAGAACATCAGTTAAACCTCTAAAGCGGCCTTGAAATGTCACTTTTGTGTATTTTAATTGAATTCAAAATTCAACATCTTGCTATACATGAATCACAGATTAAAAAGATCTATTATTTCTATTAAGAAATTTGATTCACCATTTTCTAACATAAGAAAACTGCAAAGATTCAGAACATAAGTAAATGTATGTAAGAGGTACACATGTATTTAGAGAAACCCAATTGTGTACAACTAACAGCTCTGGTTAGCAAATTACATTGACCAATAAAACTGAGCCTTTGTTTAGGAAAGTAACTGGAAAGCAAAAATGCAAAACAAGATTACACTTAATTATTTAAATCAAATTGCTCTGCTCATTCATTCAAATTGTGATTAAAATCAGGGATTTACATTAATCCACTCCGGCTTGCATAAACATGACCTTAATAAGAGGGAGCAGTAGCTTCATCACCCAAGAGGTGATTCAGGAAAAGCATCGTGACACAGCGCAAGGAGGGACTGAGGGAGTTCAGTAATGGAGATCCCTCTGCTGCCCCAACTCTCCCATTTCTCCCACAGAGAGAAAGCAAATGTGTAAGTGGGAGGAAGTGTTTACAGGAGTGTGTATGCATAAAAACATACACAGGTACTATAAAGTAAAACAATTTTTCATTAAAAGCAAGATTTTTCTCCCCAAACAAACAAACAAACAAACAAAACTCCAGTTGATTACTCGTGCATTCCAATTATTCTTACTTGGTTTATTACTAGAGTCCCTAGAATAGTCCTGTGTTCATACTTCTTCCCCATTAGCAGGAAAATGGAGCCTTCTCCCTGTTCACCTGATACTGGCATTAACTAATGTGTCTTTTAAGTAGAAAGCTATACTAAATGTTACAATGAAATGGATTTAGCTCTGCACTCAGATAACTCACACCCAACTCCACTTCCAACTTCTACCAAATCCTGAACTCTGCGTTTCTTCCTAGATAGCAGGGAGGTGAATAGTACAAACCAAAAAACCCCAACTTACTGTTGAAGGAGATCTACTCCAACTCAGCTAAAAGTCAATGCACTACCAAGGTGACCAAAATAACAGTATGACAATGGGGCAGCAAGTAAGGTGCTTGACAATGCAACCTACAGCATATTCCAAGGGTGCTTTATTATCTTGCATGAGAAGATCTTTTCAAATAATATGATTTGTTTTTCAGCAGAGATCCAATTACAATTAAAATAAACAAAACTAAAGCCTTTCTTCTTTCTGCTTCGCAGCTTGATTGTGAAGGACAAACCTACTCAGGTTGAGCCCACTTCTAATAGGAACTACTTTTCTTTTTTGATTTTACAAGAAAGTGTTTTACAATCCAGAGAGGATGAGTCATCAGAAAATCCTTGTCTAGTTGCCAAAAACCTGCCCCTCTTCATTATGAACATAAAGATAAAAGCTCTTAGAGTACATTAGCTGGCATACGCCTACACAGACAGTACAAATAAATTAATTGTGCCTAGCCTCAAACATCCAAAGAGGTGTAGTAGGAGCCCAGTCCATCTTGTTTCATTAACAAATTAAACTGTAATAGAGCATCAACAGTTCTCTTATGTACATAAGCTTGGCTGTTGTACACAAAGATTTTGCAGGTATCATGTTTTCTTACATACATACATTTTAATTCTTCTCATATTTGGTTTGCACACAATACATAAATAACAACAAAAATGGCATATGCTGGAAAAAGAAAATTATGAATGTTGGAGAATAAGCCTGTTGGCCATCCCATAAAACTATTCAGAAACTGCATAGGTTCTTGGTACCCAATATTACAATAGTGATGTTTACTAAAAAAAGGAATTTCAGGTATGACACTATTTCACACATGCAAAATTTAGAAATTGTTTTGCATCTGACAAGAAAGGCAAGTATACTTGGAAGTGTGAGTGGACCGTGTCCAGTCTAGTACATGCAGGTTCCTTTGAAAGCTGCACTACTTGCAAACATCGAGGCTGTCTCATAAAAATATATCCATACGTGTATTTTACAACTCAGGCAATGAGAATACAGATCAAAAGAAGAGTCACTGTATAAAGTACTGTACATGGACCAGGGGCCAGAATTACTGGAAATAATCAACATTTACCATCAAACCCCTGCCACAGATGAACTGTTTTCTTTCTGGAATGCTCACAATCTTTAGCATGAGAAAGTTATACACAACCAACTTGAAAAACAAGTTTAATTCTACTTAGCCACAAGCTAAGATTACACCCTCAAACACACCTTTCTAAGATTTCTTATGAGAGGTTTGTTTGTGCAATCCAGTTACGGGCAATTTGTTAAAATTGCTCTGTGATTTTCTTTATCCTTTAACTGCATAATTTAAGCAACCTGCATTTTATAAGTTCAAAGATTTAATTTTTTTTGCAATTGTATATTTCTGTCCAGTTTTACCTCCTGAAAATTGAAAAGTTGTCGAGAAGGAAGACAGAAAAAAGGAATGGAAGAGAGAGGTTGAGCTCAGTCTGCCACAGCAAGCAGCATCTTAATTAATGAGCACAGATAGTGAGCTAACATAAAATAGGAGGGTTCAAAGCAATCTGCGTTCTGCATTATTGCTGCTCTACCTTTTTAGCCTCTAACCTCAGGGCTGGGAAAAGCCAGAGAGAAGGCAAGGCACTGACTCCTCTGGAAGCTAAGAACCACTGATGGCCGAAGCCTGTGACCCCTGTACAGGGAATTTTAGGCTCTGTGTTCTGGTCCCTGCAGCAGGGCAGGACCATGACTGTGATGTTCTGACTAGCTCTCACCAAGGGCTGCCTTCCAGCTTTGTCTCGCCTTAAGTTTCACTTTGTACCTTCAGAGACAACATTTTTTTCTCTTCCTACCTCAGCAAAGCATGCTGCTGCTATCTGATGTTAGGAGCTGTTACGTGGTATTACACATGCGGACACAGCCTCAGCAGCTCCCAAACAAACTCCAAACCAGGTTTGCAGAGCGACACGAGCCAGCGCGGACGCACACCTTGCACCAGGCTGCGCCTCCCTGCTCCAGTTGCACATGTATTTATTTTTCGAGAGATTGGTTTTGACAGGCACCGAGGCCAGTGCAGACATACTGGCCCAGACTCGTGACATCACCTGATTAATAAATCCACGGCAGGCTGGGCAGCCCGGGCTGCAGGCTGCTGGCCCGCGGGGGAACGCAGCGCTAACTCCCTGCCCCACACGCTGCTGCCATCCATAAACAACTCTCTCACCAGCCTGCTGTGCTAACTGGAGGTTTACGCAGCCCCTCCTGTAAGCCCCAAAGGTCCTGCCAAAAGCAAGAGACCAAACCTGCCCCGTGGGAGCCTCAGAGCTCCTGTTTCTGCCCTCCCAGCCAGAGGGACGTGGAGGGTGGTGGGGATGCCACCCTGACACAGCGATGGCAGCGCCACAGACAGGGAGGTGACAAAAAGCCTTTGCCCTCCCTGAGGGCAGGCCAGACCCTGCCCTGGCTCTGCAGCAAAACACACAGGGGTGGGCTGAGCCCCCCACACCCACCAGAGCACTGCCAGGCTCACGGCCTTCCAAAATGAGGCCACCACAGGTCTTTTTTTTTTTTTTTTCCCCGTTATTCCTTTATGAACAGCACCTCATTATTGCAGAATGATGCGAGCGCTTAATTAGTGCTATGGGTTAATCACTCTGCCTGAAGAGTTTCCCTTTCTTTCATGAATAAAGGAAGCCAGCCCAGCTTCCCGTTATCCAGCTACCAGCACCAGCTCCAATAAAGAACCATCCTCGGCCGAAGCCAGCCCCAGCCCTCACGCAGATACGTGATGTCTAATGTGTAACTGTAGATATCCTTTCTTTTATGGGGTTAATACTTGCCCTTGGGGATAATTGTACAGGACTTTAGATGAGAGATTTCCATAAAAGGCAGTAAGAGTCACCCAGCTAAAACCACACATAACTCAAGCTAGTTTACCCCTTTGCATTATTTAAATGTCTCCCTTTAATGTGAATGCATCAATTTAAAGGCACAAGGCTGTCAGTGGGCAGGCAGCTCTTCCTGGAGACCAAATGTCTTTTTTTCAGGACTTAAATTTGCATGCATTTCAAAAATGTGTCTATTCCTAGGCTGTCAGAAAACAGATGTATAGAGCTGTGGTTCCCCATTGCTGTCAGGGAACTTGCAGAGTCAGATTTACTGCACCCCTTCACTGGGGTGTCAGGCAGGTAGGGGGCTGTGCCCCCTCTCTGAACCAGATGTGGGTAATGAAATCCAATGTACTGGCATTTCAACTGTTGACAGCTGGCAAGTCTCCTGACTCACTTTGTGAGTGGACCCAGAGAAGAAGGAGGAAACAGCAGTTGCTCTGGCGCTTCTACTCTGCTTTTGTGTTCCTGGAGTGCAGACTCTGGCTCATGCCTTCCTTGCAAGTGCTTCTGCTAAACCAAAATTTAGCAGAGTACATACAGGTAACCAGAGACTTTTCCAAAACACTTACAGTTTGGTCTTCCATTTTAAGATTACAATTTTTTATTTTCAGATTTATTTCTAGTGTATACAAAGAGCACCAGCAAGGTTCAAGTTTCAGCAATTAATGAAATGTAACTACATGAATAGGGAGAGAGCCTTTTTGAAAACAATTTTGGGTTTAATGTTTAAAAAATGCAAACAGTAATAAGACTGAGGTAGAAATACTTTCATTTGATTCCATGTTTCTTTCTCTGGCTACACGTATGAACTTGTTTCCTGGTCAATGGGAATTTTTTTGCAGATAGGAAAGCATAATTCTGCCATCTACTCAGTCCCTGGGTATCTTGTTTTTATAAGGCACAAAGTTTTTTTCAGTTAGGTTACCTAGGAGTGAAAGTTATGTCTCATAATCCGTAATTCTGTTGCCCATTACACACCATCTGGTGACGCAGTCAAAGATAATCTGATTTTTGTCTTTTAAAAACATCACATAGCTGTTATCATATGGTGCATGCAATATGATAAATTACTTATTTAAATATGGTCCTTCTGTATAGTTTACAAATCCAAGCTCACTCTCAGTTAACCTGAAAGCAGTTTCGAGCAGGGCTTTTTTTGTTTGCTATTTCAAATGTCTGAGTCCCTGGCTGAGGTTTTTATCTAGTTACAGTTACACCTAAAATTGTGCAATTAAGCAGCTAACATCTAATCTAACCAATCTTTAAGAATCTTTAATTGGAATTCAAATCTTTGTATCTACAGTGGAATAAATATCACAACAAAACCATTTAATACCCCAAAAGCAGCAACATCTTACTGCAACATCTTTACAAGAAAGAGCCTGATATAATTTAATTATAGACTACTTGTTCAATGTGATGCAGCAGTTCTCAAGTATTTCAAGTAGATGCTGGGGGCCTACCCACAAAGACTTCCTTGCAAGATATTGGTCCATCAATATATCTGCAGGTTTGCAGCAGATTTGCTTTTGTCACTCTATTTTCAGTCTCCAAAAGTAATCAAAATAGTTAGTGGGTTGCCAAAAGTTGTATCCTCACAAAATAAATCAGAAAAAGAGAATCAATCATGCTGGGCAAAAGCAAGCTCTTACACAATTAACCTGGTGAAGGAAAATAGGCCATTTGCTGTTGCTCAACTCCTTTGCCAAACTATTTCAGTGGCCCTGCAAACAGCAATCTCATCCCCTTCTGATGCACAAGACACACCCGAAACATTTTCAGGAGGGGTGGAAAGTAGTAAAGAAGATTTCTGTGATTTGCAGTCTGGTTCTTCTGGGAAGCTTACATATTTCTAGGAGACTACGATGTACACATACATCTGTACCTCTGATACAATCACATAATCAACATTCAAATCTAGATAGCTGTTTTTTCCATGCAGATTTTTACTACTTCTCTTCCTGGAATAATTAACCACTTGTGGGATTTTTTTAATTTAAGAAGTGAAGACTTACTTTTTAGTAGACTCTTCAGTGTCTGCTCTGAATAATTCCCATTTTTCTAGCAGATCAGCTTTAAATCAGTCTGTCAGGTTGCTGTGTCCTTTTGCACTTGCAGGTTTCCTTCCCACCAGAACCAAAGCCAAACCATATCCCTACAATAATCTAATTTGCTGATACACCTGCACCACTTACCAGAAGTTTCCACAGTCTTTGGCTTTGTTTGGGGAGATGGAGACAGCAATTCTCCAATGAAAGGCAATTCCTCACAGGAGTTTTGTGTTGGGTGATGGCTCATCAGCAGCCCAGCTGCTGGGACACCAGACCATACACCGTGGGGAGGCAGGGAATATTTCCAAAACCTAGCAAGTACAGAGATGGCACATGAGCCCCAGGTGTAAGCCACAGGTGTTCCATTATTCTCCTCCTCTCTCACATGCACCTGTGGAGCCCTAAAAGCACCAGACCTCATCCACAAAGCATGGAAAGGTTGTCCCATTTCCTCTGCCCTCTAAATCAAATCATCCCATCCTTGCTCCCTCTGACCATTTAGCTGCCTGCACCCATCAGGTATGTTCTGCAACTCAAAGGGATTTGAATAAAGCATTTAAGTATCTGGCAAGGATTTTCTTCAATGAAGACATGCTATGAACTAGGCAATCATACTTTCATCTGTGCTGCCTGCCAGAAAAGTGCACAAACTTCCAATAGCAAAGAAATGAGGTCATTTTGGTCAACTGCCAAAATCAGCACATTTCCTCTTTTGGTTCTGGATGCTGCACCTCCACACTCCACAATGTGTGACAAACTGTGGGAGGGAGGTGCAGTCTCTCAGAAAAGGAAATAAAAATTCAACCGGTGGATGTTATTAAAAATAAGATAAAATTGGTGGGAAGGAAAACAGAAGATAAAATCATGAAGCATCCTGATGTCCCATGACTTCCTCCTGAAGATCTAGTTTATGGGAGTGCAGTGTAACTTTTTTAAGAAGACATTGATACCTTATCTTGATATTGCAGAAATGTAAAGCCTCATCCTGCTAGAGGAATTCAAAAGGCTTTCATGAGGGATGCAGCATTTGGTGAGAGGCTGGGCTGGAATTTAGCAGACCAGGATTAAATCCTGGGTTTTAGCATAAGTTCCTGTGGGGTTTGAGCAAAACTAAATTTCCCTGTCTGAGACCCCGTCTTGTGCCTGTTCTTGTTCATTTAAAACCTAATTTTTCCTGAGCTGGGAATATGTCATTACAGTAGAGCTGAGTCTGGAACAGTAGATTTGGGATGCTCATTTGGGCTTCTTAATGCTAATGCAGCACAAACCAAAATGACAGTAGTAGTAGTAGTAGTAATAAGAATAATAAAGGTAATTATCTCTCACTCTTTATTTTCAAGTTAATGTCTGCCAAAAAGTGTTAGGAGAAGTTTCTCATTGTGGCAACTACTATATTTATGTGTGTAATTTACCAGCAGCTCATCTGAATAATTTGAATTTTTTATTAAGATTATTTTCTCATTTTCCATTTTGAAGCCTTCTTAGATACTGACTCATATTCAGCCTTGTAGCCTGTTCTTGTTCATTTAAAACCTAATTTTTCCTGAGCTGGGAATATGTCATTACAGTAGAGCTGAGTCTGGAACAGTAGATTTGGGATGCTCATTTGGGCTTCTTAATGCTAATGCAGCACAAACCAAAATGACAGTAGTAGTAGTAGTAATAAGAATAATAATAGTAATTATCTCTCACTCTTTATTTTCAAGTTAATGTCTGCCAAAAAGTGTTAGGAGAAGTTTCTCATTGTGGCAACTACTATATTTATGTGTGTAATTTACCAGCAGCTCATCTGAATAATTTGAATTTTTTATTAAGATTATTTTCTCATTTTCCATTGAGAAGCCTTCTTAGATACTGACTCATATTCAGCCTCGTAGGGAAAAGTGCCAAGCATTTGTTTTTCTTATGTCTCCAATAGTTATTTGACTCCTATATTAAATTCAGCAAAGCCAAAAGTGAATAGGAACAATCTTAATTTAATTATTAAATATATTTCAAACTTCACTGGGATTTTAAAAGGATCTTTCATGTGGGGTTGTGGAAATGTGCCAGGGAAATCTGAAAAAACTACATGTAATCCTCTCTCCCCACCTTTCTTTTTGTCTCTCTCAAAAGCAGGCTAGGTTAACTCTAATCTAGTGGAGCTACTTTCACTTCAGGTTTGCTAGAAGAAAGTCTTGCCAGGGCATCATGCCAAGCCTGCCACTTTTGAGATAAATATGACTTTCTTTCGAGTAAGTTTTATGAGGGGCACAGCAAGAGGCTCATATACTATGGCAATTCAATTGCAGATTTAGCTATGCAGCAGCTGCCACTGCTTCATTATAAACAACAGTTTGCTCTGAAGTTCTCTTAAGAAGTTTACAAAAGGCACAGTGTATTTATTTGACGTCTGTTACAGTGGTGCAGAGATACACAGATGGCTCTCAACTCTCACCTTCTGCATCGCAGAACCAACCCACTTCTACAGAAGGGGTTAGACCTTAAATTTGCCTTCTATTTTCCTGATGACACTCCCCTTGTCTATTTGACAATCAGAGCCAGCTTACTTTCCTTGGGAGGGTCAGATTGGCAGAAGAACTACAGTGAGGAGAGGAAACATGTTAAGTATGAAAACATTCTCATAAGCTCTCACAGGAAAAGGATGTAGCTAACAATAAAGGAGAATACTGCATTTCTCAGCCAAACCTTATCATACAAGATTATACATTTCCAAAACTTACATTCATACCAGTTAAATATTAGTCGTGCTACATCTACAGGAGGCATATTCTGAAATACTCTTCCTATATTCCCCCTAGTCAGTTCTGGAGGTTTCTTTCTGAGGTTAACAATAGGCAAATGTATCCCTACCTCACCAAACTCAGGATGCAACCAGAGTGCTGGGAGCTACAAAGTGAACTGCTCCACCACCGTCTGACTCGGCCCATGAGAGATCCATCAGGGAACACCTCCAGGAGCCACTCAGGCAAGTCTGTCATGGACCACTTGCAAGTAAGCTTCATTCACCACATCCTCACTGGTAGTATTGATGGCCTGGCCTCCTGCCAGGCACAAATACTGTTTGCTAAGCAGCTGGAAGGCTAATTACTTAACGTTCATCCTTCTTCCTCCAGGGTTGTTCCCTGCACTTCTTCAGTTTTGCAAAGCTGGTACAGTAAAGCTGAAGAGCTGATAAAAGTATGGTCTGGGCACAGCTTTGAACTGCTTGCCTTTGCTTGGCTCAGCAGCCATATCATTTATAGTTTCACTGAAAACCTTCAGGCCTGACCATTCTGGCCAAGTTTCATGGTTTTCAGTACCTTTCCAGGGACCAACCTGAAAGAGGTTTTTGATGGCCCATCACTGGTCCAAGCGTTATTCCCAGAAACGCACCAGCCAGCAGAGACCTATTGACCTTTGCCTGCTGTCCTCAGTGCCATCAAAGCAGCTGAGTGTTGGACTCATTCCTCATTCTGTTCACCTGGGGACATGTCTGCCAAACAGGCAGCACAGGTGATGCAGCCTCCATGCAGGCTCTGAAGAGACATTCACAGACACTCCTTGATTTACATTCGGTGCCTAATGATTGCACTGAATGCCCAGGTCAACACCTGTACTCACTTTTGCAAACGCAAAAAAAGAAAGAAATACTGCTGACAGGTCATTCTCAGAAAGGGATCCAGGGGGCTCTATAACTTGCCTTCTCCTCACAGATCTGGAATTGCTGCATGCAATGAAAGTCTATTAACAGTTCACCATAAAGCATGCCCAGAGATTTTATGTCCTAAATTATGCATATGATTGTTTTGCCTGTTTGGTGACTGTTAGTGTAGTGGGAAGTCTAAATCACTATTATTACTCCTCTAAGTAAGGATTTTTAAACTGTTTATTGAATTAAAGAGAAAAATAGAGAAGTCTTCAGTAAGAATATTTCAAAAAGCTGTGATCATTCTGTGAGCAGCCTTAAATACTGACTCAGTACTTCTTCTGGTCTTGAGATGCACCAGTTTCAGCATGTTACTTCAAAGAAGAATCAGCTTTTCTGCAAGGACTGAGACCTATACATCAGTTTCACTGCTTAAAAATGGTTCTTTACATACATTTTAATAATTAAGCACTTTATAACTATTACCCAATTATTGCATACAGCATTAAGTAACAAGGTGCTATTATTCCAATTTTACAGAAGGGAACAAATAATGAAATCTGAAATACTTATTCTGCTTTTGCGTAGGCTTTCTCATATTAATTAATTATGAGACTTAATTACACTCAATCTCACCACTCCAAGCCAATTACGGAAAATTGTGTAAAGCAAAGAAGGAGGGAAATCTCTATCTCAGATACAATCAGTTATACTGACAGCACTTTCCACACAGTTATATAAAAGGATTTTGCAAATATTAACTCACACACCCAATGCAACGGGATGGATTTCTCTCTGATTCTCCCCGAACTGCCCCTACACTAGTAATCTGAGCAACAAACACTTCTCCCAGCTTCCTCACTCAACTCTGCCCCAGAAACTAAATGCAAATCTCTGCCCCCTGACTTGTGCCTTAATCACATGATCACCTTTCTTCCCAGAAGCAGTTAAAAAATCCCCAGGCATGTTAAAATCACCAGACTAGAAGAGCTCTAATCCAAGGATGTGAAATGTGGGTTGGTAAGAATTGGTATATGCTATATTTACAAGTTGCAAAATATTTTTAAGTTTTCTATTTATTTTGAGTCTACAGCAATTTTATTTACTGAAGTTCAGCCCACAAGGGGAATGGTAAATCCTCTAAACCATCACTTTACAAGATTTTGTTCCACTGAAGTATATGTGAAGACTTCCACTCCCTATGCAGAAATGTTGATTCATTATTTCCCACAGCACTTAGCCACAGGGGTTCACAACATGTTTCAATGCCTTCAGCAGCAGCAGCATTCCATGGGGACCCATTCTCCTATTTCCAAGTCATGGCTCTTACAAAGATGGACTAAGCCAAGGCAAACTGGCTTTTTTACATGAATACTAACTAATCCTCCCATAAAATGTGCACATTTAAAATCAGGGGAGAATCAAGAGCAATGATCGCCCATGGCAGTTTGTCTAAAGGGGGCAAATCTACTTGATTAAAACTGGGGAGAGACATTGAACTGACTAATATTGATCTGGATTTTCCTTCATTCCTTTTCTCTGTTTACCAGTGAGTGAAGGCTGCCCTAAAAGACTCTTTGTGAATAAAGGTGCAAATTTAAGAGCAGGAGACTCCATTCATTTATGACTTTGACTCCCTTGCAGCCAAGATTTCTTCCCAGTCTTCACAGTTATGACATTATGTGTTCAATCTGGCCCATTCCAGCAGAATATCCAGTCTGTGCTCCTCACAGTTATGCCTTGTTTGCATCACACCATAACAAGGGTGCTAGGAGAGTTTCACGCACTGCAATCAACCACACAGTGTATTGTAAACGCTCTCCAGTTGTCCCAAGTCAGCCTCATGGCACAGAAGCAGAATTCAATACAATGGGATCTGGCAGGTTGTATTCACAGGAATCCATTGTAAAAAGAGGAAAAACATACATTAACATTTTGACTGTTTCTTACAATTTTTCTAAATACTCTTAAGTAAACCATAAATATCTTGCTGAGTCAGAAAAACCAAGGATTTTGCAGGTGCGGTTAAAATCAGGCACCTTTCAAATACACATTCATCTTTATCCTGCAAAGCTTTCCCTTCATCTTCCATACTTCCTGGCCATACTTCCATTAGGCCAGGAAAGGGCAGCTACAGTATAAAACTGGCAGACATAACCTAGGCATTCAAAAGAGTGAGATGCTTTAATCCACTCCTGAACTTCCATACCTAAAGGCAGCTTTACCCCCACCCAAATAAACTCCTGCTTTTCCCTATTAAGACAAGGGAGATGTCATCCACCTCAGTTTAGGCAGAGAGGGTGGATGACCAGGTTCTCCCTCTGGAAGCCTTCAAAGGCACACAGCTCTTTCCTCTGAAGATAGAGAGAATAAGAAGCTTTCTTTAGGAAGACTGGCTTACCAAGCACCACAAATTTAGCAACAGATTGAGTACTGAGTCCTCTTGTACTCCATCCTTGAAGCTTCTGAACAAACACTTTACTTGAAGATGCAAACTATAAATTGCAAGTGTAACATTAAGGCATGAACCTACATCTACCATAGTATTGTTACAACAAATATCAGCACAAATCCCACGTTAGTGACAGAGTAATGTATTTTCCATGCTTGTGATAGTAACCCCTGAGCTTAATTATTACATTTAGTGTCTAGGGCAGCAACACTTCCTACCAGCAACCCTCATCAGTCCAGGAATTAACTGCATACCACTGACCTTCATAGAACACCATGGAAATTTTATTACTGTACAACTCAATTGCCTTTTGTACAACACTGCCCAATAACTATGTCTTATTATAAAGAAAAAATCATGTGCTTACAAAAGGGATAGTTGAGCCAACCGAAACAGTTATCGTTTGCAAGAATAAAAAACATTTCACAAGGTTTGCAACATGCATGCAAAAAAAAATTTGCAGCCTTAATACAAGACAAATGTTACTAAGATTCACATTATAGACAAATGTGGAATGGAAAATATTTCCTGAAGTCATAATGGTAGGGTTATGCAGTATGCTATTTAATAGCTATCCACCAAAAATGTCCTTTTCCTTTTTTTTAGCCAGAACCCTATCATAGAAATTCAACTGAAGTAAATTTATTGAAATTGTGGTTCTACAACGGAGGAATTGGATGTGCAGAATGAAGCAGCTGAAAGAAAGGACTGCACTAAGAAAAGGACCCTAGATACCATCCAGTAGTATAAGAGAGAGCTAGCAGCCATGGCCTATGTCTTCTACCTTGGAGTCACCTCCTTGCAAGTTTGCCACTTCGAGGGGGCTACATCATGCTTATGTCCTGCCTTACTCTATTCTCATTTTTAAGGAAATGCTACCACTCAGCACATTTTTTTACAAGTTCAAGAGTCTCCTCGCTCCTTTTCAATCCAAAGCCTTCACAAAATAAATAATTATTGCATGACTACTCTGATTTCAAATTGGCAGCTAATATAAGAGCTAATGTAAGTCAGGGCAAGAAGACTTTCTCCCTGGATTCAAGGGCTGCGTCCAAGATGAAATAACTTGTCACACCCAGGATTTCAATGCTAGCTTCCAAGTTCCCAGTCTCAAGTGCCCCAGCAGGACACAGCCACAAACCTCCACAAGGACACATCTGTGCCAGCTGCAGCCTCAGAGAAGGAAAGGGACCGGTGTGGCAGGAACATGGGCTTTTTGGAAGGCGTACATGGTACATGTGCACCGAGGAACCCCAACAGCTGCCACTTTGGCAGTGCACTATCCTTGTACACTGCCTTTGTACACTTCTGAGTTGTCCTCTGGATTTTTAACTGGAGCCATTAGTAGCAAGCTGGCAACAAGCCCATGTGCATGCTGAGGTGAATCACCCACCCTTCAAAGTCAAACCCCAGAGAATATCAACTGGTAATTAAGAAGTAAACTGAAGTTCACCACCAAGCTTTCTTGCAAGTCAAATGGGTAAGGTATTGCACTCACTTAAACAAACATCCTTGTTCAATTTTCTACAAGCAATTAAAATCTTTCTACCATAGCAAATTCCACACATCTCAGGCAATGCATTTAACTTCACCAAAACCCAGTTATACTTGAGTTTACTATGTCAAGCCCATTTCAGACTTTTTTTGGGTAAGGAATTGTAATCTATAATGCAAACAACAGTAAGATCATCCAACAAACAAAACTCATCAACAACATTTTGCTTTGAAGAATTGCCTACACACTGAATGGATGATGTCTCTGAGGTGATTCAGAGCTATATGATGGTAGTGGTTTTGTTTTGTGGGTTTATTTAAGAAGTTCATTAACATTTTTCAGTTAATATCAACAATTTTTTACTACCTGTTCTCATAGATTCTTCCATTTCCACAATACAGCAGAGGAAACACAAAGTGAAAATAGCTTCATTGTAATGAAAAAGGGATCTCACAATTTAATTCACTTTGCTGCCTGTTCACAAATCCACAGAGAGCATTAACTAGGGAAGAAATACGTGAAGTGATGCTACAACATAGCATGCACAATTTAAAAACATCTTTCCCGTGAAGCCTGGGTTACAAATCAGATTGGAAAGTACACACATTATTGAGATTACTGAAAAGCTGTGGGCAAGGCTGTGATATGGAGGCAACAACCCTGCTCTATTTGAAACTAAATTCAAAATTCCCATTGCTTCTGCTGACACCTTGGCTTAGATATTCTTGAGGTCTGATGACAGAGCTTAATAATAAATATACAGATGCTTGGAATCACTATACACCTTCATGTAAAAATAAGCTACAAAATGAATGCAAAGATGACAGACCAGCCTCCCCTCTCCCAGCCAGGAAAGCTTTTGTTGCCATCTCTTGAACACTTTCACTTCTGCCAGAACTCCTCTCTGCCTGCGTGGCCCCTCCAGCTGTCCAAAGTGTCTCCTCCAGACAGTATTGCTGAGCAGGCAGGAGCATGGATTAAACAGTATTAGATGTTCTTTCTGTCACTTTGTTTTCAGTAATTTAGAAAATTATTTTTCTTACTGTGGATATTTTTTCATGGAGTGAGGGAGATGTTACAGAAAAAAATCAGAATCTCCAAGATCAGAATATCAGAAGCTTAACAATACTTAGCATGTCTCAGTGACTGTGAGGATGTCCACAAACACATGTACATGCATGTACCCACACACTGAGACTGAAGTCAAGTCTTTTGGAGAAGGCTCACAAAAAAATAAAAACCCATCTTGAACAAGAAGAGTCTGCTTAATGTAGGATTTAAGCAAGGCTCTTCTATTTGCATAGATCACTTCCAGCAAGCACAATTAATGAAATTCTCCTCTAAAAATGGTGCTGTATTTTGTCTAAAGCGACACACTCCTTTGCAGATCACAGTGCCTTTCTCATGCTGCTAATAAGATAATCTGTTACATGAGGCTTACAAATCCATTTAAATTGATTTTAATTAATGAATCAATCACTAGCCACTGACGACTTGGTCTACAGACAGCAAGCAATTCAAAGCCCCAGGCCTCTAATCCCAAACCAAAATCCACATTATAGCAACAGGGCATCTCTCTGATCGATAGTAACACAAAGATGTTCAGTTCATACACATTTAAAGTGTATGAGTTTGATCAAAATGTATCTCCAGATCTGATGCATTGCAATTCAGGGCTGTTCAACTAGGAAAACAATATTAAATCATTTACATTTCTTTGCAAGTGAAATAAATGAAATCAAACACAACTATAACCTGCTTCTAAACTTTTAGGTGCTTATTCCACTAGACAGTTTCTTTCTTTGTTCTTAAACAATCAGTTGTTTAACATTAATTATTAGAAAATTGCACTTCATATGGTCACAAACATGAACAATGTCTTTTACACATGCTTTGATCCTGTGAAAATTCGCTATTCTCCACTGCTAGAGAGCTTAATTTTTCCCTTACACAGAACACAAGAAAGAAAAAAGGTTTCTGTTCCAAAAGCAGCGCACAGAAGCAGCATGAAGAACATCCTTGTTATTTCAGTAAGTTAATTATTGTAATTATTGTTATTACAAGAAGTTAATTATAATGCAGTAAGTTAAATCCACAATAGGTGGTGTGATGCTGAACACTGCAATCCCTCAAGCATCAGTATCTGGCTCCCCATAGCAGAGGGGACACACCTGAGTGAGGCTTCTCCTGTCTACGCAAACAGCTGGTGCTCCAGCACAGCATCTGTGAATAAAACAACACTTAAACCAGCCAAAGGAAAGGAAGAAATGAGGCAGGCCTCCACGGGAGCCTCCTTCCTGGATTTAGGCAGCCAGCCCTTCTTCCAAAGGCCACTCCTTTTGCTTTCAAATGGGACAGAGAAGGAAGGGTGAGACAAGCCGGCTTGCCTCCAGAGCAGCCTGGCTGTTTACATAGCTACACTGTGCTAAACCCCAGCTACACTGCTCACATGATGGTCTGCACTGCACGAGCTTCATGGCACAGATCTCTGCTTGCCTGGGACTTGCCTCTGTTCTCAGCTCCCTTGCCTGATGTAGACTTCTCTCCAGAAACAGAGCAAAAGGTACTTGGGGCAGCTTAGCAGCACAAACTGAGATCTCTACAAACTTTCTGGACCGGAGGAGTTGGTGCTGTGAGAACTGCAGATGTGGATCAGCTACTCTGTTTACATTTTTTAAATGTTATCTGCACTTTCATAGCTCAGTGGCAACCCATGAAATATTCTAAGAGAAATCCCAACCCCTCAGTTGACAAAGCAGCTTCCTTGGGCACTTGTTGCTGTGTTGAAATTCCCAGCAACCCATCTCAGGCTCAGCTCCACTATGACAAAACACATCCAGTGGCCTGTCCCCAGATGGACACCACCAGCTTACTGTGGGAAAACAGAGCAGTTGGCATTGCCATTGGAAAAGCGCCCATGAAAACTGCACTGACACAAACCTGTCAACCAGGAGAGAGGAGTCTTCCTCTCCCTCACCAGCAGCCTCACCCATAATTCAAAACAGTCTCTCAAGGGCTACCATGTCATTGTTTGAGCAAAGGATTGACCCTCTCCAGGTCTTTCCCATGAGCATGAAGTTGCACAAATAGAAGAGGTGAGGAAAGTCTCTATTATTGACACAGGTCTTCATATGAAAAGGATCTCAGCACTCAGCTAACATCAATGCAGTCTGTGTTCCCTCCTTGTTCCCCAGCATCTTTCCATACTGCCTGACAAACACAGAACAGAACTCAAGCAGCACCACACTGGACACCAGTACGGGATGACAGCCATTTGGCTCCAACACTGTGTAAGTGGCCATTAGTTAGAAGACAATTTACCAACACTGAACTGCACCAACTAAGAAAAATTCCAACTTGTAGTAAAGCAACTTCACATATTATCTAACACAAAAGTTGTTGTCTTCTAATGTGCAATAACCAGTCTCCCTGTTTAAAATGAAGAGCTCTGTATTTGCTTTTAATCAATACTGCACATACAGTGTAACCAGTGATGTCAATCGTAGCTTTTCAATGCAGTGTCTCACTAATTTATTGCTCTCAATACTTCTGTACTTCCCAGTTATGAGCAAATGATTTTTTGGAGAGAATAACAAAGAGCATAATGAAAGAAGGTAGATTTGACTTTTATGTGTTGCTAATAAATTAGAGAGTTAAATTAAATAATAAGTACAAGATACCAAACTATCTTTCATAATGTTTAAGAAATACATAAAGGGTTGAATACTTCCCAGTGGTAAACACATGAAGATCAACATTGTACCAAACCTGCATCTGGCCAGATTGTCTCAAAAAGGTAACTAGTGCATCCTGTTGCACAGATGTCATAGTGTACAGGCATTTAAAGACACAGATTCTGCAGCCAACAG
Source organism: Chaetura pelagica (assembly GCF_000747805.2). Classification (NCBI taxonomy): domain Eukaryota; kingdom Metazoa; phylum Chordata; class Aves; order Apodiformes; family Apodidae; genus Chaetura; species Chaetura pelagica. The sequence goes on from NW_009952707.1 coordinate 560,160, forward strand.
TGCTCCAATGACAGACACAATCAATGTGTCCCTCATTGCGAGGAGGCAAATAGTTTTCACTACCAAAAAAAAAAAAAAAAAAAAAAAAAGACTGAAAAACAAATCATGTGTTTTTATTTTACAAGTTCCAAGTTTGGGTTGGGTTTTTTTCAAGCCCTTTTGGAGGACTGAAACAGAATAAAAATAGTTTGTTGCACAAGCATAAAACAAAGTAACTGCTAAATAAACATCTTTAATTTACTCCTATGTGTTCAATTCTCATTCCCATTACTCTTGAGGAGTTCCATGACACTACTAAAGCACCTCTTCTTTTTCTGGCAAACTGATTAGATGAGTTTTATCCAAAAACTGTGCCATCATGTGTTCCCTCTATTTCATATCTGAATATCACTGCTGGAAAATGTACTGCAGCACAGAATGTAGTATATGCCAATATATCCTGACATTCAAATCAAGCCCACAAATTATAAACAGTTTCAGCAAATTGACTTGAGCGCCTTTGTTCCTCAGACATACATCTTCCTATTGCTTACAAAAGCAGCATATACTAACCACTAACACTGCTATAGCCAGTACTGGGAAAGGAAGTTATTGAAGCCTGGATTTCCTGCTTTCAGTCGTAGCCAAGAACTGTGAGGCTTGTAGTGGTTTCAGGAACTGACTCATCTAATGATTCATGGATAAGATACTGGTTTTAATATATTTCTGATCATAAGACTCAAACTCCAAAACCAGTGATGCTTAATTTTTAAGTTAAAAAAAAAAAAGTACATAAATCAAGTAAACAAATACTGTCATGGGACACACTGGCTAATAATTATGAATGTGTTTTATAGTATACTCTCTTAAAAAGAAATTGTATGTTAAACTGCTTGAAATTCATTTCAAGAGAATGCTGACAACTTATTCAAACCCACTGTCAAAAACCCAAGTACTTTTGTTGCAATCCTGATACAGTTGAACTAACTGCAAGTGGAGAACAGGTATATCAATTGCATTTTTAGGTATAACCATAGGTACACACATCTGTTGCTACATATTAATCAATGAATCCTAGGAGCTACTATTGTTAATGCAGGTGGTTTCTTTAACTGCATATAAAATGTATTATCAAAAGATCAGCTGGTAACAATAGATTGGGGTGTTAGAATTTTTTTTCAAGAGTGAATGGAGCTGCAGAGGTCAATCTTAAAGGAATGACTAACAGTGGGTCTTAAGCACTGACAAACACATGCATTTTGTGCTAATTCAGAATTCACAACCAGCCATTTTTAAGTGTTTAGCTCTTCCAGAGGGAAGCATGCCCTCCAGTGCATGAAAATGCTTTTTGCCCACAACACAAATCTCATCAGTATGCTGTAACTTGAACTGCCAGGCTCTTGCACCTAAAAAATAGCTTGAGATAGAAGCTTATTCTGCGAGGCTCATGTATGGAAAAGTACTGGTTTACTTTTTAATTTCTGCACGGCAAGCTGCAGCCACTCACACGTTGTGTGCAGCGTCGCGGGGAGGGTGAGGGAGGTGAGCATTTCTGTATTTCACCATGTGCACAAGTAGCACAAGAAAAAAGAAAACAAAACGCATGTTGCTTGGGAAAAAAAGAAAAAAAAAGAGGGGAAGAAAAAAGAAAAAAAAAAAAAGCCCAGCAGTTAAAACAGTTGACAAGAAAAGGCCAAAGTGCGCTCAGTGGCTGGCAGTCATTTTATGGCTATAGTCCTACAGCAGATTTACTTAGATGACGTCAGTGGCTCCAATCCAGCTTTTCTTTGGTAGCATTTACCACTTGCCTCTTGAAGCCTCCACTATGCTACAGAGCAGTAGACCATAATCAAAATTCCCTTTGTGAAATAGAGTTTACCTCAGGGCACAGAGGCATTGCTAGCTGAATTGCAGGCTCTTCACCCTGTACTGCATGCCCAGAAATAAATAACCTACAACACTGTACTTTCCTTAATACAGAAGAACCATTAAAAGCAGCCTGCTACCTAAAAAAGGGTTCTTTAATTTGTTTCCAAAATCTCAGAGGCCAGAATATCAGTTAATTTTCAAAGCAGCCAAGAACTATGATCATTCTACCACCCTTTGGACTTCTTTGTATTGTTTTTAGTGATTTTGGAAGATAAAGTTATTTATGGGCCATTTTTCACCAACAAAAGATATTACAACACTGGAAGCTAAAGTGAATTGGTATAGGAAGCTGTATACTTTAAAACGGTCTTTCAGACATGGCTCTTCAACAAGTCAGTAAGCATACAGTAAATACATCAAGAAGCAGAGCAAGAATTTACTATGCATAAACAATAGTAACTTTAAACAGCACAATGCACATTTACTTGGAGCTATGGATTTTGTATCACGAAACAATGAGTGGAACCAATGGAACACCAGTAAAGCCACTCAAGCAGATACAAATTAACTAAAATTTCACAGGGTCTGAAATTGAATCAAGAAAAAAACACCACAAACCCTATGAACGATGCATCTTACTGTACTAAACAAACATAGATTTGTTATGATTTAATGGTCTTATCAGTCCAAAGACTTCCGTACTTGTTAAGGGTGATAACTAGATAAATTAGTGGACTGAAAATTGCCTCTCACAGTTAAGCACTTAGAAATTACTTACAGGGAAGATGAGCACATGCCTCATAGGGAACCACGAGTCTCAGTAACTCTCATTTCCACATGTGTTATCTTACCTTTCCTTCAACCATACCAGAATGAGAGACCACAGGTCTAATAAGCCGTATGACAAAAAAATGCTATTATCATCCAAATGCCTATGAGTCACACCATGGACCTGAACTCTGATTCTGAATTTAAAACAGATTTAAAATTTGAGATGATTCCCCAGGTCCTGGGCAATGGCCCCACAGAAAATAAAAGCCTCTCTTAGCAGCCTTAGATGGCAAGCCAAGGGCAGGAAGCCCTTCTCATTTTCTGCAGGTGTCCATGCCAACTTGGGCAGTGGTGAGGTGGGAGCATCACCTCTCACTTCACTGCCCACCTGGTTGGCCTCTAGATGTTTTGCAAGCTCCTGCAGTTTTCCATGCAGTTCATCTGGAGGGACTTCACTGGGGCATTAAAGAACAACTGCTGTTCCAGACTATCATATTATTCTGTTCCAAAGAGACAGAAGAAAAATTTTCTTCTCTTTGACCTCCTTTCATTACTAAAAGTGGTGTCAGCAAACAGCTTTAGAAGATGATTGTAAACTTCTACAGAGAATCCAGTCCCTTTATCTGTCATGAAAGGCACTGTATAAGCACAAGTGGTCCTTTCTTTCCAATAGCCAGGGCAAAGGAGTGGAAGCAGCATGGCCACTGGGATAGGCAAAGAGACCCAACAGCAAGACCACATCTGTGAGCAGCAGCAGCGATAGGATAAAGAGGACCTGGAATTGTAGGTGTGAAAAGGAGGGAAACAAAGAGCCACCATGATCCAAGAGGAAGGAGAGCCTGACCAAGTCCTGCCCAAGAGCAAGTAAATGCATAGCCAAGGAAAGATGCATACCCAGACACGGATGTGGTGTCCTGTAAGGAACAGTGAGATGGAGCCTGGAGGGCAGGAGACACGGAGGAATGTGCTGCAAGGTCAGAGAGCAACGCAGACAGACCCAACCCTAAGGACATCACTGCAGCATTGAATTAAAGACTGTATTTATGGTTTGAGACTTTTCCTGCAACAAAATAATTACAGCCAAAGAAAGGCCGGGGAGGGAGGAAGATGAAGGAACTTCCATTGAATCCTGAAGTCCTTTACAAGGCTTTCAGTTGATTGTGAAAAAAGGGGAAAAAAAAAAAAAAAAGGCCTCAAAGATCAGCTGACAGCAGACATAGGAACATGATTGTTTTTAAAGGTTATTTTTTTTTTAAAGACTAAAGGTAAAATCAGGGATGTGGAAAATGAAACTGTTTACAGAGTTTTGCCTTTTATTTTGAACTGTAAACCAGCTCTAGGACAAAAAGTATGCATGCACAGTGGTGGTAGATTAAATACAAATAAAATGTCCTTTATCCCATTAATTAATGTATCCAAATGCTATATATATTTTAATTGAGATACACATACCAGGCTTTAATCCACCAAACCTCTATGAATTTATCTTTTCTTCCAAAGTCTCTTCTGACATTTTCTCCCCTCAAAACCTAAATGTCATTCCCGAATTACAAACTCCGAAAAGAAACCGCCTAAAAACATGCCAGCTAGTTCCAAAAATAAGCACCATTGTTCAGGACACCATGAGGTGGATGAATGGAGAGAGATTCCACCAAGGGAATAATTCTGATGTCTATAATGTTAAGGAATAATTTGGCACCAAAAATACCCAAGGCCATACTGGTTGGTGATTCAAACGCGAGGCATATCAAAACGCTACTGATAAGCTAAATTAACTGATAGCTTATCTGAAGCATATACTAGCCATATGGTGCCACAACTTCTGTTGCCTGTTGCTGGCATAACAATAGCCTACTGCAGTCTTAGACTGGAAGCACTATTTGACAAACTGTCAACAGCATTTTTATTTTTTTGCAGAGCTCTAGGGCAATGCCACACTCACCATTTGCATGCCTTTTTTTTTTTTTTTAAACAGGTGAACAAAGAGTAAACCAGATGTCAACTTTAGAAATCGAGCTGTCTGGATCAGGAGATTTAACAGAGGCAGGCATACTGCTACAGCTCAAATGTAGACAATGAGCTTTTCTAAAAACACTCTGGCCTAGGGGAGTGGCTATTTAAAACACTTGGCTTCTTTTATTTCAGCACTATGGAAGTGAATTCTGCTCTTAAGTGCCAGCTCAAATGAAGTCATTTTGTTTCACTGGGGCTTTCTTTGCATTTTAGAAATGTAGCATGTACTGTAGTAAAGGAAAAGACAAATATGAAAAAAAAAAAATAATCGGATTCTTTTTCAGCTAGAAGCTGGGGAAATTGGGGGGAGGGGGGAAGGAGGTGTGGAAACTAACAATTTGATCACAAAGAACAACAAAAAAAAATCTGTGAAAGGATAATTCGAGTGCAAGTTAAATGAAATCTATTTTCCCCTCATTACCAAAAAAACAAACGAAAACACTTTTGAAAGCTTTAGAAAGATCTGGTGTTTACAACCTCCTCAAGCTCCACCAAGACAAGGTGTGAATACTGACAGATAAGGAAGATTTTCCACGGGACTTCAGTGTGTTACAGAAGCACAATCAGTTACTAGCAAAACAATAATGAACGTTGTCTTCTTGCTTTATTTAAGAAAATGAAATCTTTGTTACTGACATATAACCTGAGGAAAAGTCTTTTAATAACATCACATTAATCCACTCAATTAATAAATAAAAAAATTGACAAAATAAAAACTACTGGCAACCAATACATAGTAGAGTCTATGGTATTCAATTATGAAAACATGTTTTTAGTTGTGTTCTGCAGGAGTGTGAAAGACATCATGAGAAAAAGAGATAACTTTCTGTTCTAATAATCTGTTCTGCTTTGATAGACAGTTATGGGAATATATTTATTTTCTGACATATACCCAGCTAAGTATGTAGCATTTCTAGATTATCTTTTCAAATTGTTCTTGAACATTCTCAGTCCAAAAAAAACCAACAAAAAAACCCCAAAAAAACCCAACTCCTTTCATGTTAAGTTGAGATTGCACTTGAACTCTTTCCAAAAGGCAGAGCTGTACTGAATTATGATAATTAGAAAGCTGTGCGCATAAAAGGCAGCACAGTTGATGCATTTAAAAAAGTTCATGCCAGAGAATATAAGTTCAATATGTTCTCACATAATTAACATTTCCCATCATTAGCAGCAGTTTTCAGTTCATGTATCTGTAAAAACAACAGCACTCGTCATTGTTTTAGATTCTCAGTCAATAGCATTTTAATAGTTTTACACATAATCCTAAATTTTCCTCCTCTCCCTCCTCCAAGCACAGTGAGATTTCACATTCTACCTTCTGACCTGCTAGCAAAGAAAGGTGCATTTTGTGCTTATATGCTGTTGCTGCTGCACAGACCAGCTCTGATGCAAAACTTTATGAAGAGCTACTAAGAGCCAGAAATCTAAGAAGGCCATTTGGAAAGGCACAACAGGATGCAGAGGGAGTAATCACGTTGTTCCAATAAACAATGACTAGAGGACAAAGAACAAAAAGTTGTAGGTGATACCTTCGTCTGGACAGGAGCCAAAATAACAACGGGCTGCCTCTGACACAAGCTGGTGGGACTAGGAAATGGGGTTGCAGCCCTGCACCAGTCAGGCAAGCATCTATAAACCCTTTATGCATTCTGCAGATTTTGATTTTCTTGATGTATGTACAAAAATTCATCTAACAAATAAGGGCATGTAGCACATGATGGATTACACTGAGACATTCATAGACTTCCTGTGTAGAATATTTCAAATTAGTTGTTAAGAGCCAGATTTTGACACAGAATCTTTTGCCTTCTTTCACTTCCCTCGACTTCTTCAATCCTTATTTTAAAATTAATAAAATTCTGATGAAACATTAATAACCTGATAGGATAGAAAAGTTGCTGAATCAGCATCAACACAAAGAGACATTTTGGCTCCACCAATAACAAGAAAAAACTCAGTGATTGCAGCAGGATCAGGATTTCATACAAAAACAAGAGAGGTTCAGGGTATTAAATTAGAAAGTTCCCAGCTGAATTTTATGCGACAAATCTGAGGAGCAGATTTGAAGTTGGTGCCTCAAAGGATGGAAGTCTGTAACTTTTCACTCTCTTATGTTTTGGAAATGAGCAATCATTAAAACCAAACACAAAATTATTCCAGGAAATATTATTCCATCCTTGTTCCACTTGCAAAAGTCAAAAGGAGTTTTGTGCAAGAACGTAAAGCAAGATATGGTCATAAAGTGGGAATTTATTGCAGTGATTTTTGTCCTAAAAACGTGTCTTCAGCATGGCTTAGAGCCGGCTGGCTTTATAATAAATAATGCTATTAATCCATTCATATATCACAGGATACAATTTAAATTATACAGTACTTGCATAAAATGCCACAGAACCTCTAACAGCTGTGTTTTTCAGAGAGATGATTTACCTCTTGCAGGTTCTAATATTTTCTTGAGACTCACTTAATTTTATTTATTTTTATAGAGTAAATGACCAGAGTTTAGGAATATAAAACGTTCTTACTTGAGGCGAGCACTAGTAGCAAAGTGCAGCATGGTGACAAAACAGTAATTAAATCTCAAATCCCAGAAATAAGTAACTACTGTTTCTCTCATGCGAAAGCAGGTCCCTCTGATGAACTGAGGATTTCAAAATCATGTTTAAAGGGTCAATTTGCACTCTCATTACAGCCAACAAACAGCAACAGGCCGTAGGAAGACCAGATTTTTCACAAGTCAGCCCTCACCTCATATTTGCACATGCTATGAATAAGAGGACAAATGGAATGAGCAACCAGCTTTTTACAGAAATCTGCCTACAAGTTTCAGACAGATTACAAGCAAAGCAGAACACAGGCCCCATATAAAAAGGTGAACAAGCATGTGTGTCAATCTGATACTCTTTAATCAAAGACACAGTTGCACTCATGTCCTTCTTTAGACATCAAATATCATACTAAGCATGTACATAAAGCATATGCTGTAAATATCTTAATATTTGATCCAGCAAATGTTTATTCCTATGAGTCATCCCAGTTACTTTAGGCTGAGTAAGGATTGGACAAACAAACCTTTTCTTCTTAAATAAATGAAAACACTTCAGAAAGACAGTTTTTAAACCATCTCAGTAAAGACAGAGCATTAATATTAACGTCAGGAAGAAATACCAGATCAAAAGGGCGATGCATGCACGTGTGTACAGAGTCAGAAACGATGTGTTCACAAGGCAATGTTTGAAGGTAACCCCGCAAACATACACATTCAGCACTGTACACAAGACCTCTGTGTTTTGGAAACAGTCTTAGGCACCTTCCAATAAAATCAGATTGCTTCTGGTGAAATGCTTCCAGCAGCGTAACCACACTACTCTACAGATTGAAAACTGACAGCTATATCAAAATACACAATTACATATTTTTACCTTTCACTTTTCAAGTGAAAGACACCAGAATTTCCCTGTAACTCCTGAAGTCTTTATTACACTTTCACCCGTACAATAACTCGAAAGTTTGCTTACAATATGATCAACAAAGGTAGTTTAAAAAGAAAGAAGGAAGAAATCTTTTCTTTCCCCTGTGTTTGACTTAACTGAGCCTAACTTTTTCGGGCAGACACGGACAAAGCCTTAAAACCACTTTAATGGCATCTAAAACCACTACAGCATCCAGCAACAAAAACAACAAAAAACCACTAGTTACAAATTATACCAAACATGTTACACACATGCTCACACACCTCCACACATCACAAAACACTATCATTTCTCAGCTGGAAGCTCGTGATGGGTCTAGTTCATTATTAAGTTTCCGTTGTTCTTTCTTAGCTGTTTAATTAAAACTCCTTTAAGCAGAGGCTGCCTTTACCAAGACTCCTGTCAAATCAACATTTTTCCTCTCCTTCACTGCTCCACTCAGCACTGACCAAGAAACTGTACAGAATATAAAACCATAATTTGAAACTCAAGAGCTCTTGTTCCACCTTCCTGGGTGCAAAGGCTAATAATATTTACTTCACCAAAGCTGTGTATGTAAAATTGATGCTCAAAATACACCGAACGTGTTCAGCAATAAAGTACTTTCTGAAGTATTTCTAGATTGCAAAAGAAGAAATACTGTAATAAATCCTTTGCATCCAAAATTTATGCTCGGTCAGCTGATAAAAACCTGTGGCAGACAAAATGCAGAATTATCCCTACTGGTACAAAATATGCCTTCTGACCTTGTTAAAAACAAGTGGAGTGTGGACAGATATGTTTTTACCATGAAGGTGAAAAAATAAACGCACCTCAAAAAAGTTTTCCCCCTAATGAAAATAATTTTTAAAACTTGCAAGTTCAAAGTGTGACCCAATATAAAATCTTCAGTTTCGTGTTTTAAGAACATTCACTGTACTAATTCCTGTATTTCTTTCCCAAATAAAGTATCCACATGTGTGTATAGAACTATATATACACACATACATACACAAACAAACACGCAAGTTTCCCTTCCACGACCCAGAGTAATTTAGGATACAGGTCTCTGTCATTTTTGATAGCACCATCTTACCATCAGTACAATCTAATATCCCTGTAATGGTATTCCCCAACTATTTTTAGAGACAGAATATATCACACATTACAGACACCCATTCCCAAACTAGGGTTATAAGAAGAATCCTACGTCATTTTAAATTAAGTCCTAATGTAATTATAATAATTTTTTGTTTTCATATTCAATTGCAGGTAGCACTTAGTTATTCAGATGAATTTTCCTCTAAGAGGCATTCCCACAGAGATTTCCATATTAGATGTACTGCATAATAATACTCAGCTAGAGAAAACAGAATTCTATCTGTTCAGCTCCAAACTTTGCCATTATCTAGTTTAGGTATCTCTGTAAAACCGCTAACTGGCAATACTGCATTTCTAAACTTTACCAGCACTAAGAGAAAGCAAATATGCTTCCATTAGACGGGAATACAGCTGCACAGGTCGGGTTTTTTCCTTTCTTTTTGTCCCTGAGGCTCTGCCATTTCAGCTTACATTTCCTATATATACCCCTTTGCGTCAGAAAATGCCAGTACAATCTGATGCGTCTTGGCCTTTTCTTTCCCAGATGGTGTTCAACAACGAACAGTTAAAAGGAAAAAATAAAATATGCAGGGAGCCATTTACATTCAGCAAGCACAGAGCAGAACTGCTCCCTAACTTTCCAGCACTTCTGGAGGTCACTTTTCATTTCTCCCTATCAAAGGCAGGCACTTGTTTCTAATAAGTTAACAACCCTCCTGAGAAACCTGGGTGGCTGGTAATTCATTGTTTCATAAATATTTTTACACTGTAACACCGTTCAACTTGAAACAGATTTCAAGAGGAGAAAAACCCTGACTAGGATCATGCCCAGCTGAGGTAGGAGCGCAAACTTTTTTTTTTGCTTGGTAAAAAAAAAAAAAGAAGAGGTATTTCCCCCCCC
>NW_009952707.1:572242-573458 GCF_000747805.2 Chaetura pelagica
GGGGGCTGCACGGGGGTGCGCCGTGCGGGGCCGTGCGGGGCGCGGGGCTGTGCTGGAAGTTGCCGGGTGTGGGGTTGCAACAGGGTCTGCAAGTGCAACGGGCCACGGGGTCTGGCTGGGTCTGCTGAGGTTCCCCCCAGCAGAGCCACAGGCACGTCCAGCTCCCGGGCGCGCTGCAGAGCCCTGTGCAAACAGACCCCTGCCGATCCCCAGGACCTGTGGGTGTGTGCCCAGAAGGCCACCCAAGGCAGCCCAGGGCCTGACAGGGCTCTGCAGCAGAGGGTGAGCAGGAAGGCTTTGTATACATCACGCTCCAAAATCAACGTGGACATAGCACAGACCAGGGGTCTGCAGTCTTCCCTCTGAATCCAGGTCATGACCTTTCTCACAAAACTGGCCCCAGCTTCAGATTTCACAATACACCATTCTGGCTGGGAGCCTAAGTGTTATTACACTATCTTTACTCTGCTGGTACTGCCACAACCCATCCCCCAGAAAGGCTCCCCAAGCATTATCACAAGGTATGTCTGCTTCAGTTAACAACCCCGTTACCTTATGGAAGTAATCACAGGGCAGGCACATCTGCTGTGCCTGTGAAAACTCCTATTTGCATAAGCAAAATGGATAACTGGACACCCTGGTGCCTGTGTGTGAAAGAAATTGCCTATTTTGATGTGCAAACATACATTTCTATCCACCTTTAAAAGTTTGCCTAGCAAGGCTACCACTTTTGGAGATGTCAAGAAATTCCCATTGCAACCTCAGAAGAACCACATGATGGTATCACCAGACAGCATTAACATGCTCACATCAGATGTCACTTTGTGACATGCTGGTAGCATTCACAATAAATGTCCTGTATGTTACTTGTGTATGACATGCAGAAAATGTCTCTCTGTGAATACCAGAAACATGCTTGTCCTGGTGCTTTCCCAGTACCAATCTTGTAAGACAACCATGTTGGCAACAGCCACCGTTGGAGCCTGTAGCTGACCCAGGAGCCTCTTGAAAATGAATCCGTTATAGCTTATGCTGCAGTTTACACAGAGTCTGCAACTGTTTCTTACCTTTGTGGAGCAGGCACAGAACATGCTGGATGGGCAGCCCAAGCAGAGGATGCAGCGTTCCCATGGATCACACAAGTGATACTCACTGAAATCTACCAAAACTCAACCCTACAGAAGTGGCTTGGAACAAGTAACATTTTAAAATAGTG
>NW_009952707.1:573511-575359 GCF_000747805.2 Chaetura pelagica
CATATTTTAGGATATTTTTTCCTCACACCATTCCACACTGACTGAAATATCCCTTGGCCAAAGTACACTGTGAGGAACCCCCTCACACACATGCAGGATTTCTTTTCTCTTCCCCTCCTCCTTCCCAAATAGCTCTTGTAACATTGTCTAGTAAGTGTCTAAGTGCCTGCACAATTTGTAATATTCAATCACTTTGCAGATGTCTGCACAAAAGCCATACTCTCTTCACTGTATCAAAGCTGGAACAAAAAAGAACCACCAAAAAGAAAAAAAAAAGAAAAAAAAAAGAAGAAGAAAAAAAAAGAAAACCAACCAGGAAAAAACATTGCCCTCTAACCCACAGACTTTTAAGTCACTAGACTTAAATTCACTCCACTATGTTCACTGCATACACAGAATCGTGAATTGACTTTAAATCAGTCAGGTGGCTTTTTGGTGGGGTTTTTTTGTTTGCTTGGTTTTCCTTATTTTGTTGTTTTTTTGGGGTGGGTTTTTGTTTGTTGTTTCTCCATAAGGATTGCAGAGAAAGTACCAAAAATACTGACTTTAACTTTTATTTCTGTGCAGGGCCCAAAAGGTATCATAGTTCTGTACACATGGAGGGAGAACAGCAAATTTTGTGACAATAGATAAATAGAGTTTTAAAACTTCGATAGCAGCTCCCACAAATGAAAGTGAGGAAAAAATGGCAAAATTATGCTCTCCTACTGGGAAAAAAAACCAAGAGGAGGGAGGATGCTGTTTCTACACCCACAGCTGTGGATGAACATGAATCAAACTTAAACCAGATCATATTTGTTTACCTGTATCTGCAGACAGGCAGTTCAGTAGCTCTTTTGCCATTCAGAGATCTTTGAAGAAGAATTACACTAACCTGATGCCTGCATATTTTGCTGTTCACTTCAAGCAGCAAGGAAATCTCACAAGATTCTGATTATTTCTCAGGTTCTGAAACTGTGTGCATTAGTGTTCTTCACAGGCAGTGGGGTCTCAAAAACAAACCCTTGGGGAAGACAGAACATCTTCTGTTACCACAGTGTAAAAGTTCATCCACGATCCAGTTTCCAACTCAAGGCTGAAATGCTGTCCTGAAGTATCTTGCTCACAGGCAACTGTACCAATTAAACTACCAAAACTGAGGCCGAGATGAGCAGCAAGGTAGTATGGTGACTAAATCACAGCACTTGGTGAACTGTGAGCCAGTAAGTTCCAAATCAAACCAGTAACTTCTGAAAACTGAGGGAGGGAAACTCTGTCAGGTACCAATTTTTCTTGTCTATTGGCTCATATATCCTGCAGGATGTCACGCTGTCATGCCATGTCATACCATACCATAATTGCCAGTCACTTCAAAAAATACATACCTGGAATCCCAATTAACTTGTGTCAGAAAAAGAAAATGTGTTCTGGGGACAGAGAGGTGTCTGCATTTGGACAGAAAGTGACAATGAGGGAAGACAACATCAGAATCATCCAACCTGTTAGTTCAGCCACTGCCTTGATGCCAGGGTAAGCTTCTTTGGAGGCCCTGTGGATGAAGAAGGGTACTGTACATTGGAGGTGCATTCATATGCAGAGAACTTGCTCTGAGGAGCTGCCTGCCCTTCGTTTTATTGACGAATGGCTTCTTCAGGCACACAGGTGTGCTGAGAATTACAAAAGCTGAAGAAAACAAAGGGACATTGGGACAAGCCCAGACAGGGATGTTTCCTGGGGACAAATGCTGATGTCAGCTAGAAAGGAGACATAAAAGTGGGCAATATGGGAAAATATATTAAGAAAGAGAAAGAAAGAGATTCAAAAGACTGAAACCAATAAAATTACTTTCTGGAGAGAGACTAGGGAAAG
>NW_009952707.1:575763-604167 GCF_000747805.2 Chaetura pelagica
GGGAAAGAGCAGAGAGACAGAGAAGGGAAAGTGAAAGAAATATTTCTGACTATAGAAGGAAGCTAGGAAGAATAAAAAGAAAGTTAAAAAGGGAGATACAAATGGAGAGAGAGAAACCCGCAGAAGAAAAGGAATTGATGGGGCAGATAGAACAGCTGAAGGGAAACCAGCTGGGAGAAAAAGAGAGACTGTACTTCATGAGAAGAAAAACAGGAAGTAGTAGAAACAGGAGATGAAGTCAGGAAAGGGAATTGGCTTAACAATGAAAGGAGTAAGGTAAAAAAGGATAGAAAGAACAAGCAAAATAATACATTATTAGAGAATAAATGTCTGTAGTACTATTAAGTCTTGCATTTGTCAGTAAAGTAGTATTTTGAGTGCAAATCATACTGAAACTGGGGTAGAGGCAAGTGTGACCATACTTAAAATGGAGGCTGGGTCGTGGTTTTCATGTGGGAACCACTTTTGTCCTCACTGATAGTAGGGGGCATTAGGGGGCCCAACAGAAAAGTCCTCTTGGCCATTAGCCATGCCAGGTACAGGGCACATAATTTATGTGTTTCATGCCAGTCACCCAAAGACAGATGATGCTTTGAAGTCTCCAAGGGACAAAATGGTACTCAAAGATACAAGGTTAGCAGAATTCCTAGTTTACTCAAGGAGTAAGTAAACTCCCATCTGCCTAGAGAGTATTGGCAGATGAAAACAAGATGGACTTTGCAAATTCTAGATCCAGAGCCCATTTTGGACTTGGAATGAGCCTCAGATGTTAACAATGCTTAGATAAAGCATTTTTGTTACAAACACTGAAAGAATTTGAAAACTTGGTACTTGAATTGCAGTTCAGATTAGGAAAACTGCTGATCTCAGGAAATGCTTAAAAGCAGTATGTAGATTAGGGTTAATCTATAGTGTGCAAAAAATTAAATACCCAAATCAATGTGATGTTGAACATGCCAAAAACTATAGGGAAGCTGAAATGCAATGGAACAGAGCTCTCCATATTCTAAATCTAGCTTTGTAAAGCAGCAGACAGTGTAAAGAATGAAAACATACAACATTTTAATAATGAATTAGAGTAATAGAGTCAAGAGAAAGCCAGGACATGAACCACAGCCTCAGAACCCAACTGAGTTAAAATAGTAGAGTGGAAATATATAATTTCAGACAATTCTTGCTTATTTCTAAAGGTGAACTGAGAGCTTTTTAAAATTACACAACCAGAGTTCAGGGCTGTACATTTCTCCCACTGATGAAATCACTAACATCAAAACGGTGTGGCTCTTGTCCTGCTTTAGAGCAAACAATACAAACACAGCAGCCTATTCCTTCTACTGATAGCAATAATTCTTAGCACCACTGATTGAAACAAATTACTATGAAACGCACGTGGGTGGCTGGGCTTTTAAAAAATATTTTGCACTACCAATTTTGTTGTGTTACTATCATTTTCTCCTGAGGGAAAAAGGGAGAAAAAAATTTCCTATTCAAATTCCCAAAGTGCCTCTTTTCTTTGATTCATCCAAATTTTAGGTTTCTGAGTATTTCTTAGCCTGCTTAATTTGCAGATGGCATATTTGTTTCCTCCCTTCACTTTGGGCCAGATTTCTAATAGTATTTAGATGCTTGAATTTAGGCATAGGTGTATTTTAATCCTCTTCAGTATTTAAGTGCTTAATTTCCTTTGATTTCAAGGGGCTTTAGATGGGTACCTATTCTGGGAAATATCCATACTTATCCAGACACCTGAATAATAATAAGAAGAATAGCAAAAAAATAATGATAACAACAACAACAACAATAATAATAATAATAATAATAATACTTAATGTTCAACTTAACCACCTAAATATTGCTAGAGGCTTCCTTTGGATCATGCTCAAAATCTATATCCAAGGGATAATTCAAAGCACTCAAAAGCACCCAATAATAATAATAATAATAATACACCTTAATGTTCAACTTAACCACCTAAATATTGCTAGAGGCTTCCTTTGGATCATGCTCAAAATCTATATCCAAGGGATAATTCAAAGCACTCAAAAGCACCATCTGCTGTGAGATCTGTACAAGATCATTCACAAGCACTTATTTATCTCACCAAAATTATTCCACAGGTAACTTCTACAGGGTGAGATCAGCCAGATTTTCTTTTTTCCAAAATTAATTATTTCCAAGCAGGCCTTTTCTAGTCACTGAGAAGGACACACAAACCCCATTCCTGGTGTCAGGTTTTCCCAGCACACCTCCTCTGGCAACTTGTCCAGCTTTTCACCACCTGCCTCCACCTTATAGGCTGTGGCGTGTCCTTGCAGCAGACTTGGCCTGTGTCCCTTGGGATGCTGCTCCCAGGTCAGCCCATGGCTGCCTTGCCACCACCACAGAGGCAATGAGTCCCACAGACCTGGCTTCCTGCTAGGCCTGGCCTGGGCATCCGTCCACACTGCTTGTGTGAAAACAAGCATGTTGTGAGGTGGCAAAGTCAAAACCAACCAAATTTCAAAGACCAGCAGATAACAAGGGAGTCATTACACCACCTGAACACAAGAAATGGAAGACACTAGCCCTTTACTAGCGGAAGTGCCAGGCAGCGACTTCTTCTGCTTTCACAATCGACTTTGCTGAAACTGCAGAAGGTGCAAATCAGTGTAGCAGTTTGGTCTGTCTGTTTATAAACAACTGGGGGCAGAAACAGGCACACAGAAGACATGGAGCTGCTGGCAAAAAGCTGAGCTGTGTTTCCTGCTGAGGTTCCTCAGCCCCAGGTCAGGAGGGGAAAGGCTGTTTCCCCTGTCACCCCGAGGGCAGTGCACTGCGGCTCCTCTGCCTGCTGGTTCACCTCATCCCTGGAAAGCCACAAGCTAAGAGAGAATTTGCCAGATACTGAGGAAGGCTACCAAAATCTGTGAACCACAGTGACTAAAGTGAAATCAAACTGTGGCAGACAAGGACAATGGTTTAATGCTTCTTATCCATACGAAGTCCAAAGTATAATTGGAATCAAACTTGATCTGAAGTGGAATGGATACCCAACACCTGACCAAGGCAGGTAGGACAGATTGCACACTGAAGGCCCAACGAAAATATAGCTACCCTTGTTATACACTGATTTTTCCATTATCCATTCATAAAGCATGGATAATAAAGCAGGTCAAGTGGTAAAGAAAATTGGGAGAAAACTGAAGTGAGAAAGTCTGAGCTCTGCAGAACTGTTAAGGGTGATGTTGCTAAGAAAGAAAAATGTCAGAAGAAATACATCATCTCATAATGCTCTCTTCAATGTCATCTGCATAATGACCCCTAAAGAAAGTATCTGAGTTCCACTTGCCTCACTGTTTTCTCAGTGCATATGCTTCTGGTATAATACAGAAACTTGTTCCAGCCACCTGCAAAGCTCCAGATTTGTTCAGGACAGAACTGGGGAGCTGAGAGAGCACAGCATTACATGTGAGATGATTCAAACCTAGCAAGATTCAGTCTTTCTACTTTTGAAGAGCGGAAGTGGGAGTGGAGAGGCAAAGGAAAGGGACTCTTATAAAAATACACTGTTTCCTGTTAAACTTGACTATTCAGGTGTTCCAATAAGTATAAAAGGAAATCTAAAGAGAGGTAAGGCATTCTTCATTGCAACTAAGCCTTAAAGGCCAGGCTTACATGGCTTTTTAGTAGGAAAATTACAAAGAGTATTTCACAGCTGGTTGGGTAATGAAAGAAGCAAAAATTACCTAAAGATGCTGAGAAATCATAATGGTGTACAACTATGTAGTTAGATGGACTTAGTTCATGGGGATGAGAACAACTGAATCAAGTTTCTGGAATGTCCATTACAGAATTTGTACTAATAAATATCACCATGTAAATCCTGACATTTCCTCACCCTTCCCAGGGGGAACCACAAATACTTTTCATTTAGGCTGTATTTAGGAAGACAGTTTTGGAAACAGGAAAAAAAAAAAAAAATCATCAGAAGATGTAGGAGCCACTGAGGCTGGCTGGTGCTCTAGTCTACCAGAATAGGACCCCCACTTTTAATGTTAATATTTGACTGTCTCTTCTCTCACTGGTTTTTCTGTCATGTTCCAGTAACGACAAAGCGTAACTGAACCAACAGTGTTACTTACTTTAAATTAAAATAACTGTTTAATGCTCTTAAAACTTAAGAGTTTTGCAGCTTAGCAAGCTCCAGTGGATGGACTGGCTGCTGTGAAACTGATCACAAATGCTCTCTTTATTCTGGCTTTTCTGCTTATATGTTTGTGATGTCTTACATCCCATAGAGAGCCAGTCAGGACAAATTGCCAGTGTTTGAAGTCGTCCATGGAAGTGGAGGACCACCTCACACAGGTATTCTGCAGGAAGAGCAGTGGCTTCCAAAGATGGGGGAATGGCTGTACAGTCTTCATGAGAAGGTTTGGCAGAAGGAAGATGGGAACAAGCTCAAGTTGTAGTAGTCAGTAAGTGTTCATGGCTCAGGGCTGTGTGTCCTACAGCACACAGGGCAAAATGCTCTGCCCACAGGAGGTGTCACAGGTAAGTGGGACACACAAGGAACTGTGAATCACAGGCCTTGTAAATGGTCATTAAACAGCTGGGTAGAAGTGTGTCAAACAATGAGATGATGTAATGGACAAATGTTTATCAAAAACACAGAGAATCCTGACCTTATTTCACATATGATTTCATATTAGGTGACCTCACAAGTGCAGTTACCCTACCACCTGCACAGCCTTGTATGTTTTATGTGCTTCTTTTACCCTCTAGATCCTGAAGAAATTTGTTAATTCGTTATGTTTCACAATCAGTCCCAGATGGGTGATGTCTGTCAGCATTTCCTGATTTACATAGCATTTATCATTTTCAAAGCACTTTATAAACACTAAGCAGTTGATCCTTACACCCCCCCCTGTGCCCTAAGCATTAGTACTTCCTTTTTACCAACTGGAAACTGTTATGGGAAGTCAAAGCAATCCTCACAGTAGCTAAGGTAACAGCAGAACTCAGTAACATCCAATTTTTTAACTGCTCTTGACGCCTCTAGCACATCACACTTCCCTAATGCAAACACATCTACCACACTGCCCTCCAGTAGCTCTTTTTTCTTTCTTATTTACATATAAAATTCCTCTCCCAAGCTCTGTTAGTTCTTGCAGCTTTTTGGTCACTGGTGTAGTTGCAGAGCCAAGCTCTCAGCTTGTCCACAAGTCAGCTTCCAAAATTATGTACAACTTTTGTGCCTTCAGATATCGTAGCCCACATGTCTGTCAGGCACAATCAGTAGGTTTAAAAAGTAAGCTTTTTAATTTATTCACTTAATATGAGCTTACAGAGTCTTCTAAATTCCTTGTGGTTAAAGAACTGAGGTTCACTGAAAATCAGGCCCCAGCTGAGCTTTGGTGAATTTTTAAAGTAAGCAATTAAATGGCTTTAAAAATATAGGTATTTTAGAACTGACATTGGTAAATGTTGGAAAGAACTGCAACTCAGAACAGCTGCATTCTTAGCTGCAGCAGAGTATTCAGCAATGTTAAACTCCTTCTAAGCACATACAAAGGGAAATAGTTTGATTTATTAATAATAATGGTCTTACACACATAGTTGTAGGCAGGTGGAAGCTTTTAAGTCACTTCTAATTGCCAAAGGCAAGTGAAGAAGAAACACTGGGTAGTAGTTAGACAAAATTAGAAGCCTGTAACCCCTTCCTTGGGCAGTATTTCTTCATCTAGCTAGGAGTCCATGCTAGCTAGGAGTAGTGGTTCATGGCTGAACTCTGCTAGTACACCACCACCTGCCAGCCCCTCAGCACTAGAAGGCTCTATGAGCCCTCCATTAATTTGGATCATAACATTTGCACAAAACATTGCCTGAACAAAAACATATTGCAAGGCCTTAGGTTTATGCTCTTCTCTCCTCCTCCTTAATTTTTAAAATGTTTTCCCCATACTGGCATAGGTGACCCCAGCTCTGATGCTCTTAAGGATAAACCACCTTAACATTCAGTATTGCAATTTGTGCCTTATGGATTTGCTTTCATGTTAGATGCAATGGACAATGCTTGGGAAAAGCCAGGTCCCTGAGAATAGGAGTCATCAGCTGTAAGTTAGAGGCACCTACAACTAGCTAAAAGGGAAATCCTTAGGAAAGCAGTTAGATGTTTGGTCCCTGTCAACATGAAGGGGGTTTTAGCATAACAGGAAGTGTTCTCCTCTTGCAATTCAGACTCTAGCTGCCTCTGCTGTGGGTGGATGACTCTGCTCTTGCTTTTCAAACTGGCAGCTGTCCTCTGTGCTTTACAGCAATGAGAGGAAGAAGGTGGCCTTGCCACTCATTGGCCTTCCCTGGTAGCAAAGTAGACAAGATTTGGTCCACTCAGGACTGGAGGAACTTGAGTTTAATGTCCTTCCCTGCCTGAGATAAAAAACATCCCTGTGGAGAAAGCACTGTCTAGCAGGAAGCAGCTTTGTTACAGAGCAGTAGGTTCTCTTTCAGAGCTATTTATTGCATTTTGCTGTGCTCCTTGAGGAGAAAGCAGTGGGTCTGTTCCAGTGCTCCTGGGTATGCCATTAGTGGATGTAACCCTCCAAAACGGGAACTGAAATTACACATAATCTTTCCATGAGGCCACAAGCATGGCCACCTTCTCAAACAGCTAAGCAGGCTTCATCAATTGTCTGGCCTTTGTGTAGCCTGGGCAAAATTTACTTGTTGGCTGTATCTGGACTGGAATTAGACATTAAGATATCCCTGCATTATTACTCCTGCTCGCTCTGTTCCCTTTTGCAATAAAAGGCTTAAAGGTTGAAAATGGGCCAGAGAGAATGGGAAATCTAAAGTCATTTGGAAGGGCCACCTGCTCAGAAGGAACATTCATTGACTTTTGATATCAGTAGGCTAGGCATGCATGCTCCTTCTGACCATGCATTCTAGCAAAACAATGGGGAAAATAAACTTGTGCAGGCTCAACTTGTTGTAGTAACATTGCAGCACTAACATCCTACATGTATAAAACATGTCCATACCTTTTTGTTGTTTTCTTTTCTCTAGGTGACTGTTGTCTAACCTGTAGGTGTCTCATTAATTCAGGTCAGTGTAAAACAGTAGGTAAAAACTGTTTGAGACATGGGTTTGTTCTGCTCTCCAGGTTTGAAGGGGTTGAGTAATTTACCTGCACTTCATTCAAGCACTGGCTCAGACACACAAGCCAGTTACAGTGCCTTAGCAAAGCAATGCATGTTCAGCTGAGCTATGGCTGCTCAGTCCTGTCAGAGCTCTTCATGGCATATATGTGACTCCTACATACAGAATACGAATTAGGCATCCAGGCTGCAGCTCTGGAAAGGGACTTCTACTCCTGTCTACATATTTTTTAATCTCCAAAACTATGAAAAGAGTTGTTACAGCATGTCAAAGGAATGACTGGGTGGCACGTGTTGTGCTTCTTTTATGACACCACCATTAACAACTGATGTCTTTTGTTATTGGTGAGGAGGACAGTTAAACTATTAAAAACCTAATTTACATATCTTTCTTCACTGAGTGACTCAAACCAGTTTAGCAATCTGTTACAGGTTAACTAGCCAGGGTTAGGCAGGGTGGGGCCTATAGCAGCAGATTGCATAACTGGTTTATTCAATTGACAGTGAGAAAACATCCTTAAAAATAGTCATTCTAGAAGAAGACCAGATACCTTCCTGTCAATTATGGCACATCATGCAACAAAACAGATTTTCAGGCTCCTCAGCTTTTGCTGCTGCATTGAATGAGACGCTGAATGGAAGTCACATGCAAGTGGAGGCCACCCAGCCCCTGCTGCACCTGAAGAGTGTGCCTTTCATTCAGCTCGAGGCTATGATCAGAGGCACACCCTCACCTGCACCCTCCTTCTCTCCTCTTCCTCTCCTCTTCCTCTTCTCCCCTCTCCTCTCCTCTCCCCTCCCTCTCCCTCTCCTCTGTAACTCTGTGTGCCAAGTGCAGCTGGTTAATAGATCACAGATCAGACAGACCAGCTGCTTCCAGCATATGGGGTCATGGAGGAGGGGAAGCTGCAGGGCTGCTCTGCAAATGTGCGAGATGCAGGTCTGGAGTTGTCTGGAGATCAACAGGTGATTTCAAGCAGCAAAAGAAATGGAAAAGAGCTGTACTGTTCTCAGCAATAGAGAGAGGGAATGCAGTCAGTTGTCTCCTGCAGTTTTGCTCTTTCTGAGAGGGTAGGTTGATGAGAGCTACACGTTTGCCTCGTGGGGTATCTTGTACAGCTTTGTCTTGACTTAGGATGTACCACACAAGGCAGTGACATGGGTGTATGTGAGACTTCTCTTTCAATGTTAAACTGAGGAAGTTGTAAATATAAAAAGCATGGGGAAAAAAGTATTAAATTACATCAAAAGTCTATTGTATATGTGTTAAAATACGTGGCAGATGCTTTCAGGATCTTGCACCCACTCTTGTTATCAATGCCATTTTTTTTATTGCTTCCAGACAATTCACATTTTGGCACTGTACACTATTAAAGTAGAGATGAAGTACATTATCTACTTTTTTTTTATGCACCCAATACCATCATTGTCCTAAGCAGTTTACCTAATCTACAGCCATAGGAAGATCATCAGAAAATTAGAGCCTTGCTTTCACTTACATTAGTGGGCCCTTCATATTGCTCCATATAAAAAGGTCTCAAAGTTTAAGTTAAACCTAACCTGAAATTGACTTTAGCAATCCTTTACATTGGCATGGCAGTGCAAATTTATCTCTACTATAAACACAACACAGCCATGTTCTAAGTCTTTGTTATTTTATGTTGCATTATAATGGTGAGACACTAGAACAGACCAACTGGGGAACCAGAGGAGCTTCCTTCATGGGAAGTTTTTGAGAAATGAGGCTGTTCATGTGCCAGGGTGGTCTGGGAGTATTTGATCCTGCTTCAATGCAGGGCTAGAATGAGTGATTTTCTGAAATCCTTCACAGTTCTGCAGTTCTAAAGGTTTGTTTCCTAAAGAGATGATTTCTTTGTGTGTGAATCAGTGTGGTCTGGTCCCCAGAACATTACTCCATATATTTTGCAAAGACTATCAGTTTACCCAAAGTAGTAGCAAAAATTAAAAACTACATTCCTGAAATTGGCCCATTTCCTAACAACAGACCAAAGAAAAGCAAATAGAAAAGGTATCACACGTAATTCAGTTAAGATTGCTCCTTTTGTATTTGCTACAGTATAGATATATATTCCCTTCTTGCTTCCCTCAGCTGTGCAGCCCAGCTGAATTGTGGACTGTGATTCAAGGAACATCCAACCTTTGTGCTTTTAAAAAATGCAATTAAAACTTCCCCCTTTCATCTATAAATTCCCCAAAACTGCTTCAAGTCCTGCTCTGTTTAGATGGAAGACCAATTTTTCCTCAGAAGATGTCAATTTTAAAATGAGGATTTACCTTTGTTTCTGAGGACAGTAGCTCCTCTTTCTTTCATGCCCTCATTTGTTACACAGCAGCAACTGTTGGGAAGGAATCTTCATGATGCCTCCCAGTGAAACTCCAGATTTAACAGCTATAGCATCTAGAACCAAAGCCAATCTTCAATTTAAGTGTTAATCCATAAGTCTCCCATCCCTTCTCCATGGAAGTGGCCAGTTTCAAACCAAAGCTGTTCAAATTTCCTTATGCTGCCCCACAGAAGAGGCATGGGAATGATCTCACTGCAACCTACTGTGCAGCAGAGAGAGCCAGGTGAGCAATCTGGCTTGGGTAACAAGTCACTTCACTGTCATCCTGCAAAGCTGCTTCACAGGGGAACTTAACACAGTGTTTTGGGTTGCTGTGCCTGGGCTACCTGTGGTACTCTAACCAGCTCTGTCACCCCCTGCAGTATCAGGCACCTCTGCAGTGCCAGTCTAGCCCTCCTCCCACATCTTGATGACGAAAAAAAACCTTCAGTTTGCGTATGCATTAGCCTTTTGTCACATTTGTGCTAGAGACAACTGTCCCACAGGAATTGGTCTAGAGCTAGCATTTCCCTTCCCCGGAGACAATGAAGCAGCCCTTGGTTAGAGCTGCGGTCTGGGTGACCGGAGTAACGAGGCTCTGCAGCCCATAATTTTGTGCTGTGCATTTCCTCCCCAAGGAGCTGCATGGCTGGTTTATTGAAATCACACACAAATGGGTCTTAGTGCACTTCTTAGAGGCTGATATTAGAAAACACTCAGCCTAATTGCAAAATATGCAGGTGGAACCTGCAGAAATGTGGGCTTTATGACCAGGTGGAGGGCTGACTTCAAACAAATCTTTTAACCCCTTTGTGTTTCAATTCCCCTCCCCTGCAGAAGAAGGATGCTCACTCTCCCTATGCTACTGCCATGTGTTGGCACGTGCTGAACAATTCTGTGAGTAAGGCTGGGCAAGCCTGTCCTGCTGCTGAACTCCAACACCTGCTCCCTGGGTAACTGGAGAGCTTCAGCTCCAATGGCAGCAAATACAAGACCTTTACCAGCACTCTATTCACTAAACAAACATGTCTTTTTATTATTGTTATGATTGAAATTGGTTGACAGAAATCCCATAAAACTTGATGTTGTAAAAAACAATTAAAACATTTAACGTTACAAAAAAGCTACTTTGATGCTAAGCACCAAGTTGGCATGACTAAGAGTGTAATGTCACACACAGGGAAACTACCAATGCTCCTTCCACTCATTGAGAGGCTTAGGCCACTCTGGTCCAGCTCCTTGTGTGCCCACACTCCCTCACCACACACCTTCCAGGAGGAAACCTCAGCAGACCTTTCCTCCTCTCTGAACTGCAGTTACTTCAGTAGCTTTAAAAGTGGCTCTGGGCTGTGCTTCTCAACTCCAGTTTAGAGACTGCACTTGATGAGGCAGAAGACACTTTGCTCCTTGCCACAACTTCATGCTCTGGACTACGAGAAAACCCAGCAGTGACATGGCTGTCCCCTCCCTCTGTCTATGTAAGGGCCATATCTGATCATTTGGTATAAGCCATTTTGTAAGCTGATACCCTAACTTAAAAAATGCTGCAGGCCAGTCATTACATTTGATCTGAAGTTATTTCTTAAATTGGGATGCTTTTTTATAGCATGTGAAGTATTATGAAAGTCAGCGTTTTTCCAGGGCAATGAAATTTACATTTCAGAATTTTTTTGGGGAAAAAAAAAAAGTAAGAAAAAATAGAAATATGTTAGGTAAAGTTTAGTTTACTTTAATTTTTATGACTCTTCTGGATGGCAGGACAGCTGTATTGGCTGGGTAACATATTTTTTAGAGTTAGAAATATATAGCCATCTGTTCAGCTCATAACATGTGTTAATAGGTATCTCAAATTTCAATTCAAGAAATAACCATCTTAATAAATAACGTAACAGCAGGAAACTTGGTTTAACTAATGGAGACCTAGTTGTAGTAGTACTACATCTGTTTAAGTTAGTCACTACAGAAATATTCAGGTACAAACACTTGGCTTAAATGGGATCTTTAGCTAAAAAGCATTAGAAAACTGCATTTCCTGGAAGTTTGGGATTGAAAGTAAGAAATAGATCTTGCCAAAAGGTTTCCAGCTTATATTGACACTTGGATATATTCTACAGTGATGAGATATCTTTACTAGAAATACACCCTCCCAGGCTTCATACATTTCTCCTACTGACTCAGTGTGCCAGAGCTGACCCTTTAGCTAACTCTAGACTTACCTGGATTTGAAATTCAGGCCACTAATTCTAGAGACAAAAAAAGCCCATGCAAAATGCTTGAGGTAAAACCATCATTATATTAATCTCAAATTCTGCAGCCCCTATAGGACAATATCCTACTGGAGTGGTTTCAGTGTGGATAATGGTCAGCTCTGAATTTAATCATTCTTAAACAGATGGTACTGCTGATGCAGAAGGTCATTGACTTGGAAATTCATTTAAACAACCCAAAACAAAAGCAAAGGAATGATGGGCATAGTCCTTTGAATATTCAAAAGAGGTTTGAGGAAGCACAGCAAAAAAGGAAGGCTAGTTTTTCCTTGGATTAGCAATGATAAAATGCATTTCCTTAACAAGAGCTAGAGGGAAACATAATCTATCAAGAGAAATCATGGTCAGATCCATGGACCTCTACAGATGAGGATCTCATCTGAGTATGAGGAACCACGGAGGACACATTATCACCATAATTAATAGTCCCTATGCCATTTTCCACTGCAGGGATGCATTCCACTCCACCATCAACCAAGTGGAGTGCCCTAAGAACCCTAGTTGATGCTGTTCCTGGTTCAGCCCTTAATTTTAGGACTTAGAAGCACAGAGAGCAGGTTCCATCTTCCTCTCTCATGTCTAATTATCTTCCAACTATAGCTCAGCAGACATGAATTCCAGCCCTCTGTGGCTAGCACGGGGCAGATGTCATACTGGAGAAGTTACAAGAATATGACTTTATGATTTCATAAAGTACCTTCACAGGAACTAATTAAGGGGTAACTTCATTAATGGAGAAACCACCAAGTTATGAATGAACTGTCGGTTGCAGCGCTAAGTAACTTGCATCGGGAATTACAGTCATAAATGCTCTGGGTAAAAGCACACTTAATAGGAACCTTTCTCAGGCTGCGCAGTCTCTGTCACAGGAACAATTTAGTGATTCCTTTGTTTGTGCCAACTAGAGAAGGGTCTGGAAGATCTGTGATCCCTATTCAATTTCTGTGGCATGAATTTGCACCCATCTTTGCTACTCATCAACCACATCCCTCCCCTAACTTTTATGCCGTTATGACTACAGAAAAAATGTGATTCAAACATATTTTGAAACAGAAAGTTCTTCCTGAGCCTGTGGAGAGCCCTATAAGATGCTTGTGAATATGAGCTGGCCTATTCATATTAATGAGTAGCTTCATTGGTCTTGTCAGCCATAGAACCGGTAACTTTTCATCAACATACTATAGTTAACTGATTTTTTCATGTGGGCTTTGCTGCAGATACAGAACATTTTCATGTCACTTTGTTTCTATAGTCTACTGAAATCTCTCAGCAGCTCTTTCTATCTCAGAGCTCTTCCTACAAACAGGAAATCTTTGGGATTATGGTGCTCTCTCAGCTTAGTCAGGCAGCTGTCTAACTCACCTCTGGCTCAGCCCCTGGTAGTGGGGCCACACTGAAGTGACACCAGTAATCTGCAACCCATACCAAAGTTCCATCTCCCAGCATCAGCACTGTGCCTCTGTACCTTTAAGCTTGCTTATAAATTGGTATTATCACGTAACAAACTGCCAAACCTTCTATCTATGAAGCATAATCAACAAGTATGTTGTATTTTGTCATCCTCCCCTCATCACTAGAACTACTTGTAAACATCTGAGCAGCTTTAAACAGCTGTACACTAGAGCATATGTATCTGACAAGCTTTCAAAAATGTCCAGCCCCAAACACAGAAATACTTCCCACACAAATAGCCTTCCATAGCTCAGCAGCAGACACAGTTAGAAAACTCTTACAAACAGAAAGAGACATGCATCTCCCTGGAAAGGGCAGCTTTCTATCTGAAATTTAAAGCAGAGTAAAAAAACTTTTTCATCTTCCATTCTTGACTTTCTTTCCCAGATTGCATTTTGTATCTGTCTCTTGTTAAGAATCACATAAAAAAAGAAAAAAAACCACTTACTGCAAATTTTCCTAATTAAGAAACTAGCTATTGGTACAATATATCCCATGTTTTAGTATTCAAGGATCTCCAGAATATGATTAAAGTATTATGGGCTGCTTTTATGAGAAATGAAGTCATGTAAGGAGATTTATACAGGCCACTGCAACCTTCCTATCAACTGTAACTTTGCTTAAG
Source organism: Chaetura pelagica (assembly GCF_000747805.2). NCBI lineage: Eukaryota > Metazoa > Chordata > Aves > Apodiformes > Apodidae > Chaetura > Chaetura pelagica. The sequence goes on from NW_009952707.1 coordinate 589,586, forward strand.
GCTACTGTTTATGTGTTCAGAAAATACTGGAGATATCTAAGGTCTAAGGCACCAGGAAAAAAGGAAAGGGAAACAAGCATCTGTCATGGTACATAGAAAATGAATCCTTCTGGCAGCTCCTGCCCAGTCCTAGATTAATATGGATTTACAATTAACATCATCAGTGAATCAAGCAGCGTGGTAATTGTTTTTGCAGCTATTCCAAAACTTTCTTCAGCACAGACATAACCTAATTCTAACTTAGTGAGACAGAACAGCTTGACACATTTGTTATCTAAAGACCACTTCAGCCAAAGAACATAATGAAAAAGCATGGGAACTTGACTCAGGAGCAAAGGCTCTTCTTTAATATTTGTTCCAAAAATAAAAAAAGCCTCTCTCCCCTACATCTCTCATTATTTCTTATTCTTGAAGCTCTAATATTGCCCCAAGGACTGCTTCAAAAATACATTATTTTTGGTAGGATTGCTTAATACTGCTCAGTCAAGTGGGATTAGAGACTTCTGAGGGAAAGAACATATTTCTTATCCATTTTCTTGACTAATTAGTAAAAATTACTTTGGGAAACCTTAGTTGTAGAAGTATCACTTGCCTCTCCTTCACAGTGGGGACTGATAGCCAGAGCATGCCATAGCTGGATGCCCGAGTGCAGCTGGCAGCCCCACAGCCTGGTGGAGCAAGGAGCTGCACATGCAGCCACTCAGGTCTCATGCCAGGAGCAGACTTGTTATTCCCTCTGACAGGCACACTCTTACTGACTTCACTACAGCATATAAAGGCTGCTACAAAGTATGAGAAAGTGATGCAGTGCTGAAGAGAAGGACCTGGGGTGGTAGTAGATGAGAAGCTGGACATGAGCTGCCAGTGAGCGCTGGAGCCCAGAGGGCCAAACGCACCCTGGGCTGCATCAAAAGAAGTGTGGCCAGCAGGGCCAGGGAGGTGATTCTGCCCCTCTACTCTGGTGAGATCCCACCTGGAATACTGTGTACAGCTCTGAAGTCCTCAGCACAGGAAGGACATGGAGCCATTTGAGAAGGTCTGGAAAAGAGTGACCAAGATGATCAAAGGTCTGGAGCAGCTCTGCTATGAAACAGGCTGAGAGAGTTGGGGCTCTTCAGCCTGGAGAAGAGAAGGCTCCAGGGAGACCTTATAGCACCTTCCAGTACCTGAAGGGGCTACAGGAAAGCTGGGGAGGGCCTTTTCAACAGAGAGTGCAGTGATAGGACAAGGGGTACACACTTTAGTTTTAAGCTGGAAGAGGGGAGATTTAGGTTAGGCATCAGGAAGGAATTCTTCACCATGAGGGTAGTAAAGTGCTGGAATAGGTTGCCCAGAGATGTTGTGGATGCCCCCTCCCCGGAGGTGTTCAAGGCCAGGTTGGATGGGGCTTTAAGCAACCTTGTCTAGTGTGAGGTGCCCCTGCTCATAGCAGGGCAGTTGGATACTGATGATCTTCAAGGTCCTTTCCAATCTTAACCATTCTATGAGTCTATGTAACCCTGTTCTGGAGTCATTCCTCCAACTAGTGTTTAGGGAGAATTGAGTGAATGCTCTGCTTATCCATTAGGCAGCAAACATACCTGTGCCCCAACTGCTGGAAGTCCCAGGAAGATGAGCTGGAGAAGACCAGACATAGTGATGGAATCCATTTTGTTAGCCTTCCTTCTCCATGCTATGGACAGACACAGCTAGTCTTTGCTGAGAATTAATTCAATAAATACTCCTCCAAATGCCTGTAAGTTTCTTTAAGTCAGTGAATTTGTAGAGAAACACATAGTAAACAAACAGAATGTGCCTGAATTGTGCAAACATTGAAATCTTACTTCCATAGCTATGAAGTTTCAGAAGAAAACAAGGACTACCACTATGTGCAGTATTATGTTTTCACTGTGTATTACATCATCAATACACTAAGGTATTGACACTTGAAATGATTTCTAGTAAGGCTGAAACAAAGACAAAATCAAACCCAGGGATCTGAACCTATAGCCCTCAATAAATAAAAAATACAATTGACATGTATACAAAACAATGACTCAGACCTTAAAAATCCCTGATGTTGACCTACATTTGAGATTTTTTTAATTATTTTTTTTTAAACACAAGACTGTATTTAGGGTTCTTTACATGGGTTCAACAATTTGGCGTGGCCATTGCTCTTCCTGGAGTTGATTTGCTGGAGTGTTTTTGTAGTCAGGTACATAAAACTGTCATGGTGCGATGCAGAAAAACAGGTTTTGTGAAAGAGCACGAGACCAAACTGAAATGCACTTCCCAGCAAAGGGAGAAAGGGGTTTTTCTTGTTTCTCAGCACCACTGCCCACTGGCTGAGCTCGGCTGGAATAGCTGCACTACAGCCACCTCAGATGTTTGCCTGAGCCATGAGGCCACAAAAGGTCTCCTGATTCTTTGGAAAACTGTATCTTGAAGCACTTCTCTCTGGCTCTCTGAGCTGTGGCTGTAAAAGCAATGCTCAGAGTTAAGAAGACAACACAGATCCTGCAAGAGGTGTTAATATTTTTTCTGAGAGAAAAACGTGTTCTAGAACAAATAAATCTATGCTTTGGAGTGCATCTTCCACTCTGCAGTTACTGAAGAAAGAAGGATTTCATCCTTTGCCTAAGTGTCCAGTCATTAAGGACACACTGAAAAATGGTCCTTTTTTCTTTTTTAGTGTGTAGGATCATATGCACCAATCCAAGTAACATGTGCCAGAGTGACATGGTGGGAGTTGTCATTTCTTCATGCCCAACCAGCACATTTCACTTGCTGTCATAAGTCAATAGATGAAAAGGAACAATAAAATTAGACAAGAACAAAAAGAACCCAACAACGTAATTCTTAAAGCACAGCCAGAACTTCCACTTAAGAAAGAAGCAGTTGGATCTATTCCAGCAGGTAATAGAATCAGCTTTTCTGTGACAAAATGGGACCTGATCATACGATTTTATTGCTTGCTTGTCTTTTCTGAAGAAGCTCTCTCCCCAAAATCAGTTTCTGAGCTTGACAATATTAATAATATTTATTCTGCTTGACAACATTTCAGGACTTCTGCAAAGACCCCTCAAGTAGTAGAATATGTGTTGTCATGTCCACCACTGTGAACATGACTCTTCATCAGCTATAGGGACTGATTTACTACAGCTGTAACCATGAGGCTTCTGAAAAGCACAATGGGACCTCTGGGACTCTGCAAGCCTCTTTGACACCTCAAAAGAGGCATTCTTATGTTCAGACTTCTCTCCTAGGACTAAAACCACCACATCAGACAAAAAGGAGCCTGTGACAGCTTCAGAGCAATTCTGAACAGAAGTGCTGGCTCTGGGAAGATGAGGGTGGGAACCACAGAGAAGAAGGGGCCAGGAGTTACTCCCTATCATCAGCAGCGCACAGCAGTGACATCTGCAGAGCAAGCAGGGGATGGAGTGCTGGGCATGGATGCTGTACATATCCCACAAGCTCAAGAGAGGAGCCACTTCACCTGAATCTTGCCTCACCAGTACTTTGGAACAGTGTGAGTAGAGAAAGACTGATCCTATGGGAGAGGTGGCTTTAGGGATCTTTCTGGGCAGGCCTTCAAAGCCCATTTCTTAGTCATATTTCCATAAGTGTCTGTGAAGACTACAGTGAATAGTCACTTTGATCGTTCCACAAGTCAACACAACAGATCCCAGAGAAAAGGGACTCAGTTTCAGATTCTTTTTGGAGCTCACAGCTGTTATATTCCTCAGTCTGGCAACTCTTCTGCTTCTGGTGGGTACAGCAGCTACCCACCTGTAGTTTGCTTGGCCCAGCATCCCCAGCTGAGCATGCTGGGGATGAGGAAACAGGATCTTAAAGACTGCAGAAGTCTGCGAGGAAAAGGCATGTGTGCAGTCCACCATCCGTGCTAGTTCCAAGTCTGAAGGATTCCAATGCAGCATTTTGCCTTCACCCAAAATATCACAGCTAGTCTGAAGAGGCTGCTGTGTAAACCCTTTGGTAATACATCTGCACAGAGCAAAGGAACATCCATCAGGGACAATATTAGAAACACCACATCATAGGACTATCCTTGGAAGAGAAAGCACCAGTGGAAATGTGGTGTGTTTTGCTCTGTTTAATTGCACACTCACCATGGATCATGTGAATGGCTCTGAGTTTACTGCTATGGCAGCACAACTGGCATCTCTGAAGCTTGCTGCTGAACTCCTCTGTATCAAGGAAGAAAATAGCCCCTTTTCTTGACAGATACCCTGCTGATATGAGGCTGCTGTGGTGCAGCCTGTGCTGCCTGGTGGGCTGTTAGCAGCCACTGGCCCTCCATGTGTCTGTTAGCCAGACTAACATTTGGGAGGGTGATGAAAGGGCAAGGTTTTTGCTGAACTTCCTGTGAAACTCATGAGGAGTTACATGTTAGTGAGTGTTGATATTCATAGGGTTTGACCTCCAAAGAATCGACAATCTAGAGGGCTTTGCAGGAACAAGAGCCTAGTTCTTCACAATATTTGGGCACCTAAATCCTGTCTGTGTTAGCAGGTACGAGGCCTCTGAGGATGTAGGAGAGCAGTTCAGATCTGTTTAGACCAGTACCCAGCACAGTCCTAGTGCTTCAAGCTCCTGGTTGACTATGCCTTAGGAGAAGACAGTAAGGAATGATTGACATTGGCAGTGATGTGGACATATCTGACAAGTCCAAGTAAATTGGCCATGTCATGGTGGAAACAGGGTGGCAGAGTAAGGAAAGGAAATGGTCTTATCTCCAGAGACATGGTCCAATGCCTAAACTACAGTACTGTAACTTCATTTCAGAAGTCACAAGCAGTCCTAACTGAAGAACTAAGCAATCAAACTCTTCTCAAAATATTTCAATGACAATAATGCAATTTGCTGGTTCATTGCTGCAACCAGAAACAGATCTAAGTAAGAATAGTAAGATGATGAACTAATGGTATAAAAACAAGGTTACAACAGTAATTAAACACAGAACTCTCTACTTAGCAATGTAGGTTTGGTTACTTATCTCCCTGGGTTAATGTTTTGGCTAGGAGGGACTTAAAGCTTTAGTATTTTGAATTTGCTTTTGTTTTGTCATGGAATGTATGTGAAAGTTCTGTAGGTGGTATCTATAAAAAAAAAATCCAGTCTGAAGCACATGATTAACATAGGATGAACACTGTATGTTGATATGCATTTGATATGCATCAAAGATATTCCTTAAACCAAGACAATGGAATACCCACACATTCTCTATGTAGCCACTGGGAAGCAGGTCCTGGGGAGTCAGGCAGAACATCCCAGGCTACTTTATGGCAAAACAGTTAATCCACATCATATCAAACTTCCAGGATTTAGGAAAAAGCAGTTCTACCATGCTGTATTCTAATTTACAGTCAGGCCTCAAACGGTCCCCACAAATGCCAACTCACCAGCAGCCTCATTCAGATACCCCATCTGTCCCAATGTGTATCACATTTCTTCAGATCTTTAGGTACATTAAAAAATATATGTTTTTTTGCTGCCTCCCTTCCCTCTCAGCCTCCTCCTCCAACATCACCTCCTTTAGGATGTAATACCCCCAGATAGCCTCGGGGCAGCTTATACAAAGGAGTCTCATTTTGGCTGCTGTTCTGACTCACAAGAGAAAACAGTCTCTCCCCTCCTCACACAGTCCTGTGCACTCTTAATTTTGCAACTTAAAAGCCCAGACCCAAATCCAACCCTAAAGTCCCTAAACGTAACTCTACAGAAGTCAACAAAATGACTCCAAGAATTGTTTTGTCTCTTGGTTATAACACCAGAAAAGCACCTCATCCAGTATAAAAATAGAAACTTAGTATACACTTCAGTGTGTCAGACAGCCCCGTCATCACATTACTATATTTGCTTTTGATTAGGCTTATTTTCCATATCTGTGTTAATTCTAAATCTGGATATTGCTTTTGTGACACAGAGAAAGAAAATCAGTTTTACTGCTTGAGACAGGGACTGCTGATGCAGCGGAGTTTCAGCATATGTTAATAGCATGACTGTGCTCATTGGAAGATACTAAAATCTTTATTAAAATTTTCATATTTAAAGATATCCTCTGCTAAAATACATGTAACTACCATGTACCATTGCCATCTAGTGGAAAGGTAAGTAAGAACACAGGTTTCCTTTGCTTTAAGAGCTATCCATGATGATTGCTGATGATTATTTTAGCTAATATGAAAAACTTCTAGAAGGCACACAGGGAAGTCCACACATCCCCCAATGCCTGCCCCACTCTCAGAGAAATAGTTTCCTGTTTAATTTATCCTTTGGCATGGTAAAGAGAAGTGTTTAATTGCTGTTAGTAATCTTACTGATGAAGAGTTTTTCTTCTGAAATGGAGGAAACTTAGCTTGTTTCCTTATCTTTGATTAAATATAACATTAATTGAAATACAGCATGTCAATGAATATGGGTGGTCAATAAGGATGTATTTCAGAGACAACTGCTGTGAAAGGGGAGGTGGTGCTACAGCAGAAATAGAAATAATGCTGTAGCAATGCAACTTCTCCTTGCCTTGTCTAAAAGAATGAAATTGACACAGCTTTTTGCAATTAAAAGCATACGCAAGATTCAAGCAGGCTGGCAGATTCAGCATTAAATTGAGGAGCTTCTACACCAAAACTCTGGTCAGACTAAGAGACTTGTATCTTGTAGCCATTTGTTTAATTAGTTTACATCTGCTGTAACATTCAAAGAAGTCAGCAGAGCTCAAGTGTTTGACAGCTGCTCTTAAAAAACCCAAGAAGGATGCACTTTGCCCATCCTCCTCACAGACTTCAGATAAAGATGAGAAATGTTACAGAGATCCACTGAAAAGCCTCAAAGGCAAAATACACGATACCTAGTTTTACTAGATTCTTGATCATTTACAGTTCACCCTAAAACTCCCACACATTTGTTTCTTAATGTCCCTCATGCTCCGTTAAACCTCACTGCAGCAATGTTCCCATAGGAATGTGGCCACTTGCCAGACTCTCTCATGAACATTTCATTAATCTTCTTGGCTCTCATACAGACTACAAAACATTATTTGTTAGCAATTTAACTGTTTTGCTCCCAAATGTGCCAGAAATGTGATCTTTGCTATGCTTTCATTCAAGAAAACACAAGGATAATTATATAGCAAATGAAATGAGATTTTCTATGTTTAGCAAGATACAGTGCCAAGAAAGGTAAATTGATTATATCTTGTTTCTGGAATTAATTCTCCTGCTATCCTAAACACCCAAATCATTCTCAAATGTTCAGATCTTACTTATACCTAGCAAAATACATATTTAGATACATTTTTATTTCAGTACATTACACAATGATCTCTGACTTCTTTATTAATTCACACCACACCATATAATCTACCTACTTCAGAGGGTAACTTAACAGCAAATATTGACTATTTCTCTCTTCTGGAAGTCTGGCCATGTCCAATGATGCTGAGAAAAGACTACCATTGGCTTTGCAATAAATATGAGGAGATTGTTAGCATGCAAAGTTTTGAGAGGAGGAAAATGATTTAGTGAAAAGCAACTTCATCATCTGCAGAGCAGGGAGGACTTAATTCTAGATATACAGAAACACAACTTGTATTTCATAAAACAGGAAGCTTCAGCATGGCCTCGGTGGGTAAAGCCACCCTTAGGTGCATACAACACTAATGGCATTAGCAGCAGAAGCAGATTTTATCACTTAATTTTATGTGGGCTTAAAAACCCAACAACATAGACATGCAGGTGCAACTCAACTTCACGTGAAGTGTAATCTCTTCATTTTCTAACTTGGCATTATTCCAAGTAATAACCTTCATAGGTGTCAACTCCATGGGGTTTTTTTGGCACTAATCCATAAGAAGTTCAGTTACTTCCTCAAAGCCCATTTTCATTTTGCAACAATGTGACTGTTTTCAACAATTTGCTTCCATGGTACTTTAATGCAAAGTGGTTTGAATCTGCAACTGAGGGGTGAAAGGAAGAATACGGAGTGAATGAAGACTGGAGTCATTAAAAAATACAGGATCAGAGAATCAAAGGGAGGGGAAAGAAAAATAGCATATTTAGAGGCCTTTCTGTTTTCCAACTTCTGTATGTGCACACAAGAAACCAAAATCCTTGGGAAGCATCCAAACTCAGGCACTTTTGAGGTTTTCCCAGCACTTTTCTGGCTTAATATTGTTCTGCAATGTAATGGGCAGAGACAGGCAGCCATACTGTGTATCGTGCAGTCACTAAATTGCAGTCTGTGTGAACATATACATATTTGACCAGCCATGAATGAAGCAAAGACCACAGCCTGCTGGATCAGAATTTGGATTTTTTTTTTTTTTCTTAGAATAATCCTTAGGGGAGAAGAATGAGGTCTTGCAAATTATGTTGCAGAATGTGCTGGATTATGGCAAAAAAACAACTGATACATGCTCTTTCAACCCCACCTTTTAAAGTTATAGCAGGGAGATGAACAGGAAAGTGTTACAAGTGTGTCTATAGAACATGAGAGGTTGATGATAGAAATAAGAAGCTCTATCAGTTGTTGTGTGCAGCAAGATAAAGGGTCAAATGGTGCTTGGAGAGAAGCAACAGGGATGACATAGTGCTTAAGACCGATCGGAAAAAAACCCAAAGGTTTTTGGTGAGACAATAGCATGATAAGCTCCATGATTTTTATTGTTTGGATGTTGGGTTGATAACCACCTTAACTAGGAAGAAAGGACACCTAGATGAAGGGGGCTTTGAGAGCTGAGCATTTTTGAATGGTTAAAGCAGGTAGGGAAAATCTGGTAGAAAGGGTCATACAAGATTTCAGTAGAGTCAATCAAGGAGGAAATAACCAATGGAGGATGAAAAGCACCCAGGAAAGTATCTGTTGCTCTTAGATGGTGATAGCAGAGATGATGGAACTCTTTTAGCATGGGACCAAGAGTACCCACCTGCAGTGTTGCAAGAGTTAAAACCAATCCAGAGACAAGCACAGATGTAATTTGCCAACTGGAATGAACATTCCCAACTTAGCTTTCAACTGGTGGCAAAGCCTAGTTCTAGTGGTGAGATGCCAAATATTAATTCAGGCAAAGCTAGTCTGATATATACTCTTGGAAGCTGTATGACTAGAAGGAGTCAATAGAGTATAACTGACCTAATTTCTTATTTTTATTTCACAACTAAAAGCAACTCAAGGGAACCCTGAGCACAGAGACTTGCTCAACCCACACCACAATTGGACAGGCTGACTGAACTAGCTGGTTGGCTAAAACTGTATTCTGATTAAATTTTTAGACCTTTTTTCCAAATGGCAAGGCTCTCCTCCCTGTAATTCCTGAGAGCCTCACCCGAGAATTACAGTGTGAAGGCAGAGTGCAGAGTGTCAGACAGCCTCTGTTGTTTCCCCCAACAAGTTATAAATAAATATAGGATAGTTACAGCGCTCTGTACTAGAGAAAGCCAAGATCAAGGCCAAGTGTCACAGTCCTCCCTGAAAATAATTGCAGCATGCAATATAATCTTACATACTCTAGCAATATGCAGTCTAAATAGAAACGAACAGGATAGCACTGGATTGTGGGAGGTGGATTTGTACCAGACCCTGGGAATTTTATGTTAATTAAGAAATGCTGATTAATAGAGAACTGTAAGTTTTAATAAGCCAGTAATAAAAGAGAAATTGAATTTAAATAACAGGTGTGTCTTGATTGCCAGGTACAAATCTTCTGATTTTTAATCAAGGGAATTCACCTAGTGGAAAATTTTGCCTGACTTAAGACAGCAGAAGTTTTCTGTTGGTGTTACTCACTGTGGTGTAACTCCCTGTCCCAGAGCTCTGCCTGAGTAACTGTTTACTGCATGAGGTTGTGTCATACTAGAGGAGAGAACAGAGGATCACAAGACTTCTGGGGTTAAAATGTTATGGTACATACAAAAGACTCATCAACAGAAGATACTTTGGCTTATTTACTGAAAGTGCTCAGGAGGCCAGTTACAGATCTGCTAGAAATGAGATTACTAAAGGTGCTGGAACTGTGGCTGCCCCAGCAAGATGCATCCTCTTCCCTTACACCAGGGTACAACTGCTTCTTCCCTCCTTCTAGATGTACAACTACATCTAACCTCCTTAAGCAGTAAGTGATGGAGAGCCCTGGATCGTTTCTGTTACTGAGCACACATAGTAATGGGGACATCCTGAGTTTTGATAAAGGTTTCCTTGTACACATATCCCAAAAGGAGGCAGAGTTGACTCAGACAACTTGCCCATCTTCACATCATGCTGTACACCCTGCTTGATCATACAATAGCTTGGAGATTATATTAAAGGAGCTCTGTTCAATGGAGGGATGTTACTGTAAGCATAAACCAGGAATCCAGTTTTAGTAATCCAACCTCAAACAATCTGGGCATAGAAAATCTACTGTGGCTAATGTAAAATGAAAAGCAAGGTCTAGTTATCAGCAGTGGAATTTTAGAAATTAACACTCGAAACTTCCAACTGAGGAATATGCATGTTCCTGAAAAGCAGTGTAACTGTTCAAAACAGCAGCAGATAAATCTGTGCCCTAAATCTGCTTCCTATCAACCTGGTAACTTTCCACAGTGATTGGGAAGCACATATTGCAGAAAATTCATTGCTAGACTATCTTTCTTGCTTGAGAGGATGATGCCTCTCCAAGTCAGAAAACTCTCTGAATCTGTACATGGAGCTCTGGCTAAATGAAGCAGAGTCTGCTACGTGCCTCTAATTTCTTTGCTTTGATGGAAGCCCTAATGTCACTACTTAGGCAATGAGGTGAGTTAGGGCCTTATCAAGACTAACTGGCAGCAGGCAGAGTTAAAGGCAGATCTCGATTAAGGGCTCTAAGCAACTCGATTTAAACTGTGGGACTGCAGAGTCTGGGAAGTAGGGGTCCACATGCAAGTTTTCATTTCAGAGCCCCTTACACTGAGCCCCTTTTAAAACCTGACCTTTTTCCTCCAGCTCTCCTTTTCCTGCTACAAGTAAACTCATGGAACCTGCCAAAGTAGAAAACTAACTTATTAGTCACAGGACAGTTGGTGGCACACAGAGCATACTCCTGATTAATTTATCAGTCTAGGTTATTTTATGGCCAGCTGGCCCACCCTCATTGTGTTACACAAGCATGTTGCAAACTACAAAATGTTCACACGAAGATACATTTCTCTCTCTTCCCTTCACCCTCTGCTTTTCTTCTGTGCTTTTTTTGCTAGAGATAGTGGTGCTGTGGGAAGGCTCCACCAAGCATCTGTATGCCTGCTTCTCATTTGCATTAAGAGTCCCCAAGGTGCCATGAAGAAAGTTAAATAAGATTCAGGCCTTGATTTCTGTGAGGGTCACAGAGGGATGGATTTGTTTTTGTGGGGTTTTTTTAATTCATTAAATACAATTAATACTGCTTCTGTTTTGACAGCCTACACTCAGTAGTGGCTCAGATTACCCTCTCTGCAATTTATATTTCAGGAATTTATTTTGATATTGCTTTATTAAGAGAGGGCGCAGTGACCCAATTAGAAATACTGATAGAGATCCTAACCAATTCAATCTTTCCGTTCTATCTTTAAGAAGAACCAAAAAAATGTAAGTCCCCAGATAGCAAAATGATGAAAATCACAAAGGGAACTGTCCCTGAAGACTGTACTTCTATCAAAATTGTAACCACTACAAACTTGTTTTCCACTCATCTGAATCAAGACTGAAACTAATTTCACAATGTGTTAGAACTGTGTATTTCTTTTTTTGTTCTCTTACAGTTTGCAGGGCAAACAAACAGAATTAATTACAATACTTCAACAGCCTGTTAAATGTTGCTTACTTTTTAAGCTAGTGCATTCATGAAAAACTTTTTTTGTAGCATTATCTCATAAATATACACATGCAAGTTTAGCACAAACCATAAAAATGTATTGTAGACTTCAGCTAATCGAGTATCTTTTATTTGTGAGGAGGATTTGGGTGGAGGCCAAGTTAATTAAATCCAGAATAGAAATGTGCTCTATTCATATGACTCATATACCTCTGACTCACAATAGTCTGCAGCTAATGGGTTAATTTGTCCCAATAACACAGAAAAACTGAAGCTAGAGGTTATGACACTGTTCGAACTGAGTGCTGGTTTCAGACTGTAGATGTGCAAGGGTTTTATGCAATTAAGAATAGATATGCTTTAATGATGTCCTTCTGTCTAGCCAAGTTACAAACAGTTCAGAAAGATCTGAAGGTATAGAAGGCTTACAAACCCAGGACTGACACTTTCAACACTCTATTACTGTAACAAGATGCACATGAAAGTGTTCCAGCTATTGCCATACAGAGGAATCTAAATTACATGCATGTAACTTGTAAGGCTGGCAACCTCTTAGACGATGACCCTGCACCCTTTACTGGGAAAAGTTTCACCCCAAGCAACCTAACAAACCCACACACTTACCTCAGTGGCCTGATGCTGAGCACCTCCATCTTTACCACAAGAAGTGTGATAACCTTTTAAGCCAGCAGCCTTTGTAACTCCTCTGGTCTCTTCTCCCCAGGGGACTGGCATTCCAAACAAGCCCCTTTGGTAACTTTCTAGCTCATTGTTTTACACTACGATCCAAAGGCACAGATAGGGTACAGGAAGGGGAACCTGGCTCCTAATCCTTACCTATCATGATCTTCTGTGTAAAGTTAGAGAAGCTGACTTAGAGCTTTCCTCCTGCGACATTCCTGCAAGACTGTGAGCCTTTCAAGACAAGGACTGCATCATAGTATGCATTCATGGAACTGATGGTGCAACAAATCCTGCAGGCATAGATATAAACCAAACAGCAATAGTAAGCACACCTGAGTTACATCTGCCCAGAACTTAGTGGCAAGGTTGCAAGCAGACAGCAGCATTCTGCTACTCTACAGTTGATTTAGTTATCTGATCTCCAAGGGCCTCACAACCGAAGACATAAATTACCCTGGTTTTTCAATCCTCATGCAGGTGAAACGCTTAATGAATACAAGAGTGGACAAGAAGCATGTATCTTTTATGAGCTCATTTAGAAAGAGGCTATAAAGGAACCTTTGAGGAAAACAGGCCTTGAAATTCATGATTTTGTGGGTGTAACTATATAGGATTGTGCTAGGATGTGAAGACAATACAATGCAGGCCTCAGTGTAAATGTGACTGAGGCTTCCCACTGTGATACCAATATTTATCCATCTCAGGTAAAACAGACTCAAAGAACCACAAGGACTTTTCTCACATAGTTACTTCAGTATTTTGCTGAATCAAGGCTACAGTCCTCAGAGCCTTGTAAGTTTCAGACTGTATGTGGGAATATATGTATATACTCCCTTCCTTAACCTAAGTATTGCCATCCAAAAAAAAAAAAAAAAGGAAAATTACATTAGAAAGGAAAAAAAATAAATAGTTCTGCTCACAGCAATTTCCCCACACACCCCTGCACGCCTGCATGTAATTTAATAGCCCTCATCTGTTCATCTAATATAAGAGTTATAAATTTGGCATGTGATCCAATGGACTAATCATTCAGAGACATGACTAGAGTCAGCACCACTCATTCCTCCCAGCATCAAAAAACCTAAGCAGTGGATGCTGCTGATTAGACACAGCTGAAGACTTCAGGGCCTCAACATGCTAGTTTAGTATTAATTTTCACCTAACTGGAACACTGCAAACATCCGGGAGAGGAAGAAATAGCTAAAGCATGGGTTCAGGCTTATTTCCAAAAAGGTAGAGCTGAACTAAGTAGGAAACAGTCTGTGCAGTCTGCCACAGCATGGAGATCTCAGAAGGGAAGCAGAAGATGCTCCTCCTGTTTTCCCTTCCCAGTCCATGTGAAAGGGCATAGCTCCAGGCAGATTTTCTGCTCTTCACAAAGAATATAGGCACCAGGCTTGTAATCCTTGGAAAATCTGTTTGAGCACCACCTCTCCCTGAAGCCATCGAAATTTCGCCCTCAATTTTCATTTGGAAAATCCCTAACATTTTATGCCTGCACATGTTTGAAGCTGACCCAGTCTCAATGGGACTGAGTAGTTCTAGTTTTAGTCTGGCTGGGCTCCAAAAGTGAGATGTAGCACTCAGTCCAGTTCTTGTGCTTGGAGAAAGGCCAAGAAACCTCACCAGGCTTTACAGGACAAATGCAGTTGTGTCTGTCATTTTCCTATAACACAGTTTGTTGACAATGTGGTACTCACCTTCCACGTGAGCTCACCTAATTGCTAGAGAACAAACAGGTGGGAAGCAGAGGATGAAGCTATTCTTTCTTTGCCTGAGGAAAAGCAAACCTAATTCAGGCTGCAAGGGTAGGAATACCTTCTCTTGGAGCTGTTTTGACAACAGAGTCCTGGAAGAGAGGAGTGAGAGTGACCAAAGCTCTGCAGGAACTTTGCATCGAATGTGAGGTGATGTTAGTCCTGGTTCCTCTTAAAAAACATGTGTTTTGGTATTTTAGCACCCTCTGACTGACTAAAATACAGAAGCAGGCCTTACAGGTGGCCCAGATGACAGGTTCTTCCCACAAATCCTTATCTACCTTTTCAACAACCTAACTACCAGTTATGCTTCCTTTTCTGCTCTCTTT
>NW_009952707.1:604830-613889 GCF_000747805.2 Chaetura pelagica
TCCCTCTGACAGTTTATACACAGAATTGAAACTTCAGATTATGAGTCAACAATGCCCCTCCAACAACACTAAAAAAAGCCTAACACCTTAAATTCATTTTGCAGGTTACAGAACTCTTCTAAGAAGGAGGAAAAATAACTCCAACAGCTGCAGAAGGGCATTAAACCCAGATATTCCTGAGTGAATAGTGATGAAGAAACTAAGCTAGCCAGACCATGACCTTTTTGTTGTACTGCAATGTTTGAAGAAGAGCAAGTCTACTTGCTTTTCAGAACAAAATACATAAAATTCAGGACAAAAAGTTGTAAATGCATATGTTGGAGCTTAAGATCATAGATACAGACAAAGATACTACTTTCCAGCTCTGAGTAATAGGGCTGGGATTGAAAAATGGCATTAAAACTCACCCTGTCCTTAGTGTTCCCTGTTGATTAGGTGGTTCTGCTTGGTGGTTTCAGTTTTACAAGCAGACCTAAATATCAAACACCTGCTTCTGGATTCATCCCAGTAATTCAGTGGCTAAAACTGTTGATGTGTAGTACTTCAGATGCCTATACTTTTGACTGGTTCCAAGTTCTGCATTGAAGCTCCTGCATTAAAGGTTCACAACAAAAACAAGTTTATAAAAAATAAAACTCAGAATCTCCTTAAATTATTTATTTCTGAAATGGACAACTTAATTTCAATTATTTTATCATTTCACTAAAATTTTGTTCCATTTCAAAATGACAAAACTACTTTGCAGAAAATCACATTATACCCAGCTGCAACATCACCATTAAAGTGTTCAGCACAGCAATATTAAAGCAAAGGCATACTTTGCTATTTTGAATCAAATATGGCATTTTCCTGATCTGCTGCCGTTAATAATTTCAAGCATATGTTTACATGGCTGTTTTTGCCAACCCACTTTCAGCTGTCACCAGCCCCCACAGAAAATAATAATAAACACTGAGTACACCCACAAAGTGGTAACTGAGAATGGGTTAGATGCATAGAGAGCTCTGGAAGCTCTGAGAACATAAACCATGCAGCCTTCCTAATTTTTTGTAACGTGTTCAGACTTTGACCCAACAATAACATACAGTGTTGATTTTCAGGTGCATATTTTATTGTGGATCATAATAAAGGCTTCAGAAAAAGAACAGGAAAAAGTCAGCAATAGAGTGTCTCTTACAGATTACATAAAATACATTCTGTGAAAGCTAACTCTGCAGCTGAGGGCAATGCAGTTTAAATTAAACTAATCATTATTTTCAGATACACATTTTAAGAAGTAAATTTTGCAAATATTATTTATCAATTAGTCTGATATTCAAATTTAAAACCAAATATTTTAATGACATGAACATTGTCACAGAGGATGTCGTATTAAACCATTAGAAAAGAAAAAGTCATTACTGCAAAAAGAAATAGTCACACAGAAAATATTGTAAAAAAATATAAAGTTAGCCCTAGTAAACGTTAAATTACTCAAAACCTCTTTGGAATAATCTGTGGATACTGAGGTATGAATAATTTTGGAATTTTGGTACTGCTGTCTCCATTTCCCATGTGATACATTGAAACAAAATATCTTACTTTAAAATAATTTTAACTTTTCTACAAATTATTTCTTCAGCCTTTAAATGTACTTTAACTGTAAAGACAAAACCTACTAATTCTTACAGTAAAATGACAGAAGTCTATTAAGTTAACAGTGTAGAAAATGTTGCAAGGTATCTTCAAGGCACTATTACTTCTTTGGGTGCTTGACACACACACAGGCCATTCACGAGGGCTGTTTTGACAGGATGACAAGAATAACAAAAGCTAGACCTACAGCTAGTATCTAGTACATTAAATATCATATATATATTTCTCTAATGAAATAAAACCCATTACTTTTAAAATCCATTCTACTTTGCAACACTGTGGCTTGCAGCAAGGTGTCTGGTAAATTAATCTGAAACATGAATTTAAAAATATACTTTGCGAAAATAAGAACAGAGGTCAACCAAGTAGCATTTACCTCAATCAATAGAATCTGCCAGAATGTAAACCATTCCCAAGTACTGTAACTCTCTGTAAAACAGCAAGGACCAAATGCTCTGTTGATTTAATGCCACTGGTTTACACAGAGATATGCCAATCAGCAACCTGGTTCACAGTCAGTCAAGTAGATTAGGATCTTATCCAGCACTTACTGGTCCACTTGAATTCCTGAACTATGTAGCTGCAAGGGTTGCTGCCCCCCTATAATAAGAAGATAGCTACTGACTAAGAGTAGTAAAGAGCTATTTGTCCTGCAGTCAGTTCATTTAATAAGAATCTTGGTGCACCTGTACTCCACTGGAAATATACAACAATCAAATTCTGAACTTCATGCATGTGTCTCAGTAAAATTACGCAAAGACTCCAATATCTATTTTTCCAGGGCCTGTTCGTTATGTAAACTTAATGTCAGCCAGCAGGAAACACACAGGAAAGGAGCTGACCTCAAGATACTGGGATTTTAGATCGTTATTTTGATAACTTCTTGACATAGTATTAAGAATCTGTAGCTCCTCTTTGAAAAAAATAAGTTTTGTGTAATTGACAGAGCATGCCAGGATCCATCAACAGGGAAAGGATGCTTATCTCCAGCCACAAAACAAATCTGGATACCATATTGCTGGATGCAATGAATGTATTACAAGTCACAGAAGCACAAAAAACTCTGTTCTTTTGGCAGTTTGATAATGACCCAGCAGCAGAAAACTTTACTGTTTGTCTGTTACTCAAGTTGGCTAATAATCTGCCAGTTGTTGGCCTCAGCTACCTGTGGGCCTTTGTGTGACACAGCACAACAGCCAAACACATCGGTCTGGTGGATGAGATTCAAATACCACCATGAAATCTTAAGGCAGTGGCTGTGACCCATACTACCTGGCTTTAGAAACCCAGCAAAAGGGCTGAGATAGCAGCCTTGAGATCCAAGGCTCCTTCTGGGACTAGCAGTGAAACTGGCCTCTCCAGGTGACTGTTACCTTACGTGGGGTCAACCCTTTAATTTGGGTCTACATAATCATTTAAAATAATTATAAATAAATCCAGGATTGACCTAAAACTTAAACAACTTCTATCATATTATCAACAGTGAGGAAAAATCTGCCTTCAGCTCTACATTAGCATACACTGCTGTGTACCACAAACAAAAGCATCCCAGGTGTCAGCAGAATTTGGCCCAGCTAGCCTAACAGCTCAGTTCCCTGAAGGAAGGTGCAGGCCTACACTGAATGCTGAAGAGCAAACTGTCTGGAGTATTATTCTATATTTCTATAATATTCTGTATCAAAGCAATAAATATTAGATATAATCTGTATATTAGATTTCATATTTATCTGATAGCTATTTAAATCTACATTGTTGAAAATACAAGCAGTGACCCACTCTTACGTGGCAGCATATACTATTTGTGTGAATGTGTTAAAACTATCACATGGGTCTATATTTACATAGGACACTATTGTTTATATAGCAGATTTTAATTTACATAAACTCTTACTATAGGATAGATCATTGTGTAAAGGTTGGATAGTTAAGTGTTTCTATGGTTCTGCATAATTGCATTTCAGCACGAGGATTTCATCATTCTGTCTCAGTTTTATGTTTTTTAAGGATGGAAAATGCAGTTTGACAGACTTCAAAATCTCCAATAATGTTATACCAATATAACACAGAATACTTATTTTCAAATCCAGCCAAAAAGCAGTTTCACTGTTCCTAATTTTTTCCTTTACATATATAAACTTCGTCTTTAAAGAAAGCGCACTCCTGAAATCAAGGGCAATCAAAATGTTTTGGCAGTGCTGAGATGTAAAAGAGTATTTCAGCTGAGCACGATCTGCAGAAAAAACATTGTACATTTTTAAATTAACAATTACAATTACTCCAGTCTAGGTGTGCAAATGAAAAAATTACATGTGAAACATTAAAATAAGCTGAAATTACTGCTGGTATATACATGAGAAGTTCTTTCTCAGTTTGCTCAAAAACCACTTTGTTAATTCCTATCATTTAGCTTCTCAAATAATAAAGACACAATGAAAATTGTTTGTTTTCAACAAGGTAAAAATGTCCAGTTATTTACCTGTGTAAAAATAAATATTTTTTATTTCCTGCATCTCTAATTTCAGAAATTCAGATAAAAATATAGAAATAAAATATTTTAATAAAGATATTTAGAATACTTGTAATAATCAGATAACAATGTCTGATTCCAGAGAATGTCCAGGTATTGTCTTTTGAATGAAATATTTACTTTTCTTTGCAAAAATTGGTATTTACTTCTCAGAATAATAATTTCTGTGGTCCCCAGCAGAAGTCAGAATCACTTTGTTATTTAACTTCAGTTAGTGTTCATCGAAGACAGAACATAATTGTTTCTCTTTCCTTTATGTCAATGCTGCACCAGAAAACTCTGTATTAAAAAAAGTTCTGGAAAATTGAAAAATATGTAATGCTTTATACACTAAGTAACATACAGATGTTATTGACTGCTCTTGCCAGCACTGCATTTCTTCAGATGGACAGACTCAGGAGCTGACAGATTGCTTTCCCTTTCACCTATACCAGTTCTGCCATAATTGGATGAGTATTAACACTTCTCCTTCCTTCACTAAACAGCTTGAAGATTTCTAAACACTCATACAGTAATTTCAGCCTCAGGATTTTCTTCCTTACTGTGTAATCCAGGATTCCCAAAATCTGCTGTTGCATTGGAACACTTTTTTTAGAAAGTTATCTAAGACTAATAACAAGCCTGCTAGCAAACGATTACTTTACCCTTCAACTTATGCCAGTGCAGTTTTTGGTAATAAAGTCTCCTGTCAGGCAGTTTATATCAGCTTCTTTATGGAAACAACTGGTGCTTGATATCAAGTCTAAGAGAAGAATCAACTCCCATTTGTCTTTTGTGTCTTTGTTAAAGCTAAAACCAAACAGAAAACAGCTTATACTTGGTTATGGTTAGAAACAAGTACTCTTTATAG
Organism: Chaetura pelagica; assembly: GCF_000747805.2. Lineage (NCBI taxonomy): Eukaryota > Metazoa > Chordata > Aves > Apodiformes > Apodidae > Chaetura > Chaetura pelagica. Next base: position 609,843 of record NW_009952707.1, read on the forward strand.
TCTCCTAAAATGATCAAAGAACCTTACACTGTAAGGGAGTCTTTACAGACCTAAAAGTAGTGCTTTTGTAACTGAAAGGCTACAGGAATGATCTGGAAAATATATATATATAATTCTTAAAAAAAATTATTTTTTTTTTGCTCTGTGTGTGTGTTGGACATTATGCAGTAAAATACAGTAATCTTAAAATCAACCAAAGGAACAAATTCTAAATCCTATTTATCAATAAATCCATACTTGCAACCTGATAATCCTGTGTTTAAACTATTAAAAGAAACACAAGCTGTTCTTTTACTTTCTAATACTACGTAATACAAATACTACAGGGAAACTGTATTATACAGGTGTGTTTTCCTGAAATGTGTACTTTGAAAAAAGATCTCTTCCTTGAACAAAACCAAGTCACAGGCTGCAAAGCGTATTTATATGGAATGCTCAATAACACATATTTAAACCAGAGTATCATATCATAATAAAAAGTCTGAAGGAATGAGTAACTACTTCAGTTTGTACCCATAAAATTCAAGCCGAACTTCCCTGGAAATACAAATGAATCAGCTTAAGTGCCTGAGAAAGTCTCTTCTTTTTAGCTGTGAAGTGAACAAGAGTATTTAACTGTTTCTCCCCATGCACATTTCTCATCATTAGAATGCAACCATATTATCATGGATGGAAAATCCCTAGATTAAAAAAGATTATCTGTAAAAAATATTAAAATAGATACTCAGTGCTGAATCTTCCTATGATTGGCTTCAAAGGCTGACTTAAATTAAAGTTACTAAATCTTTTTTCTTTCTTGCTTCACCTGCTACAAAACAGTGTGAAGACAGTTACTGAGACATTAATTCTCCCACAATATACCCAAATACTTTTGTCCAACCCTTTTTCTTCATAATTTATGTTTTAAATCTACTATGAAAAAAAACTTATAAAGTTTTCAGATAAATTGTTTAGCTTCTTTTAGAATAGAGATGCAGAGGAATACTGATGAAAAATACGTTAGGTATGATGTTTTCTTTGTTAACACTCCTTTAGGTCCCAAACTGATTCTTCACTCCACATTCCTGTATTTGGTAAACAAATTGTATAGTACTCTCAGTGTAGACTTCAAGTCACAATTTACAATATCTGGAAAAAGAGACAAGGGAAAAAAAATCCCACATTAGTAACTTTATTAGCACAAAACATTTTCAAAGTAAGTGCCTATAATCCACTCCCTTTCACTGTTCAGATCCATATCCATGAGCATTCAAATCACAAAGATACTAAGGAAGAGGAGAAATACAAATAAAGCACAGTTTTTAAACTGGCAACTAAAAATTGTGATTTCAGCCACTTTTAGTTAGGGATACAAATGGCTAATCTTGCTGATATGAAGAAATGCTGCCAAATTGTTTGTAGAATGATGTGCGTGTATGTATATATTACTGAATCTGCAGTCAGTTGTGCCAAAAAAAAATATTATTTTGAAAAAATCAGGCAGGAACCAATGGAGCTCTTCTATTAGGTGAGAATTATAGGACTTGGCCCATTTTGGGCTGCAACATCCTTTATTAGACCTAATTTTGGCAAAATAGCTAAAGACAAGTTGAGATTTTCTAAAGGAAACCCAGGTATAGAAATGCCCCTCAAAGACAGTTCTGAAAATGCTTTGAGTTAGCTGATGTTCATGGCTGAATCAGTCCTTAGAAACTCGACATCTAAAGTAAAGGATTTATAGGCAAGAAAAAGCTAATGAATACCTCCTGTTTCCAAGAGAAGTTGTTGAGAAAGTCAATATTATTTCACAAGAAATCTATAAAACAAACTGACAAGTACTACTGCAGCAGTCTATGCTAGTGCTTCAAGAAATATCCAGTCTCAAATAGGGACTCAGAACTGCCTCAGAAAGAATACAGATTAATTAGAATAGAATAAGAACAGGTTTAGAATAGTGTTAGAAGAGAATTAGAATAGTTCCATCTCTTTCTGTTGACTGTACAGGAACTCAATCTTCTACCTTTGGTTCTTGGAACTGGCCATGAAGGTGTAAAGCAGGTGGTACGAATACTCCCATTATCTTTAAAACCTCCAAGTTTAGTAATTTGGGTACATAATCATCAGGGATTTTTGCCATTGTATTTATCTACAGTGATTTTTCTCTCAGATTGTGAAGGGGTTGTACTTTGAAGAATGAATCTAATCAATTCTATAAGCATGATGTCACAAACTTTGTTATGCAAACTTTGAAGGGGTAAAGATATTAGCTACATGGCAAACTGACATGGAGAAAGGCTGAAAACAATCAGAGGGTGAAAACAATACAGCCTACATTTTATGCTGAGACTATGCATGGTTATGAAACCATGGCCACATGGTTTTGTAGCTATAAATAAATCAGACAAAAACACTTGGTACAAAATGAAGAGAAAATGCCAAAAGCTACATGAAGGGCACATTGCTCCGACAACATCATGTAAGCAAACAGCAATCTGGAGTGTAATTAGGGAAGTTTCCTCTTTTAGACCAGCAACAAGGTAAGAACACCTTCATTTCCTAAAATACAACTTCCAATTAATAGAGAGATCACTTCGACAGGTCTTTGCAAAATTACTAGAAGACTCCACTGCCACAACAGAATTCCACAGAAAGGTCCAAACAAAAAATAAGCATGCTCACAGAGAAAGATAAATTATTGCCATTGCTACAAATGTTTGACCAACATATATAACATTTCACTGGTTACAATTTTCAGAAAGAGAAATTTGATTTTGGCTTTCAAGGATAGTAATCTGAAAAAGCTCAAACTGCAACTGAATTCATTACAGACTCAGCAGACTAATGTACTGGCCATTTTAAAAGTAAAAGGTCATGGAAAGCTATTTAATACCTTTTCAATTATATTGCAAATAACCCAAATAAACTGTTGACCCCATAAAAATCATTGGTTTTCATACTCATTTATTTAACCACATTCTTTTTTCCACTAAATATGTTTTTCATATTCTAAAGCACTTTTCAGCATATTTTTTCCTCAAGAACCTCAAAGAAACAGTGTAGGAATTTAAAGAGTATTTAGTATACACATTTAGGGTAAGATCCTTTTCAATACTTTTGCTCACTGGAAACTTTAAGCACGGGCATTGTGCCCAGTGTAACAACACATAAAACAGATGTGTTTTTCCATTCACGTTGGGCAGGAAGTTTCATATTAAGCATTTCAGTAATTGCACAAGCAACGTCTTATATATGCTGAAATATCCTTATGGCTTGATTTATACTGGAAAAATTAGCTGCCCCCTAGAGCAATAAATACCTGAAAAATTAAATGCCATAAGAATTTTAAACCTCCATGGGGACTAAGGGATCACAGATACTCTCTGTTTTACCTGGATCCCCAGATTTCACGATTTCCCCCTCCTCTCTTTGACTATTTCAAACATAAAGGTTTGTGATACTGTCACCACTGCTTTAGTTAAGCATGATTGTGGATGAGGGTCACAGTGATCAAAACAAGTGAAAAAAAAAAAAGCAGGGGTAGGTCCAGATAAAATGCATAGGCAGTGTAGACTCAATCCTGAGACATTTTTTGTGTGTGCACGTGTATGTCTGCTGCTGTTATAATGTGGAAGTTCAGAGGGATAGAAAATAAACAGAATGGAGCAGAACTTGATTCAGTGATGTGTGCCTACATCTCCAGAGACCCCTTACTACTAGAATGAGAACTCTGAGCATTCACTTATATCAAGTCCGCCGGGAATGATAATCCAATAGTACAGCAGGAAAACACTGTACACCACAGAATGTGAATCTGCAGTGGGTCTTGAAAACACAGATGTATTGATTATGATGGTAGGAAACCAGCAGAGACCCAGCTAGTACCCTGTTGGGAAGAGTGGAGCAGAAGCTGCACGTCCAGCTCCTGCATGGTAAGAAGTGGTAACTTCTCATAGGAGGAACCACAAGAGTACAGTGTAATATGGTGAATCAAGGGCCCTACATCCAGCTTGAAAAGCTTGATTTAAACCATGTATTTATACATGCTAAAATGAGTGGAATCCTGGTCCT
>NW_009952707.1:613961-620175 GCF_000747805.2 Chaetura pelagica
CTGCTGAAGTCAGCAGCTAAACCTTCATCTTCCCTGAAAATACACTTTACTTTCAGTCTCTAGCTCTAAATCTAATATAAATATGCATGATTAGGTCCTGCACTCAAAGACAGTTATGTGAACATTTGAAATCCTTCTTCAATAACATCTACCTCTTTTGTGAAAATCTTGTAAATTACACTGGAATACTTGAGGTTTAGTATGAAGATGTGGGATGGGGGAAAATGGAGCAATTGGAGCAATTCACATCTGCCAGTGACACTAGTCACAATTGTATTCTTTTTCTTCCTGTGAATATCTGATTATTACTGATTATGTTTGGTCACACAAATGCTACCCTGGCCATTCAAGAAAGGAAGCTTTGCTACATTTGAAGAAGTGTATCTGTCAGCCATTTAAAATAAGATACCTGAGCACTTCAAAATTTTGCCTTTCACTCTTGGATTAATCTTAAAAACTTCATCTAGCTATATCATAATGCTATGTGACAAGATCTAGATCCAAAGCAAATTTTTAAGAAGATACTAGATACCTTCTGGTCTTGGCTTTGGTTTTTCCAATCCACCGTCTTGCATTAACTCAAAAGCAAAGGATACATTGAGGACCTAGTAAAATAATAGAAGTAGTCATTATTGTGAACTATATACTGGATAGTATAAATGGTCAAAACAAGATGTATTTAAAGCTGTAGACACTGATGCTCAGAAGTAAAAAAAAATCAGGGCTCCATATATCAATGGAAGATCTGGTCTATGGAATTCAGACAATCCATTGTTCTCATTTTTTCTGGATGGTGATGGTAGTCCAGAAATAAAAAAGTAATCGAAAAATTACATGTGAACTAATATAACCCATTGAAAAACACCTTATCAATAAGAATAACCCACCTCCCACAAGTTTAAAATGTGGAACATGATGGCCCTTGAAGTGTTTTTGTCTTGAACAGACAGCTGAATTGCCTGGATAGCAACAGACATTGGGGTAGTGGTTGGTCTCAAACTTATACCTAGTAGACATATTCCTTTATGATTCCAAAACCCATAAAACCATTTAACATGAAAACATATTAAATTCTTGGATTTTGGATGCAAAAAATCAGTTCTGTAATCAAGTTTTGTGTGTAACTATAAACTTATTGAACAGTAAGCCTGGTTCAGTGACACAATGGCTGCCAAAATCAGTTAATACTTGCTAACCTCCTCATCATCAAGAAAATTTTCCCTTTTCTTCCAGCTAAGTGTTAATACTAAGACCTTAAATATGGTCAGAAAAGGTTACCAGCACAGTCCTCTGTTGATTTCAGCTATTTACATAAAACTAAGGTGGAAAAATTTGTGTTATCCTTGTACTACTATATTAATACATTTATTTAACAGAAAAATGAAATCTAATTACCTTTTGTTCAAAACTATCAGGAGTTAAGAAAAAGCTGTGCAGAGGAACAAAATAACCTTCTAGGAGACCCATTAGCAGGACTAAGTACACACCATCTGCAAACTGTAAAAAAGACATTTCTTGGTACATTTTCTGAAGAGTAACTCATTGTTTTGATTAATGAACAAGATATATATTGTCTACTCCAGAACTGTTGACAAACTACTAACAGAAATATTTTAAACTAAAAGATCTCATCTAATTCCTTTGATTTATTTTATTTAATTAGTATGTTCTGCTATATCTTCTCCAAAACTGACCTAATGCTAAAATATACATGCAGCATAAAGTTTCTGGACAGAAAGGTCATCAGTGGCTTTGATCTATGCCTTTGCTTTCTCTTCCACTAGCTGTGGGTAAACAGAAGAGCTGCCTTTCAGCCTCTCAAATGGCATATATTCCCTGAGCAGAGAAAAGCAGAATGAAGGTGCAAACTCATGACTGCACTGAAATTCAGTGTATTGGAGGAAATAAAGAAACAAAGAATCATCTTTGTCCACTTTCTGCACATCTGAGTCAATCTAATTTTAAATGTATGTAATTACAGATGGAAGATACCTAACTGCTCTCTGTTTATTTTATCTAAAAAAAACCCAAAACAGCTACATTAATATGATTTTGTTAAAGGCCTCTCTTACCCCTGTGGCATCAAGTCTATCAGTGCATTGATATATCCCCAGAATCAAACTGAGTTACTCATCACCTTCCTGAGAAATACAATCTACCAACCTAGGGAATACTCTTTCGGATAAATGCTTAAGGGGTTTTGAAACACCTTTGAATAATAAACTGTTGTTGCTTTTTTCCCCCCAAAATAAACAATGCAATAAGCAGGCATAAGCAACACCTTCCTGAAAGCCCTTATGCAGTATTTCCATATAAGTCTCTATTTTACCTTTGAAAAATATCTACCAGATTGATAATTATTTAAATAAATCAGAGCCTCTAAATCACATGAATCAAGACATAAAATAGTCTGTCCTGAAGACACCTGAGTTTTTCTGGTAGTGTGGATACCATCCTTGCTGCATGACCCTGTAATTTTCTTATGATAACTGCTGCAATAGTTCACATGGGGAGGTATTAATACAGCAGGATTAAGCTTTTCTTTTAGCTTCTTTCCAGCTAATTTAGCAGCTGAAAACAAGAAAGACGACCATCTACTCACGTTATTTCTGAGGTGCAGTCAAGTCTTCAGCCCAACTGTACAGCTGTCTATACACCTGAGTAGCTTTACTCTCAAGAAAGTATCTCACTGAACAGTGCCTATTCAAGCTATTCAAGCTTGACGTTGGGTCAAATCAAGCACAGTTCTTTCCTGACCAAAACAGGCACAGGTTCTGCTTATAGCACTTGGCAACACTCAAGAGGTAGCATCTGTTAATTAATTTTTATGCTAATAGCAGTACCAACCTGTTTTAGAGAAATTTAACTGCCATCATGATTTCTCTGCTTCATTGCTGAGGATCTTCTTCACATGAACATACTTAGAATTGAAGGGTTTCCCACAGAAAGAACATCTTAAGAGCCCAATCAATAATGTATTGCAATTTCTGGATAAACTTGGGGGCGTAGTGAATAACCCAGTGCAACTGCCCCTCCCCTTTAAGAAACCTGTAAAATCCTACCTGGGTCTCCAGTTCAGTGACCTCCAAGTTCAATTTATTGAGATGCTTGTTCACAAAGGTGATGAGAGTCTGAAAGATGAAAACAATGTAGTGAAGGTCTACTCAGTAGGGCAGCAGTTCCAACACATGCAGTATGAACTCCACTCAGAAGAGAATTTGCACAAGTAAAGAGACTGCAACACAATTTTTAACTTTCAAAACTGAAATGTGACATGAAAAAAAAAATGACCTTATTTTTTTCCAAGAATGAAGAACAGGAGTAAAATTAATATGATGTACAGAAATAAAAACACACTGTTAAAACACAACAATTGTTAAAAAAGCCTTGTATCAGACTATAGGGAAGTGGGTAATTTGACTCCATTCAAATCTGACAGCAGGCAAAACACTCTAGGTCAGATGCCTGGCAGTTGTAAACTGGATACCTCTTGGCAACAGGACTTCATCTACCACTTGGGTTCTACTCAACATACACTTTGTGAGGACTTCTTTTTGATGGAAACTTTGATAACGACACATTGTTCTGTGTTCCAAAGCTAAGTTCATGCTGCTAAAAATTAATAAAAAGTAACATTACACTAAAGAATTTGTATATTTATTTAAACATAAAGCTTGATGGTATTCAATGTATGCAAACTATGCCAATTATATACATTCACATTCACTACGTATGTACAGATACATACAAGCATACACATGCACACACTATGTATTTTAAAATAAAAACCTTCCAACCTTTTTCACTACATTGAGCTTGTCTGGAGCATGGTCAAATAAAGTATCAAATGCATCCCTTTCTGAAAAACATTCAGAGATGTTAATACACTGTGCAGCAATTGTCCAAATGCACAATAAACACTTATTACGGTACATAATAATTTAAGACAACAGAGTCAGCAAAAGGTTTCAATATAGTCTCTTTGTATTCCAAGCACCATGTATTTTGCATGCTGCTCTCTTGTTAGAAGTTGCTAGTAACTTATGCTCTATTATTTACAAAAGGCCTAAATTTCAAGTAGGATTTGGATTACCTAATAACCCCGTTTCTCAAAAATTAACAAATAATTTATTTAAATGCTGTATTTATATATAAAACTTAAAACAGCCAGCTATAGGGAGCTAAGTAATGAAGTAATTGTGTGCAGAAGAACATGAGTTTACATCTTGAGTCACTACAGCTACAGAGGAAGCTTTTCCCCATGGGCCACTGACTGCATTGTTGTGTGCTGTGTTAACCAGCTCAAGCAAGCTATGATTACAGCTGCAATACAATCCTTTGCATACATGTTTTTGGGTTATTCTGATATGCAATTTAGAACATTATGCGCAGGACAGGCAACCTAGGGTAGCATGACTGGCATGCTACTGTAGTCACCTCCTGAAGAAAACGGGAAAGAAAAAAACAATGCTAGAGAGGATCCAAAGGCATTTGAAGAAGGCAGACCTTATACAAAGGAAGACTGCTCAGGGATACCACTGGAAAAAGAGGTCATGCACATAGCCTTTTAAACCAGCTGTAAGCAGGCATTGAAATAATAGAAGTAGCAAATCTAAATTCTTGATGGGACTCCACCTAAGCTCCTGAGATCAGTGTTTTGTGTTGGCAAGGCATTTGGCCAGTTTCAGCACCAACAGTAAGACATATTAGGCACTGGAACCTGCACAGTGTTTAGGTCTGTTGAAAAATGACTCAAAGTCATTAAAGTGTAAGCAGGTCATGTATGTAAGAATGCCAACAAGTTCATCAGCTGGTTTATGATAGGACATAATTTCATATTATGCTGGGAAGTTATGACCGTATATTATTACTGTAATATGTTCTGGGCATTAAACTACAAAGCACCTGCAAATTAACGTGCTGAAAAGCAATGAAATGTGTTTTAAAGATGGACAGACTTATTTTAATGTTTTTTTCTTTTTTTTAACTGCCACAATAGCCTGTGGTGTAAATATTTATATATCAAGTTGCTGAGACAACTTGAAACCCCTCTACTTCCTTGCAGTTTGATCAAAGGGACCATATTTTGCAGAACTAATGTATACTTTGGCTGCCTCAAGAAAAATAAAATAATCAAATGAACTTACCATGCCTTCCTGATAATGCCCTGTGAAAATAAAACAACAACAAAACAAATAAACAAAAAAAACCCAGTTATATATAATTCACTAGCAGACACTGTGCTGCAAAAGAAAACAGCATGCATGGCTACATCTTCAGCTCGGTGAAAACTGAAGTAGATCCATGGAATACAGGAAACTTTCACCAAGTTATTTCAGTTGAGAATCTGAATTAGCCTAGAGTCTATCAGCATAATAACTCCTGGCTTCACTAAAGTCCCATGGAAGGCCACATCTCAGATTACCTTCTATTGAACTAAATCAGCACACCTTGCCTGAGCGAAGAAGGCCTTTTCATCTTTACTTTGTGAAAACTTTTCCCTTTGCTTTAATGATGCATTTACCATATCAACTACAGTACAATTCCAGACAAAACCATGCCTGGACTGGATTCTTGAGGACTGCAGCATTTTGCTCCAGCTGATCCCTCATATAACTATTACTTGTAAACAAATCCATAGAGAGTAATAATAAGTCAATAGTTTGGCTTCCCTCCATTCTATTAGAAACTAGAATATTCTACCACTGGTTTCTGTTGGTGTGGAATATTTTTTTTCCGTTAAAAATTGTTTGGTGAGATGAGATATACAGGCCTTACTACTGTCATTTTATATCCTGCAAGTCCAAACACCTAAAAATAGGCACATCACATTCCTTTCTGAAAGAATCTAGTTCTTTATCAAGTAAACACCAACATACAAGAATGAAGCCTATCTTTCTTGTTTGTTTGAAGACTTTTAAACAAAATAACATGAAATAAAATAAACGCATAAATAATTTAGTAGTAGATAAATAAAGAGGGGTTTTTATATCTTCACTCTGTCTTGTCTCTTACCCTGCTCTCCTGCTTTTAGTTCCCCAGCTCTGTATTTCCTCACCCTTTTGTATTTTTAGATACATGTTTGCAGCTTTTGAAAAGGCTAAAATACAGTCACTGGCTGATGCATCATCTTCCTTGGAACCCCAATACTGAAATCTAAATATCAGCAAATGTTTGAATTTCTGAAACGCATCTGTGTTCAATTACTGAACCG
>NW_009952707.1:620454-631570 GCF_000747805.2 Chaetura pelagica
ACCGCTGGCAAAAGTGGTGTTGACATACTCAGTGTTACCAGTTATTTCCTCTTGGATTTGTCGAGACTGGAGGATTCCTTCTCTTTTCTGGAAAAAAAAAGAAAAAAAAGCCACATTTTTCTCAGTCAAGTTTAATGCTTACGGTAAAGTAAAAAATTATTTGTGATCCACAAACATAATTAGATAAGAAACCAGCAAAATAAGAACTCTTTAAAAACAAACTTACATTAACATATTATTTCACCTTGCAAGTATTTCAGAAAACTCTTCTGTACGTTAACAAGAAACTTGAAACTCCACCTGTAGAAGGAAGTATTTATTTCCCTTTCTCAATTGTTCTTAATTCATTTTTCTTTTAAAGGCCTCAATTCAGCAAGTCATTTGAAACACCTAAACACATACGTAAGTATTTTAGTAGAGGTATGTCTAGGTGATTTGATTTAAACCTTGTATTTCAATGAACAGCTTGGTAGATGGTGCCCATGCTTTTCTTTTGCAAAAATCTTGCTCCCAGGATACCTGTTCCTTCTGCCCTGCTCATACACTTGCTTTTTTTTTCCTCTGTGTTTTCCTTTTCTGGCTTTTCTTCACATAATGAGTTCTATTTGCTTGTGATGGAAAATCAAAATGGAGCATAATAGCCTGACCCAGACCCCAGTCATCTTGATGTTAATAAATGCATTGACTGGAGTGTTCTTCAGATGTGAGAAGCCCTTTATACGTGGTGGTGAGTGGCCTGTGTCTAGAAGCTGCACACAAAATGGCAGAAGCTTACTCAAATGGTTGCTATTAGAGTCAGTTGGAAAATGAAGGAGTTCAAAAAATTGACATTGTTTCCAGGATGCTGATCACAGTCATCTGGTGGCAGTATAAATACCACACATATGTTTTGCCTCTGTGTTCTCTCTGTTAATTCTATTCACTGGAATTAGTAAAATTTTGCAATGCAGAAAGAAAAGTGAGGCAAGCACTGACAACTGCATGTGAAGTCTAGACATTAGGCAATTAGTCATGATTCTACACTTCCTGTCATACAAGGAAATGAGAAAAATCTATGCTGGCCGTAGACTTGCCTTCTACATGGAAAAGTCCTTCATAGCATGTGAACTGGGGCTGCTGCTCCATGCCTTGGAGATGACAGCACATCCCCACCCGAGGTAGTCCTCAGTGTAAGGTATGATGAGGATTTGGTCAGTCTATACTTCTATACTAAAATATGAGGATCAAACCTCTTTCTGCAAGAAAGCCACATGTGGCGCCCTCTGGGTCACTCCAGACTGGCACTTGGAGTAATCTGAATGGTCCTTTTAGCTAGATGACAGTTTCAGTGGTTTTGTGTTGGTTTTTTTAAGCCCTGTTACTAAATACATGGTTAAAAATGCATTCAAGGAGAACCTCTGAACATTATGAAAGGCAAGAGTGCAGTCCAGTGTGTTTCATACTGGAAGAGGGGGCACAGAACAACTGCTGAGACATCTGTCACATATTTTGAAAGTCTGAAGAACTACAACATTTAGGTCTATCTTCACTTCCAGCTTGTGCAGATAGCAAGAAGTACTTGCATTTGAAATTGTAATCTAGTTAGCTCAAGTTAGAATTCTACTCTGGGATTTTTGTTTATTTTTCTCTTTGCTGCAGGGTGAAATTAAACTTTTCTTTCCCTCCAATCATGACTGACATGCCAATGATGCCTTCTGGAGCAAAAGCCCTACATCCCTATCTCCTAAAGGAGTTGAGCACCATAGCAATGGCAACTGTACTTCTCAGATTTGATAAACTGCGATTAATATCAATAGGAATTCTGCACCTTAATGCTATTGTTGACAACAGCAACAAAAGGAAAGCCAGTTTTGTGCCTGGCATCTGATCACTTACATCTATAGAATTTCCACATTGCCCAAGTATGACATGCATTGGACTTATAAGTTGGACACTTATTTGACCAGCACATGTCAAGATACTTTCCTATGCTTCAGAGTTATAAAAAGTCCCAACAGCAACAATCAGAATGGACCCTATCACCTTAGCAACACTAGTCCAAACACATTCTCTGTGAAGACTGCTTCCCATACATCTTTTGCACTTTAAAACCACAAAATTGACCCCAACATTTATGTCACCTGTTGTAAAGTTTGTTTTATACTAGACAGATAATGACACAATATTCCAAGAAATACAAAGAAGTGCCACTGGGAGTCAGTCCAGCAATGCTCCTTAAAGACAAGAGTAGCTATAAGAGAAACAACAAATCATAACAAATTATAAAAATTAAAATCTACTATGTAAAAGCTACTGAGAAACAAGCCATTGATTAAGATTCTGCATTAAAAAGAAGAGCTGGATGTGCATTCCAGTGACCACAGAAGACTTTATTTGGAGAGGCTTGACATCTCTTCCCTCCCAGCTGAAAGACTCCACTAAAGGCCACTATTTCATCTGGAAAATCATGTTTTATAACTGCCCCATCAAGATGAAATTCAGAACTATTCTGGAGTTATGGAAAGAACTGCCTGGAAAGGACAAATGCACCTGCCATTATAAAAATATTTGGGAACCTGGATGCAATGCTGCTCAGAAACATTTCTGACCTTCCCAGGGTTTTCCCAGAGGCAGCAGGAGGATTGATCTCAGATTAAGCTTGTGATGTACACCTTATTCTAATCTCATTAACTTCCTAACTTTGCTTAATATTCACTTATGCACCCAAAAATTGCTGTTCCTGTGCTCAGAATATGCTGAAGCCATTCTGACTGCCCTGCCAAAGCATTCTTGTACTCTCTGACTTATAACTGTTGCACACAATCTGTCATTTAACCATTTGTGGATGGCATAAATGAATATTTTTTTTAAAAGAGGCAAAAAAGATGCTAAGATCCAGCTTCTCACAAAGCTCTCACTTTTTTCAGTAGAAATGATCAAACAAAGGCTGTGATTTGTTCAAAGTTAATAATTCTATTATTATGGAAGTAAAAGAAATAACATAACAAAATAGCTACAAAAGGTCCAACTATCCCATTTTTACCCAAATCAGCTTATACCTCAGATTTCATATTACCCTCATATTACAAAAACATTAAATGAATTAGGGTAGTTTTCCTTGAAGATTTTCCAAAAGGACCTAATTCTTTTATTTCTGTCTCTCTACAGTTCCCGTTATCAAACTGTACAGAACAGAATAAGGTACTACATAAGTCTGTTGAGTTTCTCTAGGCATGACCTTACTTTACAGAATGTATGAGGGTCTAGAACATGAGGCATGCAAATTTGAACCCGAAATTAGGCTTCAGGATCTGCTGACTATCGATTAAAAATTTCATGGAGTTCAAAGGTTACATGATGAATTATACAGAATCAATCCCACAAGATATGAAAGATAGATTTAAAAAATAAAACCTCCACCCAGCATAAAATAAAAATTAAAAATGTCTCAAATACAATTACACTAAGAATACTGTCCCCCACCCTCTGTTAATAGGAATCAGCATAGCTCTTCTGCAATGTTACTTGGTTTTTATTCTGGTGAAATTGCTTTCTCTGCAATTCACTGGTGCTTGAGCTACTGCTGTGTAGCTAAGAGGCAAAGCAGTGAGCCAGTCTCCCACTATTTACTGCTTTTAAATTGGTTTATCTCTACTGACTTCAGTGGATTTGCTATTGAACTACATTAGCCTATTAAACAAGAAGACAATTATGTCCATTGATTTCAACAGGAATTTTGTCTGGATGTATGGAGTGACAACAGAATGCAAGATGTCATTCTTTATTTTAGAACTGTGTTCATTGTCTGGTTTTGTCTTTCATCCCAAGGATGCCCTGATCACTGCACTCCTCATTTCTTCAGCTGTTTTTGGTAGAACTTTGAGATAAACCAGTGTAATTAATATATTTATACTTGTCAAAAGGAAGTGCTTGAAAAGTATGTTCCTCTGAAGCCCTAGACACGTTAGTCCAGATTTGCTGGGGTTCTTTCATTGTCTGTGGAGAAACTCCTAAGGCAGAATCTGAGATTCAATGAGTCATTATCAGGCATCAGTGATAAATATACCAGAGACTGTACTTCAGGTTTCTCTCCAAATTACAAAAGTTTTCTGTTTTGAATGCTGGAAAAAGGAGTTGTAACTTTCTCAGATCTGTCCCAGAGATTTTCAGTTACACAGAACTTGAGCAATAGCTCTTTGCATCAGATACTTCACAGTAACATCAGTTAATACACATATATAAACACAGATATAGTGTGAAAAATAAAGGTAATTTGGAGAGAAAGAAAAGAAAATTAAATGGCAAGTGGCTATATAAGACAGAGCAAGCACAAGTCCAACTGAAATAAATATGATGAACTTAATAACATGAAGAGTTTGGATGGATAAGGAGATGGACTGACAAAAAAGATTTAATTGATATATTTTTTTGCATGTTTATAAGTAAGTCAACACTATAATCAGACTAAATCAGCATGCACAAGGCTGAAAATGAATATTTAGTCACCTAACATGAATCTGGATGTAATAAACAGTGACAATTCATCATTCAGTGCCAAGAATTATTTGAATCTATACACAAGTCAGAAGACTGTCAAAAATGGAAAATATAATGATTCTAGAGATCATATTGAGCGATAAACAAACACATTCCAACAATAATAACACTTCATATATTTTTAATGTCAGAATCTGGCCACTTCACAACCAAAATAAGATATTCTGAGCCACAGCTCAATCTGAGAAAGCACTTCTGCCTTTTTCTGGTCGAAGCACTGTCAGCAGGGATGAGGCACGTGTGTTTCTTGTCAGCCAAGGAGATACACGCATGCTCACCCAAACAGAAACTCCACATGTATATTTCAAGAAACCTCCTTAGTCAATTTCACAACACTACCAAGAGCTATTTAACACCTCTCTTACCTGCACAACAACCACCTGAATGGACACATGATCTGGGAGTCTGATTGGTGCCCGAAAATACTGTGATAATGCAACCAGAAGATGAAGTATTGCTACGAGACTTTTAGCATGAACAGCTGAAATAGATAATAGAAGCACAAGTTAAAAACTGCAAAGTAACCAGGGCACAAAGTTTCAATTTTTAGGATGTAGGGATTATAGGACTGTCTTCATCTTTCCACCTGGAGGCAGGGGACACTTTTAAGGCACATCTCCTTTACTGGTCTCCTGCTCAGCAGGTCACGCGAAGGCAGCCCAGTCAGTAATACTCACCAGCACCAATGTGTTACTTTTTGCAACATGTCTGGATGCCATAGGCTTGTGTAGATGGAAATCTGAAGCTAATCCAAAAGCCAGATTTCATGTATGGCAGTTTAAGTGCTGTCTCTGCATTCCCCTTGCCTTTTCTTTATTCCCTTTATTTCAATAAGGATTTATGGACTATCAGAAAGATATTTTTGTACTCATAACATGCAGTTCTTCATTTTTAAGTGTCACAACGTCTGCAGGATGATAAACGAGCCTATTTTGGCAGAAGCTTTAGGCAATAACTTACTAAACTCAATGACTCAAACATTCCTCATGAAGTTGTTGTAGTTTTTGTTATTGAAGCTTTTTCACAGCAGGTTACATATGGGTAGTGAACAGTAACATGTCTTACAAGATATCAAAAGCCATACTCTAGCAAATCTTTCATGAAGTCATTGGCTTTCATGAACCATTGGCATGAAAGTGAATAATTTCTAAATTTTATTATCGCCTTTCTTCTTCTGTTTTGTTTTGGCATTTATAGTCTTCCCCACAGTAGTATTCCTAAATGATCTTTTCTAGCTACAGTACAGTGCACCAAATGTTTTTTGTACTTAAATTAACCATTAACTACTACCTTACTTCACTGGTAAAGCAGGATCAGATCCACTAAAATATCCTTCTTCCTTTCCTTCCAGTCCAAGTCCCAACTAAGCTGTGGAGATACCCATTCATATAAAATCACTGTCAAGTTTTGCTAGGGTGCCAGTGGTCACAGATGAGGTGCTTTAGCAGAACACTAAAAAGGTGTCTGTCTGCACGGCACTGGTGTGCGCCGCAGCTGGCTCCAGCTGCTGCTGTCTATCTCTACTTTAGCTCTAAAACACATGTAAAACATTAAATTGAAACTAGAAGTTAGATTGTCAGGCCACTCCAAACACCCTGCATCCAGCTGCCTAACAGAGAATGGAAAAAACCTGGGGGGAGGTTGAAGAGAGATGGGCACAGAAAACTCAGTGGGACCACACAAAGGGGAAAGTCAGAGATGCTTAACGTTCACTCTTCCTCCCTCAAGCTACTTCACTCCCTCTTACTAATTTGTTGTGAAGAGAACGAGGTACAAAACAGGTCAGCTCAAGACAGGTACAGGAGACAGGGACACTGCTGTATACTGGTCAAGGTATTCACCAGTGTGAAATGATTGTGGATACCAAACTTAAAACAGACTAAGAAGCCTAATTTTCCAAAACTGCTGAAAACCTGCTTTCTGCAAAACACATGCACTAAAATGTCCTGTGTTGGGCCACTAAGGCCATTTTTATTAGAATCTACTATGTTCATTTTCAATAGAATAAACCCAGAAGTTTTTTATCTTGTCCTAATCTTACTGAGAGTTTTGTAATGAAAATCAGTGGTTCAGCGTTAGCCTTAAGTGATCAGAAATATTATTCATATTTATGCTGCAAATTTTAAGACAAATAAAGAGTCCTAGGACCTAATTCTCCTTCTATCTACTACATTTATGCAGGTATTTTCCTGTTTCAAGAAACCAATTTAGTAACACAAAACATAAGATGGTAAGCATGTGGCCTTATGAGCAAAAATACCACACTTAACTAACTCTGAAAAGACAGTTTATTTAAATCACAATAAAGATGGTAGGGTGTGCCATATCTGGAAGTGCCCTACAGAGCAGCTCCTACCATAAATGCCAGGTTTTGGCCTTCCCTTATCACTGGGTATTTCAGAATTCAAGATAGCAGCTATAAACTCTTGGCTGTCAACAAATAAGAACAACACAGAAAACACACAACTTACAGTCAACATTCCATTTAATGCTTCTTGGAGGAAGTTTAAGGGTTTCATTGATCTTTTCAAGTACTGTCTGTAGCTTCTGTTTCTGAGCAATTTCAGACTGAGTAACTTCAGCAACATTCAGCTTCTCACTTTCAAGTTTCTCTGAAGTGATAATAGAAAAGAAAAAAAACAAACCACCAGAAGAAAAAACATTGTCAACTCCACGAAGAACACAGATATTCCCACACCCAGATGTACATTCAAGAGGAGACATTAGACTTCCTAGTTTTAAAATTGTCTGCTTTTCCTTCCAGAGACAATACTCCTCATGCTTCTGAGCTCCTGAAGATACAGTTCACTTTTTCCCTTTATTTATTAACTGGCTAACAAGTATTTGCTGCAACTCTCTTTAGGGAACACCAGATTGGAGGTAAGGCCTCTCACTTCTATTGTACTGGGTAAGGGGTATTTTGTATGCAAGTGATTTGTACAGCAAATCCTCAAACCTAGGAAACATTGCAAGTTCAAGAAGATTCATTTCATCAGTCTCAGCCTCCCAGTTTCTCCCTCAGACTCAGGAGCTATCTTGTTATGAAAGCCAACTAAGTATCTTCCCAAAGAAAGTGTGCCTGAGCTACCAGTTTAGGAATCCTACCTAAGACACTGCTCTCTCCAGGGGAATATGCCTCCACAGAAATCAGCCTGTGCATAGTCTCACAACGAGACTGAAGTCTACAGTTAGCATAGAAATGACCCACAAGGAATTAAGGGCAATAGAAAAGATTCCGCTGAAGTCAGTAAGTGCTGGATCAGTACACACATATTTAGAGTCAGGCTGTATCTGATACACATTTTTTGGGTTTTGGATGAAGTCACTAGAGGTCTGCCCATAAGAATCAAAGTGCTCAGTCTGGTACATATCCAGTCCATCACAATATACTCAATAGCTTAACCATTCATAGAAGGGAACAGTCTGTGTTGTCTTTATTAGAAGTGCTCATATGATGTTTCAAGATTCATTTAATTTACTGAAAAGAAACTTACTGGAGGCTTTATGAGCTGTAATAACTAAGAAAATGGCTTCCAAGCCAAAAGTTAGAAAAGCACATGCCAGCTCTGCATTAACAGCTTCTTTTCTCTGTTTCTCAGCTGAAGCTCAGTTTGCAGTCCACTGGGTACCGGCACTTCAGTAACATTAAAAGACAGACATCAAACCAGAGAGAAAATTCCAACTTTCCAGAGGAACTTCACAATGTGAATAAACTATAGTATGGAACCAGCAGAGATTAAAAACATCCACTGTTGTACTGAAAATACTCTTGCCTTCAAACTTACTTTCCACTTGTAATATGGTTAAGTTTGTACAGCCCATATGCAGATAATAAATTTGATTGGAGTGAATACTGTTGCCAAGACAGGAACCCTCCCTCTCTAGCACCCCAAGTAGGTTTTTTGCTGCTCTCATCAACTACAGAGCACCACACACTACACTGTAGCTGTAAGAATTGTGTGTACAGCCTATTGCTCAAGGGTCTCATAATGCAAAGCTATTTTTGTATCACTTAGTGGCATAAATGTAAGATGATACCAAGGCTCCTAAGTAGGAACAAGTGATCCACTTACTGACAAAGTGCCCCAACAGCATGCACATATATTTTTTCTTACCAAATAATTTCTGCAATACTTGTCCATCATACAGGTCTTCAGCCAAGTCTTTCACAATAATCCTCTCTCCTACCAACACATCATTAATCCAGTCAATTAATACCTATACGGGAAACACAAAATTGGCAGCATTATACACTATTCATTTGCAATTTAAAACACATGTCATTTTTTACAATGATGAAAATATTTAGCAGAAAGAATAGCAAAGTTGCAATGGCTCAAAATCCAATCAGTCTGAAATATCATCAGAAGAAAATAGGAACGACTTAGGAAGGACTCTTCTAAGGTAGCTGTGTCCCTGCACCACATGGTCTAGAAAAACACCAGATTGATGCTGTGCCTTCTGGAGGGAAATGTGTCCTTTGCTTTCAGTAGGACTTTAACATTTTACTGTGAAACAAGAAGTGTTGAAGTTGATTGTAATGAAGCTTCCTGCAAAAGTTCTAACCCCAAGAATCACAAAGACTATGAGGGAAGTCAGTGTGATCTCAGATTAGGGGTGGGATTGGACTAAGAATCTGGACTCAGGATTTTAATCAAAACTTTTAAGTATGTCTGGGACATATCTAGAGAAAGTCACTGCAACAAATGACCCGCCCTTTTCACTGGGATGTATGCACCACATGGTTTCATTTAATTAATATCTAAACAGTGCTTTGAAGTGTTCAAATGAAAGAGGCAGGGACAGCATTAAAAAATTATTTCACTTTCTTGGAAGTGTTTACATGCTTTTCGTTACCTTCATTAGTTCTTGTAATTTTGGGTCATTTCTTGAATTTGGATCAATCATTGTTCGGACTTCATTTTCCTCTGGATGGTTTAGAAGAAAGATATTAGAAACCATTACAGGCATAACACTTTATTTTACATCAAGCTTTTATGTTGAGATATAAAATTGTTGTGAATTACCTAGCATAGTATCCTCAGGGTCTAATTCGAATGGAATTGGACTGAGAGGTAAGTTAATGGCATTTATTCCTTCTTCCTGTAATTCAGATACTAGGAAATAAAAAGAAGAGCTTAGTCGAATTTCAATTCCATTTTACGTATTGCTAAAAGTAGCATTAATTGTCTTAATTTCTTTATAAGAATATGACTCTATTAGATAAACCACTAGGTGTAATTACAGCAATAAACTATAGCTACAAAAATTGGAAGCCCAGCCAACAAAACTTTACTAGTATGAGTAGATTTTCTGTGGATAACGGCACTGGAATCAATGCAATTTCCTCAAATCTTTGCCAGGATAAGGCCCATTGTCCCCAAATTTTAAAAGGCTTATGTGCCTTTTAATGGTCTTGGCATTTTAAGACTGATTAATCATTTTAGCAGAGGGAAATTATTATTGCTCTCAGCCAAGTCACCCTTGCTCTGGAGATGCTTCAAGTTAACTACTTGAGGAGGGCTGAGTCTGGCTATGTATCCTCCCTTGGAGCTGCCAGACAGATAAACTACTTAGGACTGAAGGTGCAGTCACAGCACTCGGCTCACTCTGTTGTTCAGTTCAGAGACCTGCTGGAGCAGACTGTGGGATGCTTCTGGCCTGTGTTCTTGGACTTTCTTTAGCAGAAACCACATCAGTAGGACACAGGTGATGTACCTTCAGAAAGGACTTAAGTGTTGAGTCTTGGACATGGGCATGGGGAAATAAACCACAACCCCATAATTTGGAGAACCCCACAGTTGCAAGGAAATATGGATGAGTTCTTATTCAGAGTGAAGTCCTCTAATGTTACAAAAATCAGTGTTCTTGTAATGTATGCTCTGAGGACATAGGAACAGAGAGATCCAGAGAAGTGTAAAAGCACTCCTGCCACTGTTCATTACAGGTTCTGTACCTGGTTCAGTTCAGAGAAACTTCATTCATGCTTCTTGGTGACACAAACTTTTAATAAGTTTCCAAAGACAAAACCTTTCCTTCACTGCCCAAATATGCTTCCATAACAGAATAAACACAAACAAGCCAATACACTAATCCTATCATTATGGAAGAACACTTAGCACTGAGCAGGGAGGGTACCCACTTTGGTAATTAGACAAGTTTGTATCTGCTTCGTTACCAAGAAAATCAGTGCAAACCTGATTTAGCAAGCCAGGAAAGATGCTCACTGTCTTACGAATGATGAGGAATGTCATTTTGATCACTCATTTTCCAGAGTACATGATCTTCAATAAAACTGGTTGTTAGGACAACTGTTCTGGTCAGAGTTTAACTGAAATAACTCAATTCAACCATCCTGCATGTGTCCTGAAGATTCAGCTAGCTGTATACACCTGACATGAACTAAAATATATTATTTACATGCAGATGTAGATTCACAACTTAACCTGAAGCTTTCCTCAGTTTATTTTGGCCCACTGAGGAATGAGGTGGGAGCCCTGGTGACAGAGGATATAAAGAAGGCAGAGGTGCTGAATGCCTTCTTTGCCTCTGTCTTTACTCCTGCAGGGTCTCCCTATGA